>NW_028317916.1:3963250-4289000 GCF_062004578.1 Staurois parvus
GTCTCAGTTGGCCATAGTATATAGATGTTAGGCAGGGACCTTATATTGTAAGCTCTTTGAGGGCAGGTAGTCAGGACTGATGTAAATGTGCAATTTGTAAAAAATACTCTCTCTAAACTGTTAGCACTATATTATTATTATTATACAGGATTTATATAGCGCCAACAGTTTGCGCAGCGCTTTACAAAATGAAGGTAGACATTACAGTTACAATACAATTTGGTACAAGAGGAAACAGAGGGTCCTGCTCATTAGAGCTTACAATCTAGGAGGAAGGGTTGAGTGATACAAAAGGTAATAGCTGTGGGGGGATGAGCTGATGGATATATTCTGTATCCTAGGCACAGAGTAACTTGAAGAAGGTATCAGCTATTTTAGCACGGTATCAGCTATTTTAGCACAGTATCAGCCACTCACTGCAGGAGGATGCACATCAATGGGAGCATAGGGGAGGTGAAAATAGGCAGGGAATACCAATTGGCACAGGTTTTCCTGCAGCTCCAGACACTGCCAAGCTTGCTCTCTAGAGATGATGGTGGGGGGTAATAAGGTCTCTAACCCCACCCCACCTAGGTGCCAGATATAGTAAAGGAGGAAAGTAAGGAAGGGACATAACATCAGTGAGGCAGGGTATCAACCCGGACCAGGTTACTGTTATCCTCTGGACTGCTCCCCAGAGCTCAGCTATGTAGTTGTCAGGAAAGACCGGCCCACAGTGCAGGCAAAGATCTGTGGCGCACAAATATGCACACGCGCAAAGTTATTACGAGCTGGGCAGATGTGCGGGTGCTTGGGCCTAGGCACGCGCACTCATGCATCCAGGTGCGTGCCTGTCACTAATGCTGGCGCCAAAAGGGCTATTTAAACTGGCGTCATTGCTGTTTGGTCTTATCCCTGCTTGTGTTCCCTGATTCCTGTGATTGACTCCTGATACCAAACCAGCTTGTTCCTGACCTCTGCTTGACCGCTACCTGCCCTGACCTCTGGCTTGCCTTGGATTACCATTCTGTCTCCGCTCCTGTCTGATTGATCTTCCGCTGCTGACCTGGCCTGTGACCCAACTACTCTTCCTCCTGCCGTTTATGCCTGACCTGCCTGACTAATACCGAACCTGGCTCGTTTGACCCTGCATCCTCAAGGCGCACCCCTCAGTGACCCATCCATCTATCCAGCATGGCTGCATCCAGATCCTGCTCCCTGCCTTCAGCCTGCCCTGCAGCTCACCTGTCCCACCATCAGTGGTCCTTGAGCCGGAGTTGTACAGGAGGCCTGCCTCTTCACGTCAGGCTCACTATCCAGGTGACAGTACTCCAGCAAGTCTGGACTGGGACCGTATATATTAGTTGTGCTGACCTTTTCTTTATTTTCCTGCCCCATAATCAAAACAGGAAGTGCAAGGAAATCCATACAAAGTAAGAGAATCCCTTGTTCTCACCAGAAATACAGCCCCTTTTAGAACATTGGTGACATTCCACAATGTGGTATTTTTATTCAGTTTTGCTCTCAGTGAGAACAATCAGCAAGAAAAATGGAGGGGCTGTATCTCTATTTTGAAAATACCACATTTGGGTTGACACAGACAGCAATAAAAATCTGACAGGTGTTTTAATCACTCTCCACTTTCCTGAAAACTAAAAACAGTTTGATTTTAGTTAGATTTTAATTTTTCTGGCTAAAATATCCTGCTCTCTGTTTCCAAAACCACCTCACATCATAAAGAATGTAATTCATTGTATTAGTTCAATTTGCTCTATAAAATGTTTATGAAATCAATAGCGTTTCATTTAAAATGTATAGTTAGAATAAGTCATCTTCCTGCCTGTCAAGAAGGTCGCGTGTAAGGCCGTTAGTGTGCATGTCTGGCACTGGCTTTTCTTTTCAATAGTATTAATTGAGTATTTCATAAAAAGGATCCAGAACTTATTTCTGATACCCAGAACAAAAGAAAACTGCTGAGTGGCCATCTGCTTTGATGACTTGGGACCATACCTGCATCCTGATTATCCTGTGCCTTGGCCTGTCTTGCTCCCTGATTCTGCTTGATTCTGAACTCCTGTTGCTGACCTCTGTCTGTTTTTGTACTTCTTCTGCTTGTCTGGTATCAACCTTGACCTGGCTTATGATCCTGGTTCTGCATACCGAATTGGTACCTCTTTATCTGGTTGTTGCTGGCTTTGGCTCGCTTTGACTGTGGCTTTTGATTCTTGCATCTGGCAGTTCCTGTGCTTCATTTGTGTGATGATGTTCTGCACATGTTCCATCCACAGCATTCAGCAGTATCCAGACTGTCATTTGGCCACCTATACCAATATGGAAGAAAAATATATTTGAAATATATTTTAAAAATATTCTTCCCAAATATACTGACATATTTTTGAAATGCTACAATTTTGGCCAGATTCAATATATTTAAAAATATATTTGAATATATATATATATATATATATATATATACACTGCATGTTGAAATGCATTTTATTACAAAATATATGAAAAATATTTTTAAAAATACATTTCAAATATACTGTATGTCTTTAAAAATACAGATCTACATGTTTGAAATTCATTTACAAATATATGTAAAACTAGAAAATCTACAATTTCTGGGGAAATTGTGTAAAGTGTTCTTGCCGCAACCTTTACCAAATGATTGATGAAATGTAAGCAGTGCACATTGCAAGCCTGATAGTGAGAAATGCATTTCAGCTTGTATTTTGAAGCTCACAGTCCAGCCTGGTGAGTCATCTGCCTCTTGAGTGACCTTTGGTTGCTGCACCTGGAGAGGGCGGAGTAGGCTCACTGTGCTGAGACAGCTGGGTTGCTATGACAACTCACACTGAGAGGAATGTCAGCATGTCTGTTCTAAACAGGCTTTTTAAACTTGCCAAGTTCACTGGCGATTGCCATCTTCAAACGCTTGTAGTTTTAAATGTATAAATGCTACCGTGAAACGGTTTATATTGTGACAATCACAAGAAACAGACCTAAATTTTGATGTATAGTATGCCTCTGAAAGATAAAAAATGAAGGCACAGTCGCAGTTTAAAAACGTCTCTTAAAATTTCTGGTGTCTAGAGTGGAGTTTCAATGAAAGTCAATGGGAGGGGTGAGGTGCAAACAAATGGTCATATTGTGAAAACTATAAGGGTATGTCCTAGCCGTGAACATTTTAAAAAAAGTTGGATAGTTACTTGTGAGCCACTAGGAGTTTTCTTTTTATATATAAACTCTATTGTTAATTGATATCATACATAAAAAATTATAAAAAAATATATGTGAAAAATATATAAATAATAAAATATTACAAATTAATTACGAATTAATTAATTAATTGCGTGCTAAAATTAGTATTAATTAAATATTAAAGAAAAGAAACATAGTGTCTTATCCGGGATATCAATGATTTATTTTTAATTTTATTTTTATTTTCATTTTTATTATTTTTATTTTTATTTTATTTTCTTTTTCATTTTCATTTTCATTTTCATTTTATTTTAATTTTATTTTTATTTTATTTTTATTTTATGTTTATATTTATTTTAATTTTAATGTTACTTTTATTTTATGTTTATGTTTATTTTAATTTTAATTTTACTTTTATTTTATGTTTATGTTTATTTTAATTTTAATTTTAATTTTAATTTTACTTTTATTTTTATGTTTATGTTTATTTTTATTTTTTTTTTAATTTTAATTTTATTTTTATTTTAATTTTAATTTTTATTTTTTTTTATTTTTACTTTTATTTTTATTTTATTTTTATTTTTATTTTATGTTTATTTTTATTTTAATTTTATTTTTATTTTAATTTTATTTTTATTTTATTTTTATCCAGACTGAATAATAACACCATCTCATTTATACAGAAGGAACTGTCATTCCCACTGCAAATATTTTTTATTTATATTTTTCATTCATAGTTTTTGTTTTTTCACATTGATAAATTAATTTATTTTATATATTTACACAAATCATATATTTAAGTATAATTAATTGATGTAATTATTTGGTTATCGGTGGTACACTTATGAATTCATTATATCACATAAGGTAGAATATATTGGAGCGCGGTACACTACTGGCATTCGTGAACATTTTTAGTGACAGCAGGGTTAGCTGAACGTTTTGATATAAGATATGTGTAGGTGGGCTTGAAAATGAAGATGGCAGTTTACAAATCATGTTCTGATTTTGCCTTTCACACTGTAGCTTTCTCACTCTAATGTGACTCAGCTGCCCCCTGAGTGACCTTTGCTTGCACCTGTTACCTCAGTCAGTCACAGGTGTGTGAGAAGCTCTGCTCTAAACAGGCTGTTTAAACTTGCCAAGTTCACTGGCGATTGCCATATTCAAACGCTTGTAGTTTTAAAAGTATAAATGCTACCGTGAAAAGGTTTATATTGTGACAATCACAAGAAACAGACCTAAATTTTGATATATAGTATGTCTCTGCAATATTAAAAATGAAGGCACAGTCGCAGTTTAAAAACGTCCTTTAAAATGTCAGGTATCTAGAGTGGAGTTTCAATGAAAGTCAATGGGAGGGGTGATTTGCAAACAAATGGTCATATTCTGAAAACTATCAGGAGTATGTCCTAGCCGTGAACATTTTTAGTGACAGCAGGGTTAGCTGAACGTTTTGATATAAGATATGTGTAGGTGGGCTTGAAAATGACATAGTTATGGCAGTTTACAAATCATGTTCTGATTTTTCCTTTCACACTGTAGCTTTCTCACTCTAATGTGACTCAGCTGCCCCCTGAGTGACCTTTGCTTGCACCTGTTGCCTCAGTCAGTCACAGGTGTGTGAGAAGCTCTGCTCTAAACAGGCTGTTTAAACTTGCCAAATTCACTGGCAATTGCCATCTTCAAACGCTTGTAGTTTTAAAAGTATAAATGCTACCATGAAAAGGTTTATATTGTGACAATCACAAGAAAAAGACCTACAGTTTGATGTATAGTATGTCTCTGAAAGATAACAAATGAAGGCACAGTCGCAGTTTAAAAACGTCCCTTAAAATGTCTGGTGTCTAGAGTGGAGTTTCAATGAAAGTCAATGGGAGCGGTGAGGTCCAAACAAATGGTCATATTGTGAAAACTATCAGGAGTATGTCCTAGCCGTGAACATTTTTAGTGACAGCAGGGTTCGCTGAACGTTTTGATATAAGATATGCGTAGGTGGGCTTGCAAATGGCAGAGTGATGGCAGTTTACAAATCATGTTCTGATTTTTCTGATTTTTCCTTTGCACACTCTAGCTGTGCTCTGCTGCTCAATGCATTCCTATGGGAAAATTTCGCCGCAAAAACCGCGATATTTCTTGAACGATTTGGCGAAACGTTCCACAAAGTAATAGCAATCCGATCGGGAACAATCCGCACGTTTTGATATATTACTTGTATTTGTAGTGTAAAAACTGTGGGAGGAGTTAGCGTGGCAAATATGGCTATAATAAGAATAAGAATAAGAATATATATGTGAGATAACAATAAGTGTTCCTTGCTATGCAAGAACACTTAAATATATGTTAAAACTACTTTTTTATATGTTAAAAAAAAATCTAAAGAATATATTTTAAAAAAATATATTTGTAAAAATATATTTACTTTCTCTCTCCCTCATAAAATGCGTCCTGGCCATAAAGGATTAGAAACTTAGCAGCAAATCTGTTAGTTTTTTCTTAATTGAGTCTGTGAGAAAGAAAGCTATTTATTTGCTTGCAGAAGCTTTCTCCCTGAGAAATTGCAGCCTTCTCTAATTTAGATTTGAAAATTGTGGTGTAATTTTGTTCAATGCTTAGATGTTAAAAACAGACAGTTTATTTTAATTCTAGATGCATTGTGCCCGGTCAGTTGTTCAGAAATTGCTGTGTACCCATATAGGGTTAATATTTTGTATCTGTAGTACAAATTTCTAGCCTTTTCTCATCTTCAGTCCCTGAAACAAGGCATTATTTACTTCCAGATGCAATGTGCTTGCTCTTTACCTCAGAAGTGGTGGCCTATCCAATAAAGGCTTCAAATGATGTAGCGCAAACTGTTTAAATTTTTTTAATCAAATTAATAGATAAAGACACTTTTTATCTTTAGATGCGCAATGCCCAGTCAGTTTTTCAGAAATTGCAGCTAGATCATAAAGTCTTAGTGCACATCTTTAAAGTGGTTGTAAACCCTTACATATACACAGTGAAGTGACTAGCCACAGGTGATACACAGAGATTAAATATTTAAATAAATCATTCTACATACATTGTACCTGTTTATCTTCAGCCAAAGTAGACATTCTGAGGTATTTAATAAGAGACAAGGTAAGTTTTGAAGTTGTGTAGTACAGTGTGATCATATAACTGGTGTGGCGGTGATCAGGGACACTGCCTGGTGACAGTATGTAAAAATAAATAAATACCGTATTTCGCGCTCCATAAGACGCACCTGACCATAAGACGCACCTAGGTTTTAGAGGTGAAAAACAAGAAAAAAAATATTCTGAACCAATGGACTGCAGGCACAGTACAGGAGATGACTAGATACTGCGGACATAGTACAGGGAATGACCAGAGACTGCACACACAGTACAGGAGATGACCAGAGACTGCGGACACAGTACAGGAGATGACCAGAGACTGCGGACACAGTACAGGGGATGACCAGAAACTGCAGACACAGTACAGGACATGACCAGAGACTGCAGACACAGTACAGGAGATGACCAGCGACTGTGGACACAGTACAGGAGATGACCAGAGACTGCGGACATAGTACAGGAGATGACCAGAGACTGTGGACACAGTACAGGAGATGAACAGATACTACGGACATAGTACAGGAGATGACCAGAGACTGCAGACACAGTACAGGAGATGACCAGAGACTGCGGACATAGTACAGGAGATGACCAGAGACTGCGGACACAGTACAGGAGATGACCAGAGGCTGCGGACACAGTACAGGGGATGACCAGAGACTGTGGACACAGTATAGGAGATGACCAGAGACTGCGGACACAGTACAGGAGATGACCAGAGACTGCAGACATAGTACAGGAAATGACCAGAGACTGCGGACATAGTACAGATGACCAGAGACTGTGAACATAGTACAGGGAAAATGCCAGGGACTGCGGACATAGTACAGATGACCAGAGACTGCAGACAGTACAGGGGATGACCAGAGACTGCAGACAGTACAGGGGATGACCAGAGACTGCAGACAGTACAGGGGATGACCAAGAGACTGCAGAACTTTGGGGAGGGAGGGGGAGCAGGTACCTGAAGTTGTTCTTTCTTTAGTGTGGGCGCGCTGGCTTCTTCCCGCTCCGGCTTCTGTGACAGCCGGGTGCCCACTGCGCATGTGCAAGAAGCGCTGCGCTTTGTGAATGGCCCGGCGCCTTCTGGGACCTGTCATGTGTCCCAGAAGTCGCCAGACCATTCACAAAGTGCAGCGCTTCTCGCGCATGCGCAGTAGGCACCCGGCTGTCACAGAAGCTGGCGCGGGAAGAAGCTGGCGTGGGAAGACTGTACAGCGCTGGACAGAGGAACAGGTAAGGTCCTGCAGGAGAGAAGAGCTGAGCGGCCGGCCTGGTATTCTGACATGGTGGTGGCGGCGGAAATACCGGACCGGCTGCTCCATATTCGCTCCATAAGACGCACTGACATTTTCCCCTCTTTTTTTGGGGGAAAAAAGTGCGTCTTATGGAGCGAAAAATACGGTACAGCATTTTTAATTTTTTTTTTAAATATTATTTATTCTTTTTTTTACATAATGAGACTGGAGCAATACAGTGTTACCATAATAACATTGCACTTCTCTGGGGAGGTGATCAAGATTTCTTTTTGTATTCTTTTTTAAATTATTTTTAATGCCCTTTATATGCAGCTGAACTGCAATATATAGGTGGGGTGTTCTGTGGGTGTGGCTTTGGCTTGAGTGTAGGCAGAGACACAGTGGGCCCCATTACCTCTTATTGCTTGGGGGCCCCATAAGTTGTCAGTTCACCCTTGTTCTATACTTTTTATTTTAGGATAAAACCTGCCTTTTCTCTCCCTCTTACACTTGCTCATAAAGAAGCTGCTTACATAACGTTGAGCCACTGTGCAATATCTGTTGCTATTGTCTCTGAAATAATACACTCAGCCTTACGTCTCCATTTTACATTGTATCCTACCAAGCTATTTACATATTGCCCAGCTACTGAACAATATTTATGGTGATTGTGTTTCAGAAAACACACTTTTATGGTATGATAAACTCTGTCTTGTCTTTCTATTTTTTAACTTTCTTTCTTTATTTGTTATAGAAATATATACATGAATAACACTACTTCAGTAAGCGGTATCATGTAATAGAATAATCAAGGTCACATGACATATACGCATAGTTTGGTTACATAGTTACATAGTTCAGTATGTCAAGAGTATCAAATCATTGGTACAATTGTTAACCTGGATCCAATGGTGGAATAAGTAGAGCCATCAGAAAAATGTATACCCCATTAAAGCTTGGTTTGTCAAGATTTAATTAAAGAGAAATAACATATACAAAAATGCTATATTCAGTAGAACATTCTAATAGAAAATTACATATTTCCTGAGATGCTACTGGTAATTTGTTTAACAATCAGTTTAACCTGCATTTATAGGTATAAAGAGGAGGATCTGTCTTGTCTCTTTCTATTTGCTGTGTATTCAAGTGCTTGTGTACTGTCCAGATGTTAGCCACTTTCTATCATACACATATCTAAAGTCCATATTTAGAATTTTTTGGCAATATCTCGGGATGCAGGAATGGAAGTAGATTTGAGGAATGTGGAGTTTTGGTTTTGAAGTGTTTTGTGTGCTCTATTATGACAGTTCATTAAACTTAAAGTCAATGCAGTGTGGCACCATGAAAAAGAAGCTCCCAAACTATCCTATTAAACTATTATGCCCCTAATCAATCTATATGAGGTTGATGGCTTTAGCTTTTTTTAGGGTAGACTTTGTTATAGCTTTTAGATTTGTTGTGACTGTTATTTTTCCCAATCAATTCAGACCTACAATATTACCATTGGATAAAATAAATCAGGTGTCACAGCCTAAACAACTTAAAATGTTCTTTTTTCAAATTGTATTGAATCAGATTGGAGTGCTGCAATATAAAAGTAGAAATAAAATCAACTACACATGCACAATATGCGATGGCAAAATATAGTGTCACTGATGCTGTCCGTGAGAATCAGAAAGCTTAACTGCATCTGCCAATTACATAATCCAAAATATTGGTGTTTCTTCTCTTTCAGTCGCATTAAAATGTGAACACTCTCCCAGCTGTATGGTATTTACACATTTTTTGCATGGATACACATCCCACATGCAGTACCCAGCTACCGGTGGTTTTTTTTTTTTGACAATTCCTGCTTATTATCCTTGAAAATGGCCAGAACTGAGGGAGGTGGTAGTGTAGGAAGACAGCACATGCTACACGTACTTTCTTTACTTTTTATGGGGTGTGCCTAGCATGCTGAAGGTCCATTTACAAAATCAAAGAGTTAAATATTTCAGATCACACAATTGTGTGCTCCCTAATATAGCTTGGTAGGAATGTTTAGGTCTTTTGGACAGCATACATTGTAGAAATTAGAAGTGAGCCCTAGCTAGCCCTGCACTGGAAAAGCCATTGGAAAGTCCAGAAAAGTTAAATTTGAAGTCTGATTTTGCATATGTACATGTTGTCATAATACAACCTAAAAGCATAATATTTTTGCTCATTCAAGGTTTAGATCATATTTCTGCTTTTTTGGCATAAACATGTTTTAACATGAAAGGCAGACGGAGATTAATTCAGAAATCAAAAAATAACTTCTCAACAATACTGTATCCTGAAGTTAATTGAGGATGTGCGTAGTATTCCAACAATATGTGTCAAGAGAGGCCAAATGCTTAATGTGTATACCAGCAGAGCAGGGATTTTTTTAAGACCCTTTGTGCTCTCCCAGGAAACTCTAGCCATAGTGTTGACAGCCGAAAATTGGCACAAACTAGGTGTAAAGTTTCAAGCAGCACTTGAGACAGATGTGTTTATTGCAATATTCAAAAGGTTTGAAAAAAGGTAATAACTCATAACTCCCGTCCCATAACCGTCAATAAAAGCTTGGTGGCACAGAGATGAGCTGTTTGACTCCACATACATTAATTTTATGATAAAATATGGGGTAGATATTAATATTTGAGGCTGTCTATGTTGCTACTGCTTCTGGTAAGAATAGAGTATCAGAGTTTGGACTATATAGCAGAACAACAGATGAAACCATTACTCTTACTTTCAGATCCATGGAAAAAAGTTTTGGGTTTTTGAAGACTGTTGTTACAAAAATCCTTCCCCTTTCAAGTTTAAAGGCAAAAAAAGTGTCCTGATGACAACATGAATAAGCCAAAAGCAGGAGAGATTTCTAAAAGTTCACTCATCCTTTGATTTTACCATTCATACAATATGTTGTATCTCTTTTACACATCTTTAAATAAACTGTGTAGCAAACATATCATGGAGAAATTTGAATGCCATCAAATACTGTTACCCCAGGTATGGCTTTGTGTGTTTATAAGAGTGACAAAGGAAATGGTATGTTTCATAGTTGGATCATTATATAATGCTCTGTCTCCATGGATGCAGCTTGTCCAAACTTTGGGTCAGTAGTAATACACACCTGCATGCCTCTGACCAGGGCTGCTGTTAGAAACCACTGGGGCCCCATACAGCTAACATGACAGGGCCCCCCTCCCCAAACAAAAGCTCAGTTTACTATGCTTCAGTTATGGATGAACAGAGTGAGTGATTGGTACTGATCACTCATTGTTTTCATTCAGGAAAGGTAGGGGATGGTAAATGTGACATATTTACCGGAACATTCCCCCACTTTCCATCTGAAGGATCCTGTGTGCTTGCAGCTGCTGGTGGGAAGGAGAGGAGGAAAGCCGGAAGCACTGCAGGGGTGGGGGCACACGGGGGGCAAGGGCAACAGGGGGAAAACATATTGTATACAGGGAGGGCGATGGATGCAGTGGGGGGGGGGGGTCAATTACTGGAACCAATCCCCTGTATAGCTCTCTCTGCAGTATTTGAAAGCCAGCGGGAGGGAGAGGAGAAGAAGCCGGCTTTCAGCTTCTACAGAGAGACCCATTCAGGGGATCAGTTTCAGTAATTGACACCCCACCACAAGCATGCCAATCACCCTCCCTGCCCACATTCGATTAACCCAGCTGCCTGGGCCCCGCCTGCTGGCCTGGGCCCTGTATAGGAGGACTGGTGGTACCCCCTTATCCACAACCCTGCCTCTGACATGCTCTCCTAATCTGTAGATGAACAGATCTGTTTGCTACATATAGGCTGATTCTCCTGCACTTACAATGACATGTGCTTGTGAATGTTCTGCTATACGGCTCCTTAAATGTATAATTATGCATGAATCCTAACAAAAATGTATTTTATTTAAAGAGACACCGTCATCAGTTAACACTTTTCAGACTGCTCATATACATAAAATGTTTGAAATGATTACTTAAGGCCTGTTTATACTATTGGCAGCATTTGCCACCCTTCTTATCATAGGGTGGTTGACAGGTGGCTGGGAGGTGATATATCTGTTTTAACCCTGAACAGCCCTACACCACTACTCTGCAAGCGCATGCATTGCTTACGGTCGGAGAGCGATTGCGATTTGGCCACATTCACTTGAATGCTGAATGTAACGGGTGGCATAACTTTTGCTGCAGTCACACAGAAAAGCATTGTGGCCAAAACCCTTCCAGTCCCTCTGTTGGCTTAAGAACAGGGATCAGGGGTGGTAAAACTACAGCTCAACTGCCTATTTTTTCCACCTCCTGGCTGCAAGTATTAAAGTGTTAGTAAACCCACAAAAGTAAAATCAGCCTGTATATGCAGTAAAGTATTTTTGTTATACTCATTGTGGAACCTTTGTGTAAAAAAGCTGTTTGATCCTGTCTGCTCTGTTCCTCCCCTTGTTAAAGTATTCACCTCTTATATCCTGTTAAGACAGACTGAACCGTAGACATTTTGCACATGCTCAGTTTGGTGTGTATTGATAGAGAGGTTTTTTTCTTGGAAGAGTGCATGTGATCAGCACAGGGCCAATCAGCACTGGTCAGACAGAGGTCAGGAGTTTTGCATCCTCCTAGAGCAGAAAGAAAACTCCTCCTACAAGCTTAAACCAGTGCACTGCTTGACACTGATAGAAGTCACAAGACTGCTCTAACTGCTGATGAGAAAAGGTATTTAGCAGTTATTATTATACAGTATTTATAAAGCGCCAATAGTTCGCTCAGCGCTGTACATTACAAAGGGGGACAGATCATGTGACAGAACAATACCAATACAATGCAAAACATGAGGGGATCGAGGGCCCTGCTCCTTGGAGCTTACAATCTAGGAGGGAGGGGATAGTGGTACAGGAGGAGATAGCTGTGGGGGATGGAGTGGTAGGAAGAGTTGAAGAGGTCGGCAGGTTAGCAGGGGGTGGGGTAGGCTTCCCTGAAGAGATGGGTTTTCAGGGTGCACCTAAAGGAGAGGAGAGTAGGTGATAATCTGATGGGTTGGGGCAGGGAGTTCCAGAGGATGGGTGACACCCTGGAGAAGTCCTGGAGCCGGGCATGGGAGGAGGAGACCAGGGAACTAGAGAGAAGGTCTTGTGAGGAGCGGAGTGTGCGTGCTGGGCGGTACTTGGATATTAGGTCAGAGATGTAGTACGGGGCAGTATGGTGGACAGCTTTGTATGTCAGTGTTAGGATTTTGAATTTGATCCGTTGCGCAATCGGAAGCCAGTGGAGGGATTGGCAGAGAGGGGTGGTGGAGATGGAGCGGTTGAAAAGGTGAATGAGTCTGGCAGCCGTATTCAGGATCAACTGAAGCGGGGATAGCCAGCGGCAAGGCAGGCCAGTGAGGAGGGAGTTGCAGTAGTCGAGTTGTGATATGATGAGGGAGTGGATGAGCTGTTTAGTGGTTTCTGGGGTTAGGAACGTGCGTATTTTGGCAATGTTGCGGAGGTGGCATCTGCACGAGTTTGTTAAAGATTGGACTTGGGGCTGGAAGGATAGGTTGGAGTTCAGAATGACACGCAGTACTCTGGCCTGCGGGGCAAGTTTTATGGTGGCGTTGTTGGATGTGACGGAGAAGTCAATGGGGGGTGGTGTCTGGGCTGGGGGGAAGACAAGAAACTCGGTTTTGGAGAGGTTCAGTTTAAGGAAGTGAAGCGACATCCAGTCTGATATGTCGCTCAGTAGGTGTGTGATTCAGGAAGAGACTGAGGGGGTGAGGTGGGAGGTTGAGAGATAGATTTGTGTGTCGTCGGCATAGAGGTGGTAGTTGAAGCCGTGAGAGTGTATGAGTTGGCCAAGGGAGGAGGTGTAGATGGAGAAGAGAAGGGGCCCTAGGACAGAGCCTTGAGGGACCCCAACAGAGAGGGGGAGGTGGTAGCATTATAGGTAGCGCTGAAAGAGCGTTGTGACAGGTAGGATGAGAGCCAGGAAAGAGCAGAATCTCTGAGGCCGAGGGAGTGTAGTTTTTTGAGGAGGAGGGGGTGGTCGACTGTGTCGAAGGCCGCAGAGAGGTCAAGGAGTAGGAGCACTGAATAGTGGCCATTAGCTTTGGCGGTTAGCAGGTCGTTGGAGAGTTTGAGTAAGGCAGTTTCGGTGGAGTGTAGGGGACGGAAGCCGGACTGTAGGGGATCGAGGAGGTTGTTGTCATTGAGGTGAGAGCTTAGGCGGGTGTAGACTAGGCGCTCGAGGAGTTTAGATGTAAATGGGAGCAGGGAGATGGGTCTGAGGTTGTTCGGGTCATTGGGGTCCAGGGAGGGCTTTTTAAGTATGGGGGTGATGTGCGCATGTTTCAGAGGGGAGGGGAAAGTGCCGGAGGAGTGGGAGAGATTAAAGATGTGGGTGAGGGAGCGTAGGATGGAGGGGGAGGGAGGTCGTAGGAGTTGTGAGGGGATAGGGTTGAGGGGGCAGGTGGCGAGGCGGGCATCAGAGAGGATCTTGGAGACTTCCTCGATGGTAGTAAGGTCAAAGGTGCAGAGTGTTGGGGGAGCTTCAGTATGAGGAATGTAGGGTGGGGTGGAAGTGGAGGTCAGAGCAGTGGTGGGGCCGTGGGAGAAGGGTGATGAGGGGGTAGTTGAGTGAGGGGGAATGGGGTTGGAGGGAGTTTGAGCAGCGACGAAGTCCCTGCGGGTTATGTCGAGGGAGAGGGGGCATGAGGGGGTAGCTGTGTGAGAGGGGACGGGTTGAGAGGGCGTGTGAGTTGCGACGATGTCCTTGCAAATTGTGTCAGTCTTGTTTTTGAAGTGATTGGCAATCTCAAGGGCAGTGAGTGAGGTGCTGGGTGGAGGTGGGGGTGGAGAGAGTAGAGAGTTGAAGGTGGAGAAGAGTCGGTGAGGATTGGAGGAGAGGGCCTTGATGAGGGTCAGGAAGTAGGCTTGTTTGGCTGCGTGGAGGGAGGAGGTGTAGGTGTGGAAGGCAGATTTGTAGCGGGTGAAGGCTTGTTTGGATTTGATTTTACACCATAGTCGCTCCAGGGCACGCCTGTGTCGTTTGAAGGTTTTGATGTGATCAGTCTGCCAGGGCTGGAGCGGTCGGGGTCTGATGTTGCGTGTGATTAAAGGCACTAGTGAGTCAAGGGCTGTTGACAGCGCGTTGTAGGCAGTCATAGCCAAGTCGGGGCAGTACAGGGGTAGGATGCTGTCGTGGAGTTGATCAGCTGCAGAGTGGAGGGTGGCAGGGTTAAGGTTGCGGAGGTTATGGCTGGTAGTAGTGTGACATTTGGAGGGGTAGGCGTTGGAGGACGAGGAAATAGAGAAGGTAATCAGGTTGTGGTCAGAGAGAGGGAAGGGGGTGTTAGTGAGGTTGTGGGGAGCGCAGCGGTTGGAGAAGACGAGATCAAGCAGCAGTTTATATTTACTAAAATAATTGCCCTTCCATGTTTTGTGTACTGTGGGAGACCAGATATAGTGGATGCAGGGTCCTGGGTTTAGTAACACTTTAACAAGCCCTTGTTGATGCTACCATTGGTATAGCAGTTCGTTATGCCCTAGGTCTGAAAAGCTTTCTGTAGTAGGCTGTGCACTGGTCTTGACATCACCAAAGTTACTGGTTGCTGCTTGTAAAGCTTCCAGTGTCTGAATCTGTATGTGGTGGAATGTCTGCATTACGATGCTCGGCACAGGCAGAAAAAGCACTCTTTCCAGCTGTCATTCACAGAACAGTGTAGGCTTCACAGGCAGCAGCTAGACACTCTGGTGAACTTGAAAAGGGGAGTGAGGAAGAATGCATTAGAAGCTGCAGCAGGTCATATAGAGCCCACCTCATTTTCTGATTGGAGGACATCCAGCATCATCTAAACCTTTCTTTCCTAACCTTATTAGTGCTGGCCTATTCCTTTCTGTTATTGAATTTTGGATATTTTTAATAATGGAGACCCAGCATCACATGTGAGTATAAACTAGAGCTGTTTATATGCAAACACAGTCTTCTTGCATCAGAGTTGAGGGCTCTAGAAAGGAATACTGAGGCAGGGTGCTTTTGATGTTTTCAGGAAGATATGTACACCGCCTTGCTGGTCCTTCCCACTAGCCATGATCTGTTTGAATTGCATAGCGATACACAGAAACTCAGTGACAACATCACTGGGTCTAAAGATATATAATGCAATGACAGGTTTTATTTAAACATATCATTAAAGCAGTATAAACCTAAAAGTAGACATTTATTATATTGCAGCGTACCAGTAAGTCTGCTGTTTTTCACAGCACATGCTCTCTATCATAATGTATCAGTTTACATGGATGAGACAAACCACTGAAAGCAGAGTTCCAGCCATTTTTGTGTTTATTAAAGTCAGCAGTTACAGAATCTGTAGCTGCTGACTTTTAATAAACAGACACTTTCCTGTCCCGGGTTCCAGTGATGTACTCACCTGCTCAGTGCCTTATCTCCTCCACAGCGCTGGCAACTCTACTGTGGGCACCAGGCTGTGACAGCTTGCAGCTTCATTGCCTGGTGCCCACTGCACATGCGTGAGTTCCACCGTGCCTCTTGATTGGTCCGGCAGTCTCCTGGAACCTGTGAAAGTTCCCAGGAGACTGCAGGAGCAAGTAGGGGGCCGAATGTCTGAGTCACTTCGCCGTGGCAAACTGAGCTGGAAGTGGGAGTGGGTACCTGTCCAAACAAGGTACCCGCTCCCCCTCCCAAAAAGGTGCAAAATATGGCATTGAAGGGGGTTGGAGGCAAATAAGTGGAGCTTCCACTTTTGAATGGAACTCTCTTTAACGCTAGCATGGGTGATTATTTACTCATGCAAAACCTTTATCCCAAAAGGAAAACAAATGTTCCTGTAACTGATCATAAAGCGTGAGCTGGAGTTTGACTTCAATTTGTTATTGGTTCTAAATCTGCAAATACATTTACCACTACCCTTCCTCCCAGACTGACAAAATTGCTGTCTGCTGTGCCTTCTGTGCTCACTGATCTAGAGCTCTGTCTTGCTAATACAGGGAGTGTGTTATTAGCAAGATCACCAGGGGAAAACAGGGGGAAAAAGCCAAAGAAAACTAAAGCAGCTACCACATCTAATGATTGGTAGGATGCAATATATTACATTTTTAATTTTGAGTTTATTACCACTTCAACATGTTGATGTAGGGGGAAAGGATGACCTAAAGGATAAAAAAATATAAGTGTAGCACCCTCCTAGGTAGCTGAGGGGAGCTAGTTAGGATTTTTTTTTCCAGCTAGGAAGGCTGAACAGTCAGCAGTATCAAATGTGGGTCATGGCTGAGAGGCTCTGCAGATCAACTCACTGATACTTCCCCCTGATCTAGAGGCTTGGACAAGTCTCTAGAACTCAGTGGACGGGGGCGAGGAGGAGCTGGTCTGCACTCTTGAGGGATCCTGGTCAATCCTTAGGCAGAAGGCTTGGCATGGGGTCAGGAGAGCCCTTAAGAGTGGCTGAGCCTGCTCAGCAGCAGGAGAGTTCTGGTGGAAGAAGAAGTGAGCAGGATGGAGTGTGAAGCCTGGGAGAGGGCCCAGGAGAGGGGCCTACCTGCAGGCAGGAGCTGGAAAGGATCTCTCAGCCTCAATCGTCCCCTGACAGAGGACAGCCTGGAAAGTAGAGAAGGAGCCAGCCCAGTGTAAGGCCTGAAAGCAGACACCAACCCACAAGCTTGCAGGAGAGGACTGAGTGAGTAATCCCACACCCCCTGGTGTGGATAATGGGAAAGGGCATTCTGGTGGGAAACCTGACTAGCCCCTATCTGGGACTGTTGATTTAAAAGATTCTGGGCTCCCTTGCCCAGAGATTCCATCAGACAGCTGGGTGAAGAGGAGAATTAATCTGAAGTCTGAGGTGGTATACCTGGAGGGCTGGAGAGCTTTCCAACAAAAAGACTTTGTTGTCTAATGGACTTGTACATAGCTGCTAAGGAGTTTTTTTTCAGTTCACAGTTCCTCTGGGCATCCCATTCACCCCTTAACCCCATTCAAGTTCAATACCCCTTATTAAAATAAAATAAAAAAAAAAACAAGCTCAACTACTGTTTACTGTCACTTGTGTGGAAGTCTGAAGGAAATGCTTGTTGCCTGGATGAACAGAATTATAGAGGGACCCAAAAAACTTAGCATCTTAGGGGGCAGTGCTGTATAAGCAAATTAAACTTCAGGTTTCAATGTCAACAAAAAAATTGGAAAAAAAGATCAGAAAACTTTCTCCCAAACTTCTTGAGCAGAAGGAAATCTCCTAGAGAAGTGCTTCTTCCAGAGGAGGAGCCTAATCATGGCGGCAGGAGAGAGGGCGATGTGAGCGCTCTCCGTAGGAAGGCCATCCTCCCCAAATGTTCCCCGAGTAATGCTGCAACGCTGCGGAGGTACCCGGTCAAAAACTTACGGGTGAGAGGGGGTTCCCGAAGAGAACTTGAGAGGACGGAGCTGTAGGAGTTCACGAGTGCAGGACGGGTGAAACCTCCCGCCCGAGGCTGCTGGGAGTGCATGTGACGCGGGGCGGACACGGGATCTCCCGAAAGGGAGCTCTGGGAGACAGAGAAGCCGGCCGGTTTCCCGAGTCAGGGGGAGACGCCGGCTCTCTCACTGACAGGACACGTGGTCCCGGCTCAGCGACCCGGCTCAGCGAGAGGAGAAGGAGAGAAAACTGGCTGGTCTCCTGTGGAATTGGAGAGACACCAGTTTTGAAGAAAGGAGATCCTGTCGGCCAGATACCTGTGAGAGAGGTAGACGGACGAGGAAGCAGGAGACCCGGAGAGACCCCCCTTTCCCCCCCACCCCTCCTCCAATAGAGGGGAAGAGGAGCAGAGCCAGAACAGAGAACAGAGGACAGAGATCCCAAAGGACAACCTCCCTGAAAAAGCAGCTGGAAGGAGGGTGAGTGAGAGTGGCTGGACTGTATATTACATCTGTTTATGGACAGTATATTGATGCAGCAGGAGAAGTATATATAGAGAGAGAAAAAAAGGGGGGAACACCAAGTAGATTGAAGAAATTAAACCTCTTTAAAGGATCCATCACAGCCTATACCCTATAGTCTTAAGAAAGAGGGTTTGGATATTTATAGAAAATATGAAGAGTAAAAATAGTAAAGGGAGTGGTTCCAAGCATTCCCAATCTGGAACAATTAGAAAATTTACGTCGCAAGGTAATGTGACCCCAGAGAGAACTCAGGGGGTAGGTGAAAAAAGTATAATGGAAAACAATATGGATAAGAGTGCCAGATCTCCTGTGGAAATGGATAACAATAGCCAAAAAATAATAGGAGGAATAGAGCTAAGAGAAAATGAAGGAGAACTACAAATCCCAAATAAAAAGGAGATGGCAGAAATGTTTAGAAATTTGGAAAAATCAATTAAACAGGAGATGGGAATTATTCGGAAAGACTTGGGACATCTTTTATCCAGAGTAGAAGAAACAGAAGAAAAAAATAAAAAACATGCTCAAGCCATTCCTGAACTGAGAAATCAGATAATGGAGATTAGGGAAGAACAGAAAAAGTTGGGATATAAGTTGGAGATACAAGGTAACATGCATAGGAAAAATAACCTCAGGATAAAGGGTGTCCCGGAGCTTGCACAAGAAGAAGATTTAAGAGAGACAATACAAAGAATTCTAAACTCCATCATGGGTAGACCTAGAACTGAAACATTCATATTGGACAATATATATAGGTTAGGAAGGTTTCAATGAGATCGGGTGGAAGAGAGACCGAGAGATGTAGTGGTACATTTTAATAAAAATGGAGAGAGAGAAGAAGTATGGAAGAAAATAAAAGGAAGAGCTAGTATTGAGTATGAAGGAAAACATTTACAAATTTTTGCAGACTTGACACCTGAGACATTATGGAGAAAAAGATCATTGAGACCACTAATAGAATAGATGAAAAAACAAAATATACAATATAGATGGAGTGGCTCGATGTGTCTAATCGGATGGAATAATGGAGTAACTGCTTACCTGAGATTTCCTGAGGAATTAAGAGACTTTTTTGATAAACTTAATATTCAAGGAATAGAGATTCCAGGTTGGGAAGAAGAAGGAGGGACATATGCTGAGGGAAAAGAGGACTGGCAGCAAATTAGAAGAAGGAATAGAGAAGGAATAGATAGGGGAACATTGGGGGAAATGGAGGGAAGGTGTACCGTACAAGGTTAGAGTTCTACCTCAGGGTTAAGATCCAAATGTGGCATTAGGCTTACAAAAGGATTAGATGGCAAATAGGCCTAATGGGGGAGGGGGGGGGGATGGATGGGGAGTGGGGGGGGGTTGTGAGGGGGGTTGAGGAGGGGGGGAGAGGCGGGTATTGGAGAGGGGGGAGGAGGGAGGGGAGGGGTATGGTGGGAGAGGGGGAGGAGGATGATATAGGGGGAAGTTTTTAAAAACACTCTGCATAGGGAGGAGATGTACACAAGAAATATGGAAGATGTAAGATTTATAACATATAATGTAAAAGGGTTGAATAGTCCCGGGAAGAGATTTAAGCTATTTAAAGAACTACAACATAGAGAAGCTTTGGTAGTTTTTTTGCAGGAGACACATCTTGAGATTAAGTCAAATATAAAATTGAACACCAGAAATTATCCAACATGGTTCTATGCGGACTCCCCAATTAAGAGAGCTAAGGGGGTGGCAATTGGGTTTGCTAAAAACGCAAGGTGGGAGTTGGAGGAGAGAGAGACGGATCCTGAGGGGAGATTCTTGTTTTTGAGAGGTAGATTGCAAGAAATGGAATGTACAATAGCAAATATCTACTGCCCAAATAAGAAACCAGAGGTATACCTGAAAGGGATATTAAGAAAGTTGATGGATTTCAAAAAGGGAAGATTGATAGTGGCAGGAGATTTGAATCTATGCTTGGATCCACAGATGGACACAACCTCTTGTGTGCAGAGAGAGGGAGGTAGGTTTCTGAGAATTTTAAAGAAGGAGATACATGAGTGTCAACTAGTGGACATATGGAGAATAATGCATGGAAAGGAAAGAGACTATACCTTCTTCTCTAATGCACACAAGATTTACTCGAGATTAGATTATATAATGATAGATCATCAACTTATTGAGAAGGTGGTTAAAGTAGAAATAGAGACAATGACTCTCTCAGACCATGCCACGGTTATAATGAAGGTAAAATGGGGGAGGAAGTTAACAAGGGGGGTAGGATGGAGGTTAAATGAGGCTCTTCTACAAGACCAAGAGATTGATCAGAAGATCAGAAAGGAGATGGAAAGATTTTTTCAGGAGAATGAAACAGGGGATGTGTCAGTGGCCACAGTTTGGGAGTCCCATAAGGCATATATTAGAGGTATACTGATTGCGTTAGTTAATAAGAAATTAACAGGGCTCTTAAAAGAAATATATGACCTGGAACAGATCCATAAAAATAGAACAACAAGTGAGATAAGACAGAAGGTAATAAAAAAGAAGAAAGAACTGGAGTTATTAATGGAAGAAGAGAGGAGCAGAGTACTTAATAAAGTAGCAGGAGAGAGGTATAGATGGGGAGATCGACCAGGAAAATATTTAATGAAAACCCTGAGGAAAAAGAAAAATAGAAATTTTATAGAGAAAATAAGAAATCCCAAGGGAGAAATGGCTTACTCTACTAAAGAGATCGTAAAGGTGTTCAAGGAATAATATAGTAAGTTGTATAATATTAATTCTCAGGATGTCGTGAATGAAGGTGCAAATGAGAGCAGAGAAAAAAGAAGAATATACTTAAAAAATGCAGGACTACCAAAGCTAGATGAAGATCTATTAAAATCTCTGAAAGTAGAAATCACGCAGGAGGAAATAAAAATAGCATTAAAAATACTAGGTGGGGAAAAGTCCTGGCCCAGACAGATATACCGTGAGGTATTATAAAAAATATAGTGAATTGCTAATACCAAAATTGAAAGATTATATGAATGCCCTGGGTGGAGAAATGGAGATTAGACAGGAATCCCTACAAGCCCATGTAACACTTATACATAAGGAAGGGAAGGATGCTACTCAATGTTCCAGTTATAGACCAATTGCACTGCTAAATATAGATACGAAGTTATACGCAAAGGTCCTAGCAAATAGAATGAAGGATTTAATGCCGGAATGGATCCATGGAGATCAGGTGGGCTTTGTATCGGGGAGAGAGGGTAGAGATAATGGAATCAGAACTATGTTACTGATCCAGAAATCTAAGAAGGGGAAAACCCCGGTAGTGGTGCTCTCAATCGATGCTGAAAAGGCTTTCGATAAAGTAAACTGGAGCTTCATAATGGATACCCTAGAGATCATAGGAGTGGGTGGTAGAATGAGGGCGTGGATAGGAAAGTTGTACAGAGCGCCCTCTGTGGTTATTTTGGTTAATGGTGAAAAATCTGACCCCATAGAGATGTCAAACGGGACAAGACAGGGATGTCCATTGTCCCCACTGTTATATGTATTATCATTGGAACCTTTGCTGGAAACAATTAGGAAGAACGTAGACATAAAGGGAATACAGATAGAGGAAACAGAACATAAAGTGGCAGCCTTTGCGGACGACTTGTTGTTCTATGTGGGAAATCCTAGGATAACACTCCCGAATTTAATAAAAAGCTTAAAGGAGTATGGAATTTATCAAATTTAAAAATCAACCCAACAAAAACTGAGATCTTAAATGTAAATCTTCCGAATAGTGAGAAAGAAAAGATACAAAAAGAATTCCCTTTTATATGGAGAGATAAAGAGATAAAATATTTAGGGGTTAAAGTTACTGCTTCATATACAACATTGTATAAATTAAACTATATTGCTCTTCTAAATGAGATCAAGGAGGAAATGAAGAAATTGGGAGGAGGAAACCCCTCTTGGTTAGGACGTATAAATCTGATAAAAATGATAATTGTACCCAAGGTCTTGTATAAATTTCAGATGATCCCAATTAGACTCCCAGAGGCATTTTTTAAAGAAATTAAAAAGATGATAACAAGATTTATATGGAAAAATAAAAAATCTAGAATATCTTATGACCTGATGACTAGAAATAAAGAGAGAGGGGGATTGGGAGTCCCAGACTTCAAGAGATACTATAATGCTGTAGTTCTAACAAGAATTTATGATTGGATACACAATGTAGAGGGGAAAAGATGGGTCAAGATAGAGGATGATTTGAGTGGAGTGGATTTGAGTAGAAGCATATGGGCACCTGCACAGTATAGAAGACACTACGAGTGTATATACACTGAATGTTTTAAAGGTTTGGGATTATTTACATAAATGTATGAAATGGGATTTTAACTCACAATTAATGTCACTAAGGAATATGGAGTATTTTCCACTGGGTATAGAGGGGAGTGTGGGAAAATGGATTAAAAAGGAAGATATTCAACTGAGAGATATTATGGATGGACAGAAATTGAAAACACTGAAGGATTTAAAGAAAGGTGGAGGGGAACTTTTTATTAAGATTGATGAGTGGAAATATCACCAATTAAAACATTTTGTAGAAGGGCTTCCGAAACCAATGAGAGGAAGAAAGGAGTGGAATTTGTTTGAGAGGTTGTTGGAATCACGGGGAGATGGGAAACGGGGTACGGCAAAAATTTATTAGATTCTTACTGAGTTAGTCATGGAAGTAAAACCAACTTATATAGATAAATGTGAAAAAGACTTGGGGAAAGAGATAGATGAGGAAAAACAGAGAAAATATATAGACTTACACATGAAAATGTCAGTATGAGAGAGGTGGAGGGAAATTATAAATGTTTGGTAAGATGGCACATCACACCGAGTGTTGAACATAAAATAGATGTAGAAAGAACACAAGAGTGTTGGCGGGGATGTGGAAAGATTGGTACTTGGTTTCATATATGGTGGGAGTGTCCAAAGATCCAAAGGTACTGGGAGTCAATGGTCAACTTAATAAGGAAAATTTCAGGGATAAAGATAGGACTGGACCCAGAAGCGTGCCTATTACATAGTACAGAGATACCAGTGAATAAATACAAAGATTTGGGTATATGGTACTATGTGAATGCAGCAAAGGGTTTAATACCCAAATTCTGGCATAGTCCAGAGGTGCCAAGAGAAAAGGACTGGGTAGAGAGAGTAAACCAGATCAGTAAGATGGAGAAATTGTATTATATCCAAGAAGATAAGATGGAGATTTACAATAGGAGATGGAGGAAATGGGAAGATTTTGTATATCAAACGAATATATGTGAGGTAATGGGAAGTGATAAGTGAAGTTTCTTTTTGATTCCATAAGGAAGGATGTAAGAGAAAAATGCAGAGTGGGAGGGTGGTGGGACGCGGTAGGGAACAGGGGTGGAGGGAAGGGAAATAAAAAGGGGGAAATAGAAGGAGATTAGAAATTTATATGATATATGAGATTGTTGAAGAAAAGTATTGTTATGTTCTTCTTTCCTTTTACTCTTTTTATATGTATGCATATAAAATAAATATAAAAATAAATATATTTTAATAAATATTTGAATAAAAAAAAAAAAAAAGAAAACTTTCTCCCATAATTGCCAATTCTTCTTCCCTTTGGACTTCCCTTTATAAATGCTATTCAGGCCATAGCATCTGTTTTTATAATATTAGAATGCTTTTACTATTTACTTATCAATGTCAGTATACTATATTTTTTCCTAGAAGGGAGTTTGTTATTCCCAGGGACAGCAAACCTTTCCACAATAGTGATTTATCAAAAATAAACAGTATATTGTCTGGAAACTGAAGTTTGGCACTCTTAAGAAAATGTTGGCATTTAAATAATTTCCTCCGCCTTCACATCATCTTTCAAGACTGAGCAAAAAAGGCCAACTATTTTGCCTAGCAGATTGTTTCAAGGTAGCATGTTTGAGCACAGTTATAGCTTTTCAACACAGAATGGTTTTATAGACTTGTACATTTGTCAGGCTTACTGTTTTGTCATTTTCTAAGAGTAGCAGCTGTTCACTTTTGGTTAGCTCCCTCTCCCATGCAGCAATATTTCATTATGTACTCACAGTGAAGACTGTCAGCACAGTAGCTTACTGTTATATGTGCTACCCTTTGCAGTAGCTGGGTACTAAAAATTCTCGGTGATCAGCTCCTTGCCGTGTTCTCCCATAGCTCAAAGGGAAATGTAACTGTCATCTTTGTCCTCCAAACACTTTGTCTGACGGACTGCTTTGACATTCATTTTAAAAGCAACTTTGTGCTTTCATTTTTACCTCTAATTGAAACGTATAACAAAATCTATCATCTGGCTCAGTATAAATTTCATGAAAATTACCTGTTCATCAATGTTTAGGCATCAAAATGCAGCAATCTCATCAGACAAGATCATTCAGAAAGAGCCACATAAGGTTATAGATGTACAGGGAGACCTCCTGTGAAAATGTGTATGCTAGTCTCTGTTCAACAAAATGATTTAATAGATTTCAGTCACGTCCAAAATCAAAGGCTAGTTATTGCTGCATGTTCGCCAAAATTTACATTTTGATTTTTTTTTTACTTGGCCTGTCCCATGCTGCTTACTTATACAAGCACAAAAGAACATTCCCAATATGACACAGATAATACATTTCTCTTTCACAGCACATACAAAATGATAACATACTGAGAACTGCTTTCAGTGAGTGAAACAAGAAATGTTATAATACAGGATTTAAATGTTTTTAGATTTTCAAAAAAGTTCCCTAGGGCCTCACAGTGATTGTGCAATTCCAGCTGGAGTTATTTAGTTTCTTAGTCATTCTTTGAGATGAAAGTTGTAGGGATGACTTGCTGCTATATAAAAAGGTTTATAGACCATAATGTTTGTCGTGTAGTATTAATCTGAACACTTGTGGCTGTGCCCCAATAAAACATGAGATTTCAAATAAACTTTTTTTTTGTAAGAAGCACTTGAAAGTTAGGTTGACTCTGAAATTAACAACTTCCCATGCATAGGATGTACGCGAACATTCATTGATGAGAAGGGTGATATCTCAGCCGCAGCAATTGCCAAGATATCATTTTTTAGTGCCGGTGATTCTGTTCAGAGCCATTGCATTACTTTTGCAGATCCCCTCTCCTGCCGCCACCTTTACCGGGTTCTCTAGTGTGATCGGGGCGCCTGGTAAGGATGCAACCAGCAGCATCCTGTTTATGAGATAAAATGGAATGAAGGGATGTTATAAACCAGAAACGAGGAGTTTTGTCGCTTTTTGGTTTCAGGCTCACATATACAAGTGATCGGGGAGCTCGGTAAGGATGCAACCAGCCCCAGCCTGTTCCCGAGACATAGTAGAAGGAATGGATGTTAGAAACCAGAAGCGCCCAGGATTTTGTCACTTCTGGTTTCAGGCTCATGTACACAAGCCATTACCTGCTTAAACAAGCATCAGTTCACACCAATCTTGGTGTGATCTGATGCTTTGGAGGCCAGAGGAGACATCTGGGGTCTAATAGACCCCAGATATCTCTGTAAAGAGGGCTTTCCACTGCTTATTTCTATTTCAATTTATGTTTACATCCAGGGCTGGATCTAGCCTGTCTAATGTGGGGGTGCAGCAAAAAATTACAGGGGGGCAGAGGATGTTAGATTAGCAGGGCAGTGCACAGAGGGTAAGCAGGATAGAGGATAGAGTCAAAAGTTCATATGTCAGTGTACAGAAACCATTTGCTTGTAAGGCAGTGTACAGGGGTCTGCAGGGCAGAGGATAGGGGTCAGTAGAGCTGAAGAAGGGTTCAGTATAGTATAGTGGCAGGTTAGTGTAGGTGGTAAAGTGGCAGTATAATTGCAGGTTAGTGCAATATTATGGCTTGTTATGGTAGTATAGTGGCAGTTTAGGGCAGCATAATGGCACATTAAGGTAGTACAGTGACAGCATAATGGCACATTAGGGTAGTACAGTGACAGTATAATGGCAGGTTAGGGCAGTATAGTGGCAGGTTTGGGCAGTGTAGTGGCAGGTTAGGGCAGTGTAGTGGCAGGATAGGGCAGTATAGTGGCAGGTTAGGGTGGTGTAGTGGATGGTTAGGGCAGTACAGTGGCAGTATAGTGGCAGGTTAGGGCAGTATAGTGGCATGTTAGGGTAGTATAGTGCCATGTCAGGGCAGTGTAGTGGCAAATTAGGGCAGTGTAGTGGAAGGTTAGGGCAGCATAGTGGCAGATTAGGGAAGTATAGTGGCAGTGTACTGGCAGGTTAGGGCAGTATAGTGGCAATGTAGGGTAGTATAGTGGCAGGTTAGGGTGGTAGAGTGGCAGTGTAGGGTAGTATAGTGGCAGGTTAGGGTGGTAGAGTTTCCGGTTAGGGTAGCATAGTGGCAGGTCAGGGCAGTATAGTGGAAGGTTAGGGTAGTATATGGCAGGTTAGGGCAGTATAGTGGCAGGTTAGGGTAGTATAGTGGCAGGTTAGGGTAGTATAGTGACAGGTTAGGGTAGTATAGTGACAGGTTAGGGTAGTACAGTGGCAGGTTAGTGCACTAGAGTGGCAGGTTAGTGCAGTAGAGTGGAAGGTTAGGGTAGTACAGTGGCAGGTTAGGGTAGTATAGTGGCAGGTTAGGGTAGAACAGTGGCAGGTTAGGGCAGTATAGTGACAGGTTAGGGTAGTATAGTGGCAGGCTAGGGCAGTATAGTGGAAGGTTAGGGCAGCGTAGTGGCAGGTTAGGGTAGTATAGTTGCAGGTTAGGGCAGTAGAGTGTTAGACTAGGGCAGTATGTGGTGTCATTGTGTTACCTCATGGCTTGCAATCAAAGACTCTCAGGCTGCTGTTTCCTCCTCCACTTTGCTCTTCTTCAGCTGCCAGATCAACCTCAGTGAAGGGGCCTGTGGGAGTAGTAAAGGAGACAGCCATACAGAAAGACACCAACTCCGGATGCCTTGGGAGTCATTGTAGATCCTCGTGGGACAACCTAAGCAGATTAGATCACTGGGGAGTGTTATAGGCAGCCTCCCCCACCCCGCTGGACTCCCTCCCTGCACAGCCGATCATCACTGTATTTACAAAGTGGCACAGACAGGGAAAATGCAGCTGTCTGACGCAAACGTTCAGTGGTAAGGCACAATATCCAGCATGGAGGAGGGCGGTTGTTGGCTTTGGGGGGGCGTGAGTGAGATCTGGGGGACATAGCCCTCCCCTGCACCCCCCTAGATCCGGCCATGTTTACATCCCTTGTGATAGAAATAAAAGTGATTAAAAAAAGTTACAGTGTAAAAAAACAAAAAAAAGAATAAAATAAAAAAAGAATTTTAAAGTACCCATCTCCCAGAGTTCTCGCACACAAAGGTGAGTGCATGTGTCAGGTCCATGGTCATATGTAAATGTCGAATACACCACACATGTGAGGTATCACTGTGAACATCAGAGCGACAGCAACGATTCTAATGCCAGACCTCCTTTATAACTCTAAAACTGGTATAAAGACTTTTAAAACGTTACCTATGGATACTTTTCGGTACTATAGCTTGGTCTGTTGCTTGGGCATATGCAATTTTTAAGTGTAACATGTTTGGTATCTATTTATTTGGTGTATATTATATTGTGTTTTTGTGCATTACAGTTCACTAAGGTGTATTTTTGCCAAAACATGTGCATGTGAAAAACGGCTGCGCTAATACTGTGTGACATAAAGATATGCAACTGTTCAAGAAAATGGCAAACTACCCCCACTTATACCTAACCTTTGCAGTAGACATCACTCAGCTGGTTTAGGCTCTCAACAGATCCCTAGACTGGCGATCCACCGAGAGCCTGAGCCAGCTCCTTCCACCGAGAGCCTAAGCCAGCTCCTTCCACCGAGAGCCTAAGCCAGCTCCTTCCTCCTTCTCCACAGCTCAGTGCTCTAGTAAGTGCTGGTGGGGCAGAGCAGACAGCCAGAGACTGACAGTGACTGCTCTCTGCTCAGAATGGAGGGGAGAACTGAGCGATCAGCGGTGTTTGATCTTCCAGTTCTTACTGTAGAGCTGGTGTGTGACAGATGCAGCATTGGATCGATGCTAATTCCACCTAGGTAAGTATTCTCTTTCAATGGCCCTTAATCTATTTTAATTAAATTGTTTCTTACTATGTTTTTGTGCTTCTTTACAATATCCTCCATGAGATCCTGAACCTCTTTTTCAACCCCCCTTCCCCATACACACACTTCTATTATTGATTGAAACAAACAATGCATGTTATTTGCAGTCATTTGCACTGCGCATGCATGCTACAAATCCCAAAGTCCATCACCCTTAGTCTTAGTTTATCTAGGGAGTTCCCCGGGGCCCTCAACACCCACAAAGAGTCACTGTCCGCAGCTCATATAGATACAGGAGAGTAAGGGCGATGAACCCAAACGTAAAAGAAACAAAACTAAAGGATAAAACAGCAGGTAAGAAGGAGTGCATACCTGTAGATAAGGTGGAAAGAAAGGACAGAAAAAGAGAAGTGTCGGCCCAGGGGCCAGAAGGCAGGAAAAAGGAGGAGGACTGGATTTTGGGAGCAACAGGACTGCCCATCAGAGTAAGCCAAAACTGGCTCAGGAGAGAGTGGGAAAGGCATACATCAACCATGGTTCACAGACTCTGAGGAACTTAGCTTGAGAGTCAGTGAGAATACTAGACATCTGTTCACTGAGCATCAGCGTAGTCATACGATCTCTCATGACATACATCCACCATCTCCTGCGCTAAGGGGCTCCGATCAGAGGAAAATTATTGGAAGATTATTAATGATAAAGTATGTTCATCCAATACTGATCAAAGGTTGCGCGGCTCTATCACGAAGCTGGGAAAGCTTGATATAGACTGTAGTAAAGAACAAAAGAAAGATCGCACCAACCTTGTGCATTACCTCAGTAAACAGTGAACAAATGTATTAATAAAATATACTCACAAGAGTAGCAGTAAAATAGGCATATAATAACCATAGCCAACACAGGGTTACAGGTGACGTACAAATTCCATCCGAAGAGGAGATAAACTCTTGTTCAAGCTAACACGTTTCGAAAGGGTGATCCCTTCTTCATCAGAGCTAGTCATAAAGAGATAAGTCACCCCTCAATACATTGTTGATTGTTAATAAACCCCACAGGGCCTGCCCTTATATGTGAGAAGGCCTCATTTTAAGAAAAATGGAAAAAGGGATATGGGGAGTTATTATGGGTACAGTGTATTACAGCTGTTCTCTGCTGTACTCCCCACAGGTTAATGTTCCTCCCAGTGCACTGACTGCCAATAACTGGGAAAGACACCTGAAGACCAAGAGGGAAAAAACATGGGTGCTGGCAGCCTTGGGAGTGAAAAACCTTACATTATGTGTTCTGGATTTATTCTAGAGCCCAGATCTTGCACACTAAAGTATTTACATACAGTATTTTGAAAAAGCGGTAAAAGCACTTTAACCAGCCACTGTAGAAATACGGCAGCAGGGTGGCACAGCTGGGCAAAACCACGTTTTAAAACATGTGTTTTTTAAACAGGTAGGGGGCACGTGCGAGGCACGCCGCCGCTCTACCTGTCCCGTGGATCACGGCCGCGGATGTCAGTCGCCGGGTCACAGCTGGTCGTTACCGGCTATGTCCCGGCGATTAGCGGCAATCAGTGACAGAGTGCACAGCTGCAGTAGCTGTGCTTTCTGTCAGTTCCCTGACAGCTCCTGACACGCTGATCGGGACAGAAGAGTTTATCTGTCCGGATCAGCGGTGTTCCCTGCAGTACACACCCCCACCCTCTAGTAAAACACTCCCCTCACACAATTAACTCTTTCACTGAATAATAAAGTTAACCCCTTCCTCCCCAGTGCCATTAGTACAGTGTCAGTGTTTTTTTTTGCACTGATCACTGTATTGGTGTCACTGGGGATGTCAATGACCCCAAGTCAGTTCCCCCCCAGTGTCAGAATGTCCGCCGCAGTCCCACCATAAGTCGCTGATTGCTGTCATAAGTCTCTGATCGCCGCCATTATTAGTATAAAATTTTTTTTTAAATCCCAGTATCTTTCCTGCCATTTGTAAACACTATAACTTTCACGTAAACCAATTAATTTACATGTATTGGGGTTTTTTGTAGCAAAGACATGTCGCAGAATGCATTTTGGCAGAAATTTATGACTAAATTTTTTTTACTGGACATGTTGTATAGCAAAAAGTCCAAAATATTGTTTTTTTTCCCTCAAAATTGTCAGCCTTTTTTTTTATAGTGCAAAAAATAAAAAATGTACAGGAGATCAAATACCACCGAAAGAAAGCTCAATTCGTGGGAAAAAAAGGATGTAAATTTCATTTATGTACCGTATTGCATGACCGCGCAATTGTCCGTTAAACTAGCGCAGCGCTGTATAGCAAAAAAATGGCTTAAATTGCAGTATCTATACCATATTTTGTAGACGCTATAATTTTCACACAGAGCAATCAATATACACTTATTGGGATTTTTTTTACCAAAAACATGTAGCAGAATACATTTTGGCCTAAATTTATAACTAACTTTGAGTTTACTATATATTTTTTATAGCTGAAAATATCAGATTGATCCAAGTTCATTGTGAAGAATAGCTGTTTCTATTCTATTTTTCTATTCTATTCTATGCAATTCTATTCTCTTCCTTAATTTTCTGTTCTATTTTATTCTATTATTTTATTTTCTATTCTATACTGTTTTATTTTACTCTTTTCTTTTCTATTCTATTCTGTTTTATTCTATTCTATTCTTTTCAAAATTCAAAATTGGAAGATGGATATATTATTTCTATTCTATTTTTATATTCTTGTATTTTCTATTATATTGTTATATTTTCGATTCTATTCATTTATTTTCTATTCTATTTTTTCTATTCTTTTATTTTCTATTCTATTGTATTATATTTTATTCCTTTATTGTCTGTTTTATTCTTTTCTATTCTATTCTTTTCTATTATATTATATTCTTTTATTTTCTATTCTATTTTATTTTGTTTTACTCATTCTATTCTTTTCAATATTTGAATTTTAAAAGATGCCTATATTCTTTCTATTTTATTCTATTATTTCTATTCTATGCTTTACTATTCTATGCTTTTATATTTTATTCTATTCTGTTTTGCTCTATATTTTTTGAAACTCAAATTTCGGAAGATAACTGTATTCTAACACTAATACACATAGTATCTGAAGGAAATCAGCAATAGTTAACAATATGTTTATGTTTTGAATTTACTTATGAATTCGATTTTGTTTTACAATTCAATTCATATTCGAGTTGAAATAAAATTTTGTTTCATTATTTTGGATTCATTTAATTTCATTACTATTGTAATTTGGATTTATTTTATGCTTTATGTTTTTTTTATTTATTTCTGAAAAGCTTGTTTAGTTGCTGGAAATACTGCCTATGTCCCTTTAAATAATAGAAATGCAATAAAGCTGGAAACAGCAGGTTTGAAATGAAACTACTATGTAGACTTCCTTTTTCCACATCCCAAACTTGAAAATATCTACCATAAGAGACAGTGGGATCAAGGCTGCTATCCTATGAAATATATAGTGTTTTGTAGACAAAACATTCTGTTCTTATGGCAATATGTCATAGTTTTCTAGTTCCCTGATTTAAGTCTCACCATAGGTTTTTTTATTCTGAAATACATCTGACTGGAGACCTAAACTAACACCAAAGTCCCTTGTTGTGTCTCTCTCCATCATGCATCATATTTAAATTTAATTTGTCAATTTTTATGCAGCACATGTTAGGCAAGGGCAGATTTATGTTGTTACAAAAACTGGTATATGTGTCTAGGACAAACACATTATTTTTATTGTCTGAAGCTAGTTAGTCAGTCATTTCAGTCAATTACAGCTGAAAAGCAATTACAGTTAAAATCAGAAAAATGCCTTAAAACTGTTATTATAATCACTGCATCCCTCTAAAATCTGTTCTTATCTCTCCTACTAGTCCTTGATTCATTTATCCCTATACTTTAGTCTAAAGACCAAGGAACAGATTTTCTAAATGTGTTACTATTCATTATAGCATGTTAAATCCTAATATGCAGAAGACTCTATATAAAATCCTTCAATGTGCCATGCTTAAAGTGTATGCAAACCCTAACAATGAACTTCTTTTATTTGCTCCCTTTTGATCTGCTAACTATATAATTGAAATTTTGACATTTGACATTTTGTTATATCTGTTGTCCTCTGGATACTAGGAGACCAAGGCAGTGAAGTTTATTGAGTGGTTGGTCAACAGTATCAAAGGCTACAAAGAGGTCTACTAGTAAGCGTATGGAGTAGTGGCTATTGGTTTTAGCAGTTATTCAGTCCTTAGTAAGTTTTAGTAGGGTAGTTTCTGTGGAGTGTTGCGAAAAAAGATTGAATCCAGACTGTAAAGGGTCAAAAAGGTTGTTTTCAGTGAGGTTGGAGCTAAGATGGTTGTAGTCTAAGTGTTCTAAAAGTTTAGAGGTGAATGGGAGCAGCAAGATGGGTCTTACATTGTTTAGGTTTGTGAGGTCCAGTGAGGGACTTTTAAGTTTTGCGTTTTAAGTGTAGTTTTTCCAAACAAATTGCTTTTTAAAAACTGCTGCAAAATACCATATGAAAATCAAGCACCTAGGAATGCAGACTGCACCAACAAACATTTGTGAAAGAATGGGTCGCTCTCAGGAGCTCAGTGAATTCCAGCGTGGTACCGTGATAGGTTGCCACCTGTGCAATAAGTCCATCCATGAAATTTCCTTGCTATTAAATATTCCACGGTCAACTGTTAATGGTATTATAACAAAGTGGAAGTATATAAGTGGAAGCAGCTGGGAGCAACAGCAACTCAGCCACGAAGTGGTAGGCCACGTAAAATGACAGAGTGGGGGTCAGCTCATGCTGAAGCGCACACTGTGCACAAGTTGCCAACTGTCTGCAGAGTCAATAGCTAAAGACCTCCAAACTTCATGTGGCCTTCAGATTAGCACAAAAACAGTGCATAGAGAGCTTCATGGAATGGGTTTCCATGGCCGAGCAGTTGCATCCAAGCCTTACATCACCAAGTGCAATGCAAAGCGTCGGAAGCAGTGGTGTAAAGCACGCTGCCACTGGACTCTAGAGCAGTGAAGATGTGTTCTCTGGAGTGATGAATCATGCTTCTCTGCCTGGCAATCCAATCGATGTGTCTGGGTTTTGCAGTTTCAGGAGAACAGTACTTGCCTGACTGCATTGTGCCAATTGTAAAGTTTGGTCGAGGGGGGATTATGGTGTGGGGTTGTTTTTCAGGTGTTGGGCTTGGCCCCTTAGTTCCAGTGAAGGGAACTCTTAAGGTGTCAGCATACCAAAACATTTTGGACAATTTCATGCTCCCAACTCTTGTGGGAACAGTTTAGGGATGGCCCCTTCCTGTTCCAACAGGACTGCACACCAGTGCACAAAGCAAGGTCCATAAAGACATGGATGAGCAAGTTTGGAGTAGAGGAACCTGACTGGCCTGCACAGAGTCCTGACCACAACCCCATAGAACACCTTTGGGATGAATTAAAGCGGAAACTGCGAGCCAGGCCTTCTCGTCTGACATCAACTCACAAATGCACTTCTGGAAGAATGGTCAAACATTCCCATAGACACACTCTTAAACCTTGTAGACAGCCCTCCCAGAAGAATTGAAGCTGTTATAGCTGCAAAGGGTGGGCCAACTCAATAATAAACCCTATCGACTAAGACTGGGATGCCATTAAAGTTCATGTGTGCGTAAAGGCAGGCTTCCCAATACTTTTGGCAATATAGTGTATGTATATGTATATATATATATATATATATATATATATATAATGTTTGGTAAGTAATGGCATTTTGGCAATTTGGCTAAGTCATTTTTAACCAAAACATGCTGATTTTTACATGTAAAGAACAAAATAAAAAAATAGGCCAGGTCTTCAAGTGGTTAAGTTTGTATCTACAAGAATGAACAATGGGCTTAACGGATGCCAAGTGACTGGAACCCAGATACATTTTTTCAATTCCAGTGTTTGAGTGTGAATCATTGATATTTTTTGTGCTCATCCTTTCCAACTTCTAGCAACGGCAATCCTATATAAGCTAGTAATACTTCAGCACACAGTCACAGTGACCTCAAATGTAGAGATTTTGTTTTCCCTCTGTGAATCGTCCACAAACTTCACATCTTTTTAAGTTGAGAAACACGAAAGTAGCATCTCTCTGTATTCCTGTAAGTGCTAAAGGGTATGGTTTGCCTATCAATTAAGTGCTGCATTCTACAAACCCAGTCCTTACAGCTTAAACAGCAATGAATCAAACAGTATTATACTTGAAACATGTTGCTTTATTATAGGATTAAAGACATTGTGATCTTTCAATGAAATTTTGGTGAACATTTAGGTTTATTTGGTAAAATTTTGTCCATTAGTGAAATACCTTGGAGTCCACGGACATTGCAGAATTTAAATTACCTTTAAATGGCTTCTGAGTGTAAGGGAAGCTCCTTTCAAGTATCCTACCAGTGGTGAAATAATTTTCACTCAAATCTCACTGCTCATCCCTAACTCCTGTTCTCCATTACTAGTGTAACTGACATAAGTAATACAGCACATATCAGTATGGTGATAAGTGTAGTCCGTGACAAAATCGCTCATATAATGTGGGGCTTACTCTAATCTTAACCACTAACTACTAATTTATTGCCTAAAGTTGGCACAAAACTCAGTCTAGACCGTTCGTATCTGTACCAGTAGTATGAGTAGATATTCATTACCAGTATACCACCATTCACGGTAATTATGCAATAGTATAAGCTATTTAATCTACTAATTTTATACAGAATTTTCAGATAATTTCACCAATTAACTTTATATAATAATGACTAAAGCATAGTACATTATTATCATATATTGATAATATATTCAGCAATTATTTTGCGTTTTTTAAGAAATCAATCTATTATAATTGCTTCTATATATGTCACATTGTAATTGAATTAAATATTGAAATTTTGTGATTAATATAAGGATAAATTAGAAGAGATCTGAGGACTAGCTAAACAATTTGTTTTGCTGATAATCCCCCACAGGGAAACTTCCAAATTAATAGAACAATTACAATGTTAGAGACGGATACAAGGATGTGTTTGCATTAGATTTATTACAACTGACTTACTAGTATCCCCAGAGAGGTCAGACTAATTACAATCTATTTTTCTGTTCAGTATGTTAACCATAAATAAATCCAAGATACAATTCAAAGCTAATTTAACATCTACATATAGTAACTGAACAAATGATACCCAATAAATATTCCATAATATCTGAAGAAACATGTTCTTTCTACTGCCCCATAGCAGTTTAGCTAAGTAACAATCAGTCATGCTCTTAAACTGATACAAATTAGATTATGTAATTAGTGTCCATCATGCAAGGATGACAAGGGTGACCAATATGTTTATAGGTGATACCCCTATTGGTCCATATTTTGATATTATTACATGTAAGCAAATAAAAGGAGCATACTTTGTAAAGTTACATACAGTAAGTGTTTACTGAGCATTAGTTTTTTAGGCAGTTACTAAAGTGTATGTCACTTTAACATACGCTGTATATATATATACAGTTGAAACTCGAAAAATTAGAATATCGTGCAAAAGTTCATTTATTTCAGTAATGCAACTTCAAAGGTGAAACTAATATGTGAGATAGACTCATTACATGCAATGCAGGATAGTTCAAGCTGTGATTTGTCATAACTGTAATGATTATGGCTTACAGCTCATGAAAACAGCAAATCCACAATCTCAGAAAATTAGAATATTACATGCAATCAATAAAACAAGGATTGTACATAGAACAATATCGGACCTCTGAAAAGTATAAGCATGCATATGTACTCAATACTTGGTTTGGGCCCCTTTTGCAGCAATTACTGCCTCAATGCGGCATGGCATGGAAGCTATCAGCCTGTGGCACTGCTGAGGTGTTATGGAAGACCAGGATGCTTTAATAGCAGCCTTCAGCTCTTCTGCATTGTTCGGTCTCATTTATTTTATTTAGTTCATCCGTAAAATAGAAGGAGGTATGAATATCCTTCTTACTGGAGTTATTAAAAATAGTTTTGGAGGAAATTATGTTTCTACTTAAGGCTTGCTTCTATTTGCAGCTAAGAGGATCGGCGATGGGCTCAAATGTGCCCCCCTATACTTGAACACCTTCAAGGACATGATAGAATTTTCCTTCATTTACTGCAATGTATTATATCAAACAAATTGTTTATGTTGGTATCGCTTTATTGAAGATGTGTGGCTGAAGACAGCCACCAACACTACCTTTCACTTCCACATATACCAATCAACTTTCCCTTTAATATATTTAATACATCTCCTGCCAGAAGGTTTGTTTGTCACCATATTTAAAGGACACTTAAATGCTTCTTAGAAAAAAAGATGTCAAGGCCGTATTAGCTTTGTAAAAAAGGAACTTTTACTTCAACAGGAAGGAAATGGAAATCCATCTAATAGAATAATTTAATTAGGTATAATGGTATTTTCAATGGTCTTTTTATTAAACAGCTCAATTATTGAAAATAAATCTAGTGCTCACAGTTTACATGTTGGAATTGTCTCTCTTTTCATTAGTAAACCCACAGATCTATGTTGTGCGCAGCTTCAAAGGGGCATAAGCCTCACTCTCTTGCATAGGTAAGCCCTGGTCCAGGGCTACTCAGATAGTTAAACAGAGTTATCATCTGTCCTTCTAAACTGAAGTTCCCATCTCACTGCAGTATTATTAATTTACACGGCTCAACACTAAAAGAAGGATTGATAATATTGTGTTGCACTCCACATTTATATCTGTTCTTCCCCTCAGCTATTACTGCTGTTTTGCCATCTTGTACAGGAACACAGTTTTGAAGGTCTGCAGTAAAAGATTATTATTATTATTATTATACAGTATGTATATAGCACCAACAGTTTGCTCAGCGCTGTACATTACAATGGGAGACAATACATGAGACAGTACAATAACAATACAATGCAATACACGAGAGGTTCGAGGGCCCTGCTCCTTGGAGCTTACAATCTAGGAGGGAGGGGATAGTGGTATGGGAGGAATAGCTGTGGGGGATGGAGTGGTAGGAAGAGTGGAGGAGATCGGCAATTAGCAGAGGGCAGGGTAGACTTCCCTGAAGAGGTGGGTTTTCAGGGTGCGCCTAAAGGAGAGGAAAGTAGGTGATAGTCTAATGGATTGGGGTAGGGAGTTCCAGAGGATGGTGAAGCCCTGGAGAAGTCCTGGAGGCGGGCATGGGAAGAGGTGACCAGGGAACTAGAGTGAAGGAGGTCTTGTGAGGAGCGGAGAGTACGTTTTGGGTGGTATTTGGATATCGGGTCGGTGATGTAGTTTGGAGCAGTGTTATGGACAGCTTTGTACGTCAGTGGTAGCATTTTGAATTTGATTCGTTGGGCAATCGGAAGCCAGTGGAGGGACTGGCAGAGGGGGGTGGCGGAAATGGAGTGGTTGGTAAGGTGGATGAGTCTGGCCGCAGTATTCAGGATCGACTGAAGCGGGGATAGCCTGTGGTGAGGTAGGCCAGTGAGGAGGGAGTTGCAGTAGTCAAGTCATGATATAATAAGGGAGTGAATGAGTTGCTTAGTAGTTTCTGGGTTAGGAACAGATGTATTTTAGAGATGTTGTGGAGGTGGAGTCTACATGAGTTTGTCAGCGGTTGGACCTGGGGCTGGAAGGATAGATTGGAGTCTAGGATGACACCAAGTACTCTGGCTTGCGGGATGGGACTGATGGTGGCATTGTTGGTCATGATGGAGAGGTCAGGGGGGGCACGGGCTGGGGGGAAAACTCAGTTTTGGAAAGGTTCAGTTTGAGGAAGTGGAGTGACATCCAATCCGATATGTCGCTCAGTAGGCTAGTGATTCGGGCGGAGACTGAAGGTGTGAGGCGAGGGGTAGACAGATAGATTTGCGTGTCATCGGCATAGAGATGGTGGTTGAAGTCGTGAGAGTGTATCAGTTGGCCAAGGGAGGAGGTGTAGATGGAGAAGAGAAGGGGTCCGAGGACAGAGCCTTGAGAGACCCAACAGAGAGGGGGAGTGAGGGGGAGGTGGTAGCGTTATGGTAACACTGAAGGAGCGTTGTGATAGATAGGAAGAGAGCCAGGAGAGAGTGGAGTCTCTGAGGCCAAGAGAGTGTAGTTTTTTGAGGAGGAGGGGGTGGTTGACTGTGTTGAAAGCCGCGGAGAGGTCAAGGAGTAGGAGCACTGAATAGTGGCCATTAGCTTTGGCGGTTAGCAGGTCGTTGGTGAGTTTGAGTAAGGCAGTTTCGGTGGAGTGTAGGGGACAGAGGGCAGACTGTACGGGATCCAGGAGGTTGTTATTGTTGAGGTGGGAGCTTAGGCGATTATAGACTAAGCGCTCAAGGAGTTTGGATGTAAATGGCATCAGGGAGATGGGTCTAAGGTTGTTCAGGTCGGTGGGGTCCAGGGAGGGCTTTTTAAGTATGGGAGTGATGTGTGCGTGCTTCAGAGGGGAGGGGAATGCGCCAGTAGAGAGGGAGAGATTAAAGATGTGGGTGAGTGAGCGTAGAATGGAGGAGGAGGGAGATCATAGGAGTTGTGAGGGAACAGGGTTGAGGGGGGCAGGTGGTGAGGCGGGCTTCAGAGAAGACCTTAGTGACCTCCTCAGTGGTAGCAAGGTCGAAGGAGTGGAGTGTTGAGGGGGCTTCAGTGTGAGGGATGTTAGGTGGGGTGGAGGTCTGGACAGTGGTGAGGTCGAGGGAGAGGGGTGTTGAGGGGGTTTCTGTGTGAGGGGTGCTAGCTGGGGTGGAAGTCTGAGCAGCCGTGATGTCCCTACGAATTGCGTCAATCTTGTTTTTGAAGTGATTGGCAATCATGTGAGGGTTGAGTGTGGTACTGGGTGGAGGTGGGGGCGGAGAGAGTAGAGAGTTGAAAGTAGAGAAGAGCCGGCGAGGACTGGAGGAGAGGGTATTGATGAGGGTCAGAAAGTAGGTTTGCTTGGCAGGTGGAGGGAGGAAGTGTAGGTGTGAAAGGCAGATTTATATTGGGTGAACGCTAGTTGGGATCTGGTTTTGTGCCATAGTCGCTCCAGCGCACGACTGCGTCGTTTGAGAGTTTTGGTGTGATCAGTCTGCCAGTGTTGAAGCGGTCAGGGTCTAATGCTCCATGTGGTTAGAGGCGCCAGCGAGTCTAGAGCGGTTGACAGCGAGTTGTTATAAGCAGTAGTGGCCAGGTCAGGGCAGGACAGGCGAGGGATACTGTCGTAAAGTTCATCAGCTGCAGAGTGGAAGGGGGCAGGGTTCAGGTTGCGGAGGTTTCGGCTGGTGATAGTTTGACATTTGGAGGGGTAGGTGTTTGAGGACGAGGAGACGGAGTAGGTAATAAGGTTGTGGTCAGAGAGAGGGAAGGGGGTGTTAGTGAGGTTGTGGGGAGTGCAGAGATGAGAGAAGACAAGGTCCAGGATGTTCCCGTCGGAGTGGGTGATAGATTGTATACACTGTGCTAGTGCAAAAGAAGAGGTTAAGTGGAGGAATTGGGATGTAGCCGAGTTATTGATGTTGACAGGGATGTTGAAGTCTCCAAGAATGATGGTGGTAGCTCAGATGAGAGAAAGAAGGTTAGCCAGGCGGAGAAGTCGTTGAGGAAGTGGGACACGGGTCCAGGAGGCCGATAGATTACAGCAATCCTCAGGGGGGTTGGAGAGAATAGTCAGATGCAGTGGGCCTCAAAGGAGGAGAAGGATAGAGAGGGAAGGTTTGGGAGGACTTGGAAGGTGCTCAGCGGTGACAGGAGCATACCACCTTACCACCTTTTCAACTTCTGGGTCTGGGTGAGTTGGTCCAGATGAGACCTCCATAAGAGAGTGCCGCAGGGGAGGTAGAGTCAGTGGCTTGGATCCAGGTTTCAGTGATCGCTAGGAGGTTGAGGGAGAAGGAAACAAAGAGGTCGTGGATGGCGGTGAGCTTGTTGCAAACTGATCAGGCGTTCAGGAGTGCACACGAAAACGGGGGTGGTGGTTTTGGGGAGCAGAGGGACAGGTATTAGATTGAGGGGGTTGTGGCAGGTCGTGGAAGTGGTAGGGTGCCTTGTGGGTGAGCGAGGTGGTGGAGGACCAGGGTTCGGGGAGATGTCCCCCACGGTTAGCAGAAGAAGGGTGAGAAAGGTGGCATGGGATGTACAAGAGCGCGTAAATCTACCAGTGGAGATGTTCGGGTCAGTGGGAGAGTGGAGTATCAGGAGGAGGTGGTGAGAGCCGTAGAGGGGAGAAGGAAGCAGTGAGGGCGCAATGTACAGTTGCTTGGGAGGAGCAGAGGGATATAGAGAAGAGATTTTGGGAACGGAGGAGAGGAGTATGAGGAGGAGGAGTAAAGGAGGCATTTTAGGGAGGTAAACGGAGTGGCGGACAGGTGTGGTGGGAAGCTTGGTTGCAGATAGTCTAGCGTGCAGTGGCGTATCTCGTCACTGTGTCTTCCGGTAGCTAGAGTTCTCGTGCCTAGGATCAGGATGGGTAGAGTTCAGGTCGATAGGTTGTGGCCACAGGTAGTCAAGCTGCAAGTTCCAGTTTGTGAAAGTCTCAGTTTGAGGGGTGAGGTTTGGTTTGAGGAGATGAAGGATGGACGTCAACAGCGGAGGTGTTTTCCAGGTTGTGGAGATGAGGTGTAGAGAAGGTTGTGAGGGGTGGGCATCAGCTGTGGGAGATGGGCGTAGTAGGGCTGGGGGATAGCAGAATCAGCAGTCGGGCCTTCTCCCGTGCAGTACTCCCGGGGGTCATCAGATGGGCTTCAGGTCTGGGCAGGGTTGCATCGTGGGAGGTGATGGTGGGCCTCACCAGGCCGAGATCATCTGCTGGGCTCAGTAGTGATGAAAACGCTCGCTTCAGGTCACTCTTACGGGTGTGGGTGGGGATGTGCGGGTGGAGCTCCTTTAGGCCAGAAGTAGGCTCCCTTTGGGTTGTCAATGGGGGGTGTCGTGGTAGGCCGCAACAGGCCCTGCCAGGCCAGGTGCTTTGGTATTGGTGCTTAGTCTAGCAGAGTACAAGAGGATGAATAAAGACGATCTGATGAATGTGTGTAAAGCAAGGCAGATTGCAACACTATGGCAAATCAAAGGAGAAACCTGATTTAAATGTGATTTAAACAAGGCAGAATTGAAGGGCACATCAGACCTCAAAAGAGCATATATTAGAAAAGGCTCTGTCTATCTCAAAAACAGGTGGTTCCTGTACAGCCTAGCCTGGTGATGATACGAAGACTGAAACTAATGTACCAATTGGAGCTATCTCTGGTCCACAACCTGAACACCAATCCATCAAACCTGAGTATCAATTGAATTCAGAGGTCTACTGTAAAAAAATCAGGTTGATGCAGAAAGGACGTGCAGACACTTACACAAACGAGGTAGGCAGCCAATGCACAACATTCAGGCTGAAGACTAAAGTCAACCATACATTGTTAGTTGTTTTCGTTCAACTAGCAGGCTGAATGAATAAATGAACAAGTTCCTCCATCCACACAAACAAAGTGAATGGAAGGTTTCTTTCTCTTGGGACATTGTATTCTGAAAGCAGCTCCCTCTGCTATTGGAATACTCTGATCAGTGGCTGCAGCCTATTCGATGCAACCATTGATAAAGCAAAGTTTTCCAATGTGTCTGTTTGACAGAAGTTGATCAAATGATTGACTTTTGTCAAGAGGGGATTTCCACACACACTATTCAGAGTTATGCTGGTCCCTGCTGAACCGGTTGAATTTCTATTAGTGTATGGCTAGCTTAAAGGACTGAGAAAGGATTCCTTTGATTCACTGGAGGTTGATGCAGGATCAACATCTATACAGCTTTTTCTCAAAAGTCCATCAGTTTGTAAAGGAGCACAAATCTGAGTCTACCAGTGGCAGAAAAAATAGCAGATACCTATCTAAACACTTAGGTATCTAACCACTGCAGGGCTCCAGCTAGAGGCAAAAGAGAGGGAAACCACCAACATCATCCCTTGCTACACCGGCAAGATGTGACTAGCATATTAAATTCTTTGTAACAAACTGGCATAAGCTAATACCCACAGATACTACACTTGTTGCAATCCTGGACTCCCGAGGAACACCTGTTCTGAGAAGATGCTGACATAACTTGACCAATGAGCCAGCACTGATTCCTCTGTGCTGTCTGTCAGCAGAAAAGTGAGGAGCAGCAATAACAATCTACAGCCTGTCATTGTGAGCAACCAAGCCATAACTGGCTTTCGAGACACTGGAGCAGAAGCCACACTGGTTCTCACTTAACTGTTGGATGAAAAGGACATTATCCTAGAGAAATCCCTTACACTCATTGGAGTGGGGGGACCCACTTTCTAATACCCCATGCATGGGTTTTCATTGAACTTGGGCAGGGAATAGGATGAGAGAGGTCAGATCCTGTAGTCTCCCTAGCGGTCTGATTATGTCAGTATTTCTGTGCTCAAAGCGGTACATTTTTTTGCATGGAAATATGTATTTTATTTTTTTTATTGTAGGTCTGTAATTTTTAGGAATAACTCACTGAAATCTGTCTGAACAAGAGTCTAGTAAACATCCTGGGTATGTTAAAAATTTGAAAAAAAAACCCCAAAACACTGAAATTTGAAATATAGCACCAAGTTCGCACATCATTGAGCAAAGTCGCAAAACCGTTTTCAGTGTCTGATGATGAATTTCCCCACGAATCATAATCACTCAATTCTGCAAGTAGTTCTAATTTACTATCGCTGTTCTTTAGCTGGTCTAAAACCGCTTTTGACCTAAAGGGACGCTTTTTGGACGCCATGGACATTTCTCAGTTTCCAGGCAGAAAGAACGGTAAAAATGCAGGCAGGGCACAGGACAAAGCACTAGGGACAAAATGTATGTGAAATGGTTTGATACAGTAATGTTTTACTATGTGATTTTAGTGTATTTAGTGAATGTCACTTTTTCACATTTTTAAATTTCCCGCCGTTCCGTTCTCCGTATGTCCTGACGTCGCAGGGAACGGAACCCAGAAGACAGATGCCGGCATCGGCCGGAGGACATTGCCAGGGACACTGCAGGAGGGACATCATGGGAGCGCAGGACAAGGTAAGTGAAAAAGAGATCCTGGAGCAGCACTGCAAGGTATTCCCGAGTGTAGCTGAAACTTTACCCCGAGCTACACTCGGGAATACCTCCAGGGAGGTTAATGAGAGTCCTAAACCAGTGATGCTAGACACAGAACTGGAGATGCTGGTCTCATACTATGCACCTACACCCAGGATTCACCAACTGGATGCTCTGGAAATGCCAGGGTACTATAAGAGATCTGGCCAACACCTTGTTGCTAAATCCACCAACAAATGAATGGCCTGTGCTAGTGTTTTAATGGGACCTTGAAACTAATTCTGAGGATGTTTGTGGAGTTGTAGGAAGGGACTGGAAATACAACTTGCCTCATCTGCTGCTTGCCTACAGAAAGGTATGTCCGCAAGCTTTTCACCATTTGAACATCTAAGAAAGACAAGTAAGTGGACCCTTTTACCTAATCAGAGATACTTGGGAGGACAAGATTGTTAGTTCTAATGCCCCTGTGGTGAAGTATCTACTGAGGTGTCAGGACAAATAGAGACATTAGATAGGATGATATGGAAGAACATGGCACAGGCTCATGCCAGGCAAAAATTCTGGTATGACTGCAATGTCAGAGAGTGGACATAAATTGTGGTTCAGAAGTTGTATGTTTTGCTTCCTATATGACAGGAAAAACTATAGGCAGCATGGGCCATATCCAATCACAAAGTGTCTGAATTATATAATTTATGTAGAAAGTTTGGGAGAAGAAGGTAGAAGACAAAATGCTTTCCATGTAATCACATCTAAAAAAAAAAGTATACAAACAATAATGTCAAACTAAATAAACTGTTCCTCTTTAAATAAGCTAGCATAGTGTAAGTTCTGTAACATTCCTGTCTGGATGTGAAAGTATGTGATACAGCTCTTTTAAAGGTGAGAATTACAACAGAAGATTCTGTGAACTGTGTGCGTTTCAAATAAAGCAGAAATCATGTAGTGGGGCTTTGCTTGCACTGCATGGGCCATCTGCTCGTTTTTGTCTAGGGGTCATAAGAGTGAAGATATACTTATTGAATCCACCAAACCTTGAGCGCAAGACTGGTAACTGCCGCTTCTTCCCCCCTGCACGCTGGCGGTCTTGTGAATGGACTGTTCCTGATCTCATCACGCCCATAGACTGGCTATGGGCATGAGGATGGCAGGAACTGTCCACTGCTGGACGTGGGAGAGCGTGGTTTTCCGGAGAATCAGAGGATGGGGTAAGTATAACTTTTCCACTAAACTTCTGAACAAAACAAGTAGTTTTCCCATGCAGTGCGGCCCCAGTGCATAGGAATATGAACATTTTACATGGAGTTCTGCTTTAAAACATGTGGTGGTGGCTGGCAGGTGTATATGTAAAGACAGATGATTGGAGGATTTACAAGATTGCAGGACCAGGGCTTCTTGAAATAATACAGTAAATTTTTAAACTTGTCTTTAACAAAACAAATGTCCATATCATGAAAAGAAAACTCAAAGACTTCTTGTCAGGTTAGTCCCAATTACATAACAAAAATGTGCTTATTTCAGCAAAAAAAATTCAGTTTAACTGGGTCCAGGGTCCACACACAAAAGCACCACAACAACTCAGCTAACAATAAAGGTTTCCAACATGTGTTTAACCAAATTTACACACGTGCAGCACTCGGTAGTCCTCCATTCTCTCTCTTCTCCCCTTTCTCTACCTCCTACTTCTTTATCAGTCTTCTATTTTATTAACTCCAGGTGTGTCTCTTAAAGAGCCCATCACCTGATGGTATCACCTGCCATCCAAGGCACATCCTTTTGGCCAGTACAAGGGTTAACTGCTTAGTTAGCCTGCCCAAGTGACTGTCAGAAAAACACTTATTGGGCATTGACTCACATGCAGCCTGCTTGCTAGTTATTGACTGATTGAGCAGCTTTTAATCTGATACCAGATTCTGTAACTATACTGTTATTGACAACCCCTACTGACACTTTACATTTAGCGAAGGTGGAGACTGACAATAAAGTGGAACTACACTGCATCTAGGCAGCACAAACTAAATACACTATTTAATGAATTTTTAATATTCAAAGCAAACTTCCCCATCCATCCATGTCTGCATGCTTTATTTTGCAGAAAAATCACTTTGAAAAACACCCCCCTAGCATTTCTGGCTGCAGCCATCTTAAGTAAGGGAAGATGAGTTTACTTCCTAGAATCTGGAATCCATTTGCCCTTAGCCCCTCTTCCCCTCCTGGAGACTCATGGGATGTATGACATAATTTGCCTAGACATGGAAACAGGGAAAGTAACTAAAGAAATGTAAAAACAAAAATTAAAACAAGTAATTATGATATACTTTCCTATCTATTCACTAATATTAGCAGCATAAGGATTAAAAATAGTCCTTGCTGATTGAAGTATTTATTAAGACATTCTTCAGGTCCCACATTTTATGAAGACAGCTCTGGTTGCAGATACATATCCTTGGACTCTTAATCTAGTTTTAGTTATGTGTCAGCATCATTTCTATAAAATGTAAAGCGTAGAGTATATTACATGAAATATGCAAATACTTTAAAAATCTGTTGTGTTGCTCAATTTTTGTCAAGCACATTTTATTCTCAGATTTTTATTTAAATTTACACTGAGAATGTAATATAAATAAGACTTTGTTTTCTATTTTCGATTTTTTTCTGTTAATAAACACAAAAAAATTTACCTTTTTTGTTGCTATAATATATATTTTTTGAATATCGTGAAAAGAAATTTGCTATTTATTTCTTATGTGACCAAGTCGCTCATCTGTAACCTTGTTTTAAGATGAAAAATTGGTCACTATCCTTGTAAGGGTAATGCTTGTCTCAGCAACTTTCAAAATAATCCACTGGCAGAATCAATTACTTGAGGTTAGTAATGAGAATGCTCTTGACAGTATGTATCACGTAGAGTCTCATCATTGTGGTAACAATAATTTCCATTAACCTTACTCTCCACATTATGTGACTTCCAGGAATGATCACCTTCTACTGTATCTCTCCAGTGTTTTGCTCTTTCAAATTTGCGACTTTCCTTTTCATATTAGCACTATTACCGATACCTGGTCTACAGTATGATAACCTTTACACTGCAAAAGGAATTGAACAGAAAATACCAGGCTATACAGAACATTATTAATTGTAATATTTTCTTTTTATCCAAGCCATTTGTCATGCGGAAAATACACTGAGAAAAATTACCTTGTGAAGCATTTAAGCCTATTTTTGGATCAAAATCTTGAAATGTTACACTAGAGGAAATTGTCTGAAAAAATACAATGTACTCAGAGTTGTTGTCAGTTGTGTAGCTAATGCTTTGTATATGCAGTATTCTAAATTTAAAACATACACTGGACACTGTTTTTATATTTATTGGGTTGCCGCAATACACTTTTCAGAAAAGCTGTTATGAGCAGGATGAGTTTTGAAATATACAATGATAGAAACTGAATACAGAAGTAGGTTCAGAGTTACAAGCTGGCAAGTATTGGTTTGGGTCCTCCTTACCACTGAGGGATATAAGTTCAATCCAAACCCAAGATGTTCAGTTTGCTGACTGTGCAAACTACATGCCCAAATTTGGCCATTTTGTCTACCCTTTTGAACATCCAGCTGCTGGCAGTATCACTACAAAACAAGCTGATCACGGGTGATGTTTTTGACCAAATACAGTATGTCCATGATGATCATAATTGGTCAATGACATCAGCCAGCACCCCCAGCTCCTTTGATTACATTCAGCTGCTGGTCAGGCAAATGCCATTCCAGCCAAGAGTATTTACAGGAGGATCATCTGCCAGGAAATATAATTTAGCAGCTATTTATTTTGTTCTAAATATTAATTTTGCTTTAGTCCATTGTGTGGGAACCCCACTTTGCTTGCAGGTTTAATGCATGTTATTTAAAGGAATTATGTATTTTTAATGTTCCCCTTTACATTTGTTTTTCATTGCAACTGTACATTTTCACCATGGCAGTGCCTAGCTACTCACGTCCACAAATCAAACCCAAGCTGATTTGGTCATCACTGCTTACCATCAATGGTAGTTGTGGGTTTATGCAATGAGTTGAGTTAGATAGTGATCTGCATGCTTGTTTCTGGTTACTAACCTTTTTCTTAGAAGACAAAGGATGACAAGGCCTTTTTATATTTTCAGTAATAAAACATATGACTCTATGATTAAACCCCATTAGAAGGCAAAATTTGTAAGTGGAACGCAACCTGTGAAGTGATTTGTCCACTTATTTTCAATAAAGCTAAAGCTGTAAGTGTTGTGTGACCTGATATTATTTCTATGAAAGTAAAAAACATGAATTTTACTGGGTAAACATTAATTTTATTTACAAATCATATTGTTCCCCTATGTGGCAGTTCAAAGTGTTTATAAAAAGAAATTATTAGGGCCCATTTACACCTATACCTGTGACGTACCATGTGATCTGTTATGTACTGTATGCAAAGGTGTGAATGGTCACTAAATTTCCATCTCTGTCACAGAAAACTGAATGGAGATGTTAACTCACAGAACACTGTAGATGATTACTCCACATTGTTGCATGACTGCTATCAGACACACATATTGTTAAATCCCAGTATATGAAATGCTACATATGCAAGCACTACATTCTTTATGACCAACTAATTTTGAATAACAAACAGTTTGACAGCCCTTTGTACTTAGTCGAAAAAGAAAAGGCCCTCTTGTTTCTGATGCTTAGGAAAGTCTCAGGAAATCCAGGGCTGTTGTGGAAATCTTGGAGAGGCAGTTTCTTAAGAGATACTCATACTATATAAGTATATGATGCTACTATACACACATGCTATACAACTGTATTATTATTACCATTACTATTCTCTTTCCAAAAGTGCTAGTTGCTGTTCACCATGGTTTCAAAACTTTCTGTGGCACAGGCCAGAAAAGCTAGCAACCAATGAAGTCAGAACTCCAGAGCTGCCTCCTTGATATGAGACAGAGACCTTGAAAACAAAGAAGCAATGTGCTCAAAGTGACAGCCAAGAAAGTGGCATTTTCAAAAGAAGAGGTCGGCATTTCAGCTTACATATTTCTGTCTAATGAGAACTTGTATTTTTTCTGTTGGACTCAGATGTTTCCTTTGCTTCCTTATCCAGTTCCCACGTGCAACTGGATCGTGCCTCATGCGTGCCCGCGGTGCCGCGCTGTGGCGAGATCTGTCACCGGCTGTGTCTCTCGGACACAGCCGATGACAGATCTGTGTACCAGTTCATTGCCAGTGCCATGTGACCGCTGTGGCCAATCACAGAAGGTCACATGACAATTGTAAACTGTGGATAGCTTCCTTTCACGTCATTCATTGTATACAATTGTGTAACTAGCTGTGATTGGTCAAAGTAATCACATACACATTTGTGTCATGTGATTAGTTGTGGCCATTCATAGCTAATCACAACAAAAAAAAACTGAATGAATCGATTTCATTCAGGTAAATGCTTGCTTATAGCAATGAAACTATTTTCTAAAAATCATAAAGTGTAAAAAAAAATATATATATACTGATCACTTCCCCAGAGTAGTACAATGTTACTATGATAACAGTATACTACTCTGGACCACAGTATGTTATGAAAAAAATTTGAATAAAACATGAAAAAAATAAATAATAATAATAAAAAAATAAATAAATAAATCATTTAAAAAAGTGTATGTATATATATATATATATATATATATATATATATAATTTTTTTCGTACTGTCAACAGTTAGTGTTCCTGATCACTGCCACACCAGTTATATGATGATGCTGTACTGCACTGGCAACAGTATGTAAAAAAAAATTGTTACATAGTTAGTCTGGCTAAAAAAAGACAAAAGTCCATCCAGTTCAGCCATAAAAAAAAAAAAAGTTATAATCCTATACCCACAGTTGATCTAGAGGAAGGCAAAAAAACCCAGCAAAGTATTATCCAATTTGTTCCTGCTGGGACAAAAAAATCCTTCCTCCCCCTCTTTTCAAGAGAGAATAAATTCAGTTCCTCTAATCTTTCCTCATAGCTGATCTCCTCCATGCCTCGTATCCGTTTGGTTGCCCTTCTCTGTACTTTCTCAAGTTCACCAATATTCTTTTTGTGAATTGGTGCCTTACTAATGATTTGTACAGGGTAAAACGATATCTCTCCCTCTGGAGTCTATACCTCTTTTAATACAAGAGAGGATTTTGCTCCCTTTAGAAACTGCAGCTTGGCATTGCATGACATTATTAAGCTTGTGATCTACCAGAACTCCCAGATCCTTCTCCACCATTGATTCCCCCAATTGTACCCCCCTAGTATGTATGATGCATGCATATTCTTAGCCCAACAAATGCATAACTTTACATTTATCAACATTAAACCTCATTTGCCACATAGTTGCCCAATTACACAGCGCATTGAGGTCAACTTGTAAGTTGAAGACATCCTGTAAGGATGATATTCCACTGCACAGCTTGGTGTTATCTGCAAAGATTGAATGGTATTTATAATCCCAGGCCCTATATCGTTTATAAATATATTAAAAAGTAAGGGTCCCAACACTGAACCTTGGGGTATATATATAATTTTTCTTCGTACTGTCAACAGTTAGTGTCCGTGATCACCGCCACACCAGTTATGTGATGATGCTGTACTGCACTGGCGACAGTACGTAAAAAAAAATTCTGATTTTTTTTTAAAATTTCTTCATTTTTTAAAAAAATTATGACAAAAAATTATAACTTCAAAAAATTTGCCATGTCTCTTACTAAATACCTCGGACTGTCTAATTTGCAAAAAAGGGTTATTTGTGGATATCTGTACTGTCCTGACATTTTGGGCTTCAAGAGCTAGATTGCCGTCAGTACTTCATACTTGATTGATTTTCAGATATATACCATAGTTTGTGGACTCTATAACTTTCCTACAGACTAAATAATAAATACTGATTTGTGTTGTTTTAACCAAAGAAATGAAACAAAATACATCTTGGCCTAAATTTATGAAGAACAATTATTTAATTGCAAAATTGTATAACAAAAACAAAAAAAATAGCTTTTTTTCAAAATGTTCAGTCTTTTTTTGTTATTTAGCAAAACAAAAAAAAGTGGTGATTAAACATAACCAAAAGAAAGCTCTAGTTGTGTGAACAAAATGAAAAAAAAAATAGCTTGGGTTGCATGAATGCGCAATTGTTATTTTAACTGTGAAGCTCTGAAAGCTGAAATTTGGCCTGGGCAGGAAGGGGATAAAAGTGCATGGTATTGAAGTGGTTAACCACACATTACTTAAAAACCTCTATCATGTTGATAGATTCAAAGATGCAAAGAAACCTAAAGTCAACATTCAGAATTTTCTAGTTCTGTATAAGTATTTTGTATTCTTAAAAGCTTTTTCCTGCAAATGTACAACAATATTCTGTCATAGGGCTGGAGATGCTTAATTTTTGAGTGCACATAACCAAACAAAGTGGTTTGCATGGTGCCACGAGGCAGGTCATTTTAATGAAAGGACAATTTGACTGCCAGAAACTCATTTGGCAGCACTGGTGATTTATAAAGATAATTAGAGATGAGCGAATCGAAGTATCCGAAGTGGAATTCGAGTCGAATATCTGAAAAATTTCGATTCGTGCCGAATCCGAAAAATAGCCTAATTCGGACGCGCGAATCGAAATTTTTCAGAAAATGGCGGCTGACATGTGCGGCGACGGAGCGGGGATGTCTGGGAAGGCGCGCAGACAAGGCGCGCTGACCCATAATGCATGCCTCAACTACATGTGATCGCATCAGCCTATCAGCAGCCAGCCAGCCAGCACTGTGTAATGGTCGAGCTATAAATAGCGGCCATTTTGGAATTCTTCATTTGCCTGCAGTTATTGAACAGAGGCAGACCGCTCTGTACTAGGGACAGGGACAGAGTTAGGGCCACAGAAACGATAATTGGGGACAGAGAAAAGTTACTTAGGGACAGAGAACCATTACTCAGGGACACAGACTTGTTAATGAGGGCCACAGAATCGTTATTTAGGGACAAAGAAACGCTAGTTAGGGCCACAGAATTCATAATCAGGGACAGACAGAATTGTTACTCAGTGCCAGAGAATTGTTACTTAGGGCCACAGAAACGTTATTAGGGCCACAGAATTGTTACTCAGGGACAGACAGAATTGTTACTGAGTGCCAGAGAATTGTTACTCAGGGACAGACAGAATTGTTACTGAGTGCCAGAGAATTGTTACTTAGGGCCACAGAAACTTTAATTAGGGCCACAGAATTTTTACTCAGGGACAGACAGAATTGTTACTCAGTGCCAGAGAATTGTTACTCAGGGACAGACAGAATTGTTACTGAGTGCCAGAGAATTGTTACTCAGGGCCACAGAAACTTTACTTAGGGCCACAGAATTTTTACTCAGGGACAGACAGAATTGTTACTGAGTGCCAGAGAATTGTTACTCAGGGACAGACAGAATTGTTACTGAGTGCCAGAGAATTGTTACTTAGGGCCACAGAAACTTTACTTAGGGCCACAGAATTGTTACTCGCACAGACACAGAATTGTTACTCGCACAGACACAGAATTGTTACTGAAGGCCACAGAACTGTTACTTAGGGCCACAGAATTGTTACTCGCACAGACACAGAATTGTTACTCGCACAGACACAGAACTGTTACTGAGGGCCACAGAACTGTTACTTAGGGACAAAGAAACGCTAGTTAGGGCCACAGAATTCATACTCAGGGACAGACAGAATTGTTACGGAGTGCCAGAGAATTGTTACTCAGGGACAGACAGAATTGTTACGGAGTGCCAGAGAATTGTTACTCAGGGACAGACAGAATTGTTACTGAGTGCCAGAGAATTGTTACTTAGGGCCACAGAAACTTTAATTAGGGCCACAGAATTTTTACTCAGGGACAGACAGAATTGTTACTGAGTGCCAGAGAATTGTTACTCAGGGACAGACAGAATTGTTAATGAGTGCCAGAGAATTGTTACTTAGGGCCACAGAAACTTTAATTAGGGCCACAGAATTTTTACTCAGGGACAGACAGAATTGTTACTGAGTGCCAGAGAATTGTTACTCAGGGACAGACAGAATTGTTACCGAGTGCCAGAGAATTGTTACTCAGGGACAGACAGAATTGTTACTGAGTGCCAGAGAATTGTTACTTAGGGCCACAGAAACTTTAATTAGGGCCACAGAATTTTTACTCAGGGACAGACAGAATTGTTACTGAGTGCCAGAGAATTGTTACTCAGGGACAGAGAGAATTGTTACTGAGTGCCAGAGAATTGTTACTTAGGGCCACAGAAACTTTAATTAGGGCCACAGAATTTTTACTCAGGGACAGACAGAATTGTTACTGAGTGCCAGAGAATTGTTACTCAGGGACAGACAGAATTGTTACCGAGTGCCAGAGAATTGTTACTCAGGGACAGACAGAATTGTTACTGAGTGCCAGAGAATTGTTACTTAGGGCCACAGAAACTTTAATTAGGGCCACAGAATTTTTACTCAGGGACAGACAGAATTGTTACTGAGTGCCAGAGAATTGTTACTCAGGGACAGACAGAATTGTTACGGAGTGCCAGAGAATTGTTACTCAGGGCCACAGAAACTTTACTTAGGGCCACAGAATTTTTACTCAGGGACAGACAGAATTGTTACTGAGTGCCAGAGAATTGTTACTCAGGGACAGACAGAATTGTTACTGAGTGCCAGAGAATTGTTACTCAGGGACAGACAGAATTGTTACTGAGTGCCAGATAATTGTTACTCAGGGCCCCAGAAACTTTACTTAGGGCCACAGAATTTTTACTCAGGGACAGACAGAATTGTTACTGAGTGCCAGAGAATTGTTACTCAGGGACAGACAGAATTGTTACTGAGTGCCAGAGAATTGTTACTTAGGGCCACAGAAACTTTAATTAGGGCCACAGAATTTTTACTTAGGGACAGACAGAATTGTTACTGAGTGCCAGAGAATTGTTACTCAGGGACAGACAGAATTGTTACGGAGTGCCAGAGAATTGTTACTCAGGGACAGACAGAAATGTTACTGAGTGCCAGAGAATTGTTACTTAGGGCCACAGAAACTTTAATTAGGGCCACAGAATTTTTACTCAGGGACAGACAGAATTGTTACTGAGTGCCAGAGAATTGTTACTCAGGGACAGACAGAATTGTTACTGAGTGCCAGAGAATTGTTACTCAGGGACAGACAGAATTGTTACTGAGTGCCAGATAATTGTTACTCAGGGCCCCAGAAACTTTACTTAGGGCCACAGAATTTTTACTCAGGGACAGACAGAATTGTTACTGAGTGCCAGAGAATTGTTACTCAGGGACAGACAGAATTGTTACTGAGTGCCAGAGAATTGTTACTTAGGGCCACAGAAACTTTAATTAGGGCCACAGAATTTTTACTCAGGGACAGACAGAATTGTTACTGAGTGCCAGAGAATTGTTACTCAGGGACAGACAGAATTGTTACGGAGTGCCAGAGAATTGTTACTCAGGGACAGACAGAATTGTTACTGAGTGCCAGAGAATTGTTACTTAGGGCCACAGAAACTTTAATTAGGGCCACAGAATTTTTACTCAGGGACAGACAGAATTGTTACTGAGTGCCAGAGAATTGTTACTCAGGGACAGACAGAATTGTTACCGAGTGCCAGAGAATTGTTACTCAGGGACAGACAGAATTGTTACTGAGTGCCAGAGAATTGTTACTTAGGGCCACAGAAACTTTAATTAGGGCCACAGAATTTTTACTCAGGGACAGACAGAATTGTTACGGAGTGCCAGAGAATTGTTACTCAGGGACAGACAGAATTGTTACGGAGTGCCAGAGAATTGTTACTTAGGGCCACAGAAACTTTAATTAGGGCCACAGAATTTTTACTCAGGGACAGACAGAATTGTTACGGAGTGCCAGAGAATTGTTACTCAGGGACAGACAGAATTGTTACGGAGTGCCAGAGAATTGTTACTCAGGGCCACAGAAACTTTACTTAGGGCCACAGAATTTTTACTCAGGGACAGACAGAATTGTTACTGAGTGCCAGAGAATTGTTACTCAGGGACAGACAGAATTGTTACTGAGTGCCAGAGAATTGTTACTCAGGGACAGACAGAATTGTTACTGAGTGCCAGATAATTGTTACTCAGGGCCCCAGAAACTTTACTTAGGGCCACAGAATTTTTACTCAGGGACAGACAGAATTGTTACTGAGTGCCAGAGAATTGTTACTCAGGGACAGACAGAATTGTTACTGAGTGCCAGAGAATTGTTACTTAGGGCCACAGAAACTTTAATTAGGGCCACAGAATTTTTACTCAGGGACAGACAGAATTGTTACTGAGTGCCAGAGAATTGTTACTCAGGGACAGACAGAATTGTTACGGAGTGCCAGAGAATTGTTACTCAGGGACAGACAGAATTGTTACTGAGTGCCAGAGAATTGTTACTTAGGGCCACAGAAACTTTAATTAGGGCCACAGAATTTTTACTCAGGGACAGACAGAATTGTTACTGAGTGCCAGAGAATTGTTACTCAGGGACAGACAGAATTGTTACTGAGTGCCAGATAATTGTTACTCAGGGCCCCAGAAACTTTACTTAGGGCCACAGAATTTTTACTCAGGGACAGACAGAATTGTTACTGAGTGCCAGAGAATTGTTACTCAGGGACAGACAGAATTGTTACTGAGTGCCAGAGAATTGTTACTTAGGGCCACAGAAACTTTAATTAGGGCCACAGAATTTTTACTCAGGGACAGACAGAATTGTTACTGAGTGCCAGAGAATTGTTACTCAGGGACAGACAGAATTGTTACGGAGTGCCAGAGAATTGTTACTCAGGGACAGACAGAATTGTTACTGAGTGCCAGAGAATTGTTACTTAGGGCCACAGAAACTTTAATTAGGGCCACAGAATTTTTACTCAGGGACAGACAGAATTGTTACTGAGTGCCAGAGAATTGTTACTCAGGGACAGACAGAATTGTTACGGAGTGCCAGAGAATTGTTACTCAGGGCCCCAGAAACTTTACTTAGGGCCACAGAATTTTTACTCAGGGACAGACAGAATTGTTACTGAGTGCCAGAGAATTGTTACTCAGGGACAGACAGAATTGTTACTGAGTGCCAGAGAATTGTTACTTAGGGCCACAGAAACTTTAATTAGGGCCACAGAATTTTTACTCAGGGACAGACAGAATTGTTACTGAGTGCCAGAGAATTGTTACTCAGGGACAGACAGAATTGTTACCGAGTGCCAGAGAATTGTTACTCAGGGCCACAGAAACTTTACTTAGGGCCACAGAATTTTTACTCAGGGACAGACAGAATTGTTACTGAGTGCCAGAGAATTGTTACTCAGGGACAGACAGAATTGTTACTGAGTGCCAGAGAATTGTTACTCAGGGACAGACAGAATTGTTACTGAGTGCCAGATAATTGTTACTCAGGGCCCCAGAAACTTTACTTAGGGCCACAGAATTTTTACTCAGGGACAGACAGAATTGTTACTGAGTGCCAGAGAATTGTTACTCAGGGACAGACAGAATTGTTACTGAGTGCCAGAGAATTGTTACTTAGGGCCACAGAAACTTTAATTAGGGCCACAGAATTTTTACTTAGGGACAGACAGAATTGTTACTGAGTGCCAGAGAATTGTTACTCAGGGACAGACAGAATTGTTACGGAGTGCCAGAGAATTGTTACTCAGGGACAGACAGAAATGTTACTGAGTGCCAGAGAATTGTTACTTAGGGCCACAGAAACTTTAATTAGGGCCACAGAATTTTTACTCAGGGACAGACAGAATTGTTACTGAGTGCCAGAGAATTGTTACTCAGGGACAGACAGAATTGTTACTGAGTGCCAGAGAATTGTTACTCAGGGACAGACAGAATTGTTACTGAGTGCCAGATAATTGTTACTCAGGGCCCCAGAAACTTTACTTAGGGCCACAGAATTTTTACTCAGGGACAGACAGAATTGTTACTGAGTGCCAGAGAATTGTTACTCAGGGACAGACAGAATTGTTACTGAGTGCCAGAGAATTGTTACTTAGGGCCACAGAAACTTTAATTAGGGCCACAGAATTTTTACTCAGGGACAGACAGAATTGTTACTGAGTGCCAGAGAATTGTTACTCAGGGACAGACAGAATTGTTACGGAGTGCCAGAGAATTGTTACTCAGGGACAGACAGAATTGTTACTGAGTGCCAGAGAATTGTTACTTAGGGCCACAGAAACTTTAATTAGGGCCACAGAATTTTTACTCAGGGACAGACAGAATTGTTACTGAGTGCCAGAGAATTGTTACTCAGGGACAGACAGAATTGTTACCGAGTGCCAGAGAATTGTTACTCAGGGACAGACAGAATTGTTACTGAGTGCCAGAGAATTGTTACTTAGGGCCACAGAAACTTTAATTAGGGCCACAGAATTTTTACTCAGGGACAGACAGAATTGTTACGGAGTGCCAGAGAATTGTTACTCAGGGACAGACAGAATTGTTACGGAGTGCCAGAGAATTGTTACTTAGGGCCACAGAAACTTTAATTAGGGCCACAGAATTTTTACTCAGGGACAGACAGAATTGTTACGGAGTGCCAGAGAATTGTTACTCAGGGACAGACAGAATTGTTACGGAGTGCCAGAGAATTGTTACTCAGGGCCACAGAAACTTTACTTAGGGCCACAGAATTTTTACTCAGGGACAGACAGAATTGTTACTGAGTGCCAGAGAATTGTTACTCAGGGACAGACAGAATTGTTACTGAGTGCCAGAGAATTGTTACTCAGGGACAGACAGAATTGTTACTGAGTGCCAGATAATTGTTACTCAGGGCCCCAGAAACTTTACTTAGGGCCACAGAATTTTTACTCAGGGACAGACAGAATTGTTACTGAGTGCCAGAGAATTGTTACTCAGGGACAGACAGAATTGTTACTGAGTGCCAGAGAATTGTTACTTAGGGCCACAGAAACTTTAATTAGGGCCACAGAATTTTTACTCAGGGACAGACAGAATTGTTACTGAGTGCCAGAGAATTGTTACTCAGGGACAGACAGAATTGTTATGGAGTGCCAGAGAATTGTTACTCAGGGACAGACAGAATTGTTACTGAGTGCCAGAGAATTGTTACTTAGGGCCACAGAAACTTTAATTAGGGCCACAGAATTTTTACTCAGGGACAGACAGAATTGTTACTGAGTGCCAGAGAATTGTTACTCAGGGACAGACAGAATTGTTACTGAGTGCCAGATAATTGTTACTCAGGGCCCCAGAAACTTTACTTAGGGCCACAGAATTTTTACTCAGGGACAGACAGAATTGTTACTGAGTGCCAGAGAATTGTTACTCAGGGACAGACAGAATTGTTACTGAGTGCCAGAGAATTGTTACTTAGGGCCACAGAAACTTTAATTAGGGCCACAGAATTTTTACTCAGGGACAGACAGAATTGTTACTGAGTGCCAGAGAATTGTTACTCAGGGACAGACAGAATTGTTACGGAGTGCCAGAGAATTGTTACTCAGGGACAGACAGAATTGTTACTGAGTGCCAGAGAATTGTTACTTAGGGCCACAGAAACTTTAATTAGGGCCACAGAATTTTTACTCAGGGACAGACAGAATTGTTACTGAGTGCCAGAGAATTGTTACTCAGGGACAGACAGAATTGTTACGGAGTGCCAGAGAATTGTTACTCAGGGCCCCAGAAACTTTACTTAGGGCCACAGAATTTTTACTCAGGGACAGACAGAATTGTTACTGAGTGCCAGAGAATTGTTACTCAGGGACAGACAGAATTGTTACTGAGTGCCAGAGAATTGTTACTTAGGGCCACAGAAACTTTAATTAGGGCCACAGAATTTTTACTCAGGGACAGACAGAATTGTTACTGAGTGCCAGAGAATTGTTACTCAGGGACAGACAGAATTGTTACGGAGTGCCAGAGAATTGTTACTCAGGGCCACAGAAACTTTACTTAGGGCCACAGAATTTTTACTCAGGGACAGACAGAATTGTTACTGAGTGCCAGAGAATTGTTACTCAGGGACAGACAGAATTGTTACTGAGTGCCAGAGAATTGTTACTCAGGGACAGACAGAATTGTTACTGAGTGCCAGATAATTGTTACTCAGGGCCCCAGAAACTTTACTTAGGGCCACAGAATTTTTACTCAGGGACAGACAGAATTGTTACTGAGTGCCAGAGAATTGTTACTCAGGGACAGACAGAATTGTTACTGAGTGCCAGAGAATTGTTACTTAGGGCCACAGAAACTTTAATTAGGGCCACAGAATTTTTACTTAGGGACAGACAGAATTGTTACTGAGTGCCAGAGAATTGTTACTCAGGGACAGACAGAATTGTTACGGAGTGCCAGAGAATTGTTACTCAGGGACAGACAGAAATGTTACTGAGTGCCAGAGAATTGTTACTTAGGGCCACAGAAACTTTAATTAGGGCCACAGAATTTTTACTCAGGGACAGACAGAATTGTTACTGAGTGCCAGAGAATTGTTACTCAGGGACAGACAGAATTGTTACTGAGTGCCAGAGAATTGTTACTCAGGGACAGACAGAATTGTTACTGAGTGCCAGATAATTGTTACTCAGGGCCCCAGAAACTTTACTTAGGGCCACAGAATTTTTACTCAGGGACAGACAGAATTGTTACTGAGTGCCAGAGAATTGTTACTCAGGGACAGACAGAATTGTTACTGAGTGCCAGAGAATTGTTACTTAGGGCCACAGAAACTTTAATTAGGGCCACAGAATTTTTACTCAGGGACAGACAGAATTGTTACTGAGTGCCAGAGAATTGTTACTCAGGGACAGACAGAATTGTTACGGAGTGCCAGAGAATTGTTACTCAGGGACAGACAGAATTGTTACTGAGTGCCAGAGAATTGTTACTTAGGGCCACAGAAACTTTAATTAGGGCCACAGAATTTTTACTCAGGGACAGACAGAATTGTTACCGAGTGCCAGAGAATTGTTACTCAGGGACAGACAGAATTGTTACCGAGTGCCAGAGAATTGTTACTCAGGGACAGACAGAATTGTTACGGAGTGCCAGAGAATTGTTACTTAGGGCCACAGAAACTTTAATTAGGGCCACAGAATTTTTACTCAGGGACAGACAGAATTGTTACGGAGTGCCAGAGAATTGTTACTCAGGGACAGACAGAATTGTTACGGAGTGCCAGAGAATTGTTACTCAGGGCCACAGAAACTTTACTTAGGGCCACAGAATTTTTACTCAGGGACAGACAGAATTGTTACTGAGTGCCAGAGAATTGTTACTCAGGGACAGACAGAATTGTTACTGAGTGCCAGAGAATTGTTACTCAGGGACAGACAGAATTGTTACTGAGTGCCAGATAATTGTTACTCAGGGCCCCAGAAACTTTACTTAGGGCCACAGAATTTTTACTCAGGGACAGACAGAATTGTTACTGAGTGCCAGAGAATTGTTACTCAGGGACAGACAGAATTGTTACTGAGTGCCAGAGAATTGTTACTTAGGGCCACAGAAACTTTAATTAGGGCCACAGAATTTTTACTCAGGGACAGACAGAATTGTTACTGAGTGCCAGAGAATTGTTACTCAGGGACAGACAGAATTGTTACGGAGTGCCAGAGAATTGTTACTCAGGGACAGACAGAATTGTTACTGAGTGCCAGAGAATTGTTACTTAGGGCCACAGAAACTTTAATTAGGGCCACAGAATTTTTACTCAGGGACAGACAGAATTGTTACTGAGTGCCAGAGAATTGTTACTCAGGGACAGACAGAATTGTTACTGAGTGCCAGAGAATTGTTACTCAGGGACAGACAGAATTGTTACTGAGTGCCAGAGAATTGTTACTCAGGGCCCCAGAAACTTTACTTAGGGCCACAGAATTTTTACTCAGGGACAGACAGAATTGTTACTGAGTGCCAGAGAATTGTTACTCAGGGACAGACAGAATTGTTACTGAGTGCCAGAGAATTGTTACTTAGGGCCACAGAAACTTTAATTAGGGCCACAGAATTTTTACTCAGTGACAGACAGAATTGTTACTGAGTGCCAGAGAATTGTTACTCAGGGACAGACAGAATTGTTACGGAGTGCCAGAGAATTGTTACTCAGGGACAGACAGAATTGTTACTGAGTGCCAGAGAATTGTTACTTAGGGCCACAGAAACTTTAATTAGGGCCACAGAATTTTTACTCAGGGACAGACAGAATTGTTACTGAGTGCCAGAGAATTGTTACTCAGGGACAGACAGAATTGTTACCGAGTGCCAGAGAATTGTTACTCAGGGACAGACAGAATTGTTACTGAGTGCCAGAGAATTGTTACTTAGGGCCACAGAAACTTTAATTAGGGCCACATAATTTTTACTCAGGGACAGACAGAATTGTTACGGAGTGCCAGAGAATTGTTACTCAGGGACAGACAGAATTGTTACGGAGTGCCAGAGAATTGTTACTCAGGGCCATAGAAACTTTACTTAGGGCCAGAGAATTTTTACTCAGGGACAGACAGAATTGTTACTGAGTGCCAGAGAATTGTTACTCAGGGACAGACAGAATTGTTACGGAGTGCCAGATAATTGTTACTCAGGGCCCCAGAAACTTTACTTAGGGCCACAGAATTTTTACTCAGGGACAGACAGAATTGTTACTGAGTGCCAGAGAATTGTTACTCAGGGACAGACAGAATTGTTACTGAGTGCCAGAGAATTGTTACTTAGGGCCACAGAAACTTTACTTAGGGCCACAGAATTGTTTCTCGCACAGACACAGAATTGTTACTCGCACAGACACAGAATTGTTACTGAGGGCCACAGAACTGTTACTTGGGGCCACAGAAACGTTAATCAGGGACACAGAATTGTTACTGAGGGCCACAGAACTGTTACTTAGGGCCACAGAATTGTTACTCGCACAGACACAGAATTGTTACTCAGGGACACAGAATTGTTACTCAGGGACACATAATCGTTTAATTAAAGAGTATGTCAGACAACATGCAGAGGAGTGGCAGAGGAGGCAATGTTTTAGGAGCGAGCAGACGTGGCAGCAGAGGAAGGGGTCGAGGCAGCACTATTCGCAGCCAGAGGCCAGTGCTCCCGGTGTCATCCAGCGGTCGTGTCTCCACCGACAACCCTGCCGTCGTCGATTGGTTGGCTCGGTCGTCTTCCTCTTCCCAGGTCACCTCTGACACCTACAGCCAACGGTCGGTGGGTACGTCAGACACAACCGTTAGTTGGCATGGCCCGGGACCAAGCCCACTGAAATCACGTGTCCTCTACCTGCCCCTGTCCTTTGGTGTTCCCTCACCAAGCGGAGTATCGCATGCTGTGGGCTCAGCCCCACTGTACAGTGAGGAAGAGCTAACAGAGGGCGGTCAGGAACGGGGGGAGACATCCGCCTTTTCAGCAGCCAGGCGAAGAAGTAGTGGCGAGGAGAGTGGCTCGGTAGCCGGTCTAGAGACAGGTCTGTCTCCTGACCCAGACGCAGCCGAGGGGGCTAGTAGTGAGGCGGAGACCCTACTTGATGATGAGGAGGTTGGTCGCACTTGGCAGCCTCGTCGTCATCAGGCAATTTCTTCCGCATCATCAGGAGAAGAGGGTGGCAGCTTGGCAGCGAGCAAAACAGTCGGTGGGTTGCCCAGGAGACAGCAGCAGGGTCGCAGCAGTGTCAGTGGAGCCAAACGGCCACGGAGTAGAGCACCAGCTCCACTGCAGCCTACCACCACGGCCAGTAGTGGTGCCGGTGTGCACGGAGGAAGCAGCAGTCAGCCAGTGAGGAGTATCGGGGGCAAAGTTTCCTACTCGGCGGTGTGGCAATTTTTCGTCAAGCCGCCCGAGGAAGTAAACGTAGCCGTATGTCGACTATGTGGCCAGAAAGTCAAGCGTGGCCAGGGGGCCCATGTTGGGACTACAGCGTTGCGGCAGCATATGCAGCGTCGCCATTTGGTGGCCTGGGAAAACCGTGATAAAGATACGGCGGTTCTGCCCGCCCCAGCCCCCGCTCCATCACCCGCTCCGTTACTTGCTCCGTCACCCGACGTCAATCGCCCTCCATCAGCCAGTCAAGGCTCCAACACCTCTGCTGAGGGGAGTTGTCGCTCGTTGGCATCTTCCGCTCGTTCAGATGCTCCTTCTCCTGCTACTCCTCTTCACGGATTCCGTCAGCAGTCTTTCTTGGAATCCGTTTCCAAGAGACAACAGTTTGCGAGCACGCACCCGACGGTGCAAAAGCTGAACGTCCTCCTGTCCAAGTTGCTGGTGCTGCAGTCCCTCCCTTTCCAAGTGGTGGACTCAGCACCTTTCAGAGAAATGATGGCTTGTGCCGCGCCGCGGTGGAGAGTGCCAAGCCGTCATTTCTTCGCCAAAAAGGCAGTGCCAGCCCTGCATTCACATGTAGAAGACATGGTGGGCCAGTCTTTGAGCATGTCGGTCTCTGCCAAAGTGCACGGCAGCGCCGACGTGTGGAGCTGTAACTACGGTCAGGGACAGTACATGTCATTTACGGCCCACTGGGTGAACGTGGTGCCGTCACAGCCGCACCAGCAACTTGGACAGGTCACGCCGCTTTTGCCTCCACGTTTGCACGTCCTTGGTCCGGCAAAGATGTCCGCCTCTACCACCTCTTCTTCCGCCGTGTCCTCAGCCGCCACCCCCGTGCCAAGTCCCATTACCCGACCGGCATATCACATGTGCAGGGCGCAACGGTGTCACGCTGTTCTGCACCTGGTATGCCTTGGCGAACGTAGTCACACAGGGGAGGAACTTCTGAGTGTAATGAACAGAGAAATCGACAGATGGCTGTCTCCGCGCAAACTGAAAATCGGAACCATGTTGACCGACAACGGAAAGAACATGGTGTCTGCTCTGCGTCAAGGAAGGTTGTGCCATGCGCCATGCATGGCTCACGTGTTCAATCTGGTTGTCAAGCGGTTCTTAAAATCCACCATCCCACTGCAAGACATCCTTAAAATGTCACGTAAACTTTGCATGCATTTCAGCCATTCCTACACCGCAAAGCACACCCTCCTTGAGCTGCAGCGGCAGAACGGAATTCCACAGCATCGCCTGATCTGCGACGTTGCAACAAGGTGGAATTCAACCCTACACATGTTAGACCGCCTTTACGAACAGCGAAAGGCCATCACCGATTTCCTGATGTTACAAGCGGATAAAGGTACTCCCCTGTGTAACTTAGATGTCAGACATTGGCAGCTCATGCGTGACACCTGCCGCTTGCTCAGGCCCTTTGAGGAGGCCACGCTATTCGTGAGTCGGCAGGACTATGGGATGAACGACGTCATTCCTCTGTTGCACGTCCTTGAACAAATGCTGTTAACAATGGCTGGTCAGGGTGCGGTAGACGTGGCGCACAGATCTCAACGCCACATGACCCCTGTGGGGGCAGGACAGGAAGAAGAGGAGGAGGTAGAGGAGGACATTTGTGCTCAGGAATTATTGAGTGAAATGGGTGGTTTTTCCACTCAGCGGACAGGAGTGGAGGAGCAGGAGCATCTGGTAGAGGAGGAGGAGGAGGAGACAGAGGACCCAGACGCACCGTGGCAGTATGCTGTGGAGATGGAGGCAGGGAGTCCCTCGCATTCCTTGGCACAAATGGCCCATAGCATGCTCGGTTGCTTGCGTAGCGACAGCCGAATAATAACCATCAGACAGAGGGATGACTTTTGGCTGTCCACCTTGTTGGACCCTCGCTACCGTTCCAAAATGGTGGCCTTTTTCACACCTGCTGAGAGGGAGGCCAAAATAACGTACTATAAAAACCACCTATGTAGTCAGTTGGTCTCTGCCTTTGTGCGCCAACGTCCATCCTCAGACACTGTGGGCCCTGTGCGCTCGCGTTCCGCTGCCATGGCAGCAGGGGAGGGGTGGGTTGGTAGGAGCAGTGGCAGCTCCACCAGCAGCAGCTGCCTCAGTCTGCAGTCGATGATGAGTAGCTTTCTTCACCAGCGCAGTGAGGAAACTACTAACCAGCCGCAGCAGCAGCAGCAGCATCAGGTGGACCTGGAGCAGGACCTCAAACAACAGGCTTGGGCCTACTTGGACAGCACCCTGCCAACCGAGGTAGACAATCCCCTTGACTACTGGGCAACGAAACTTGACCTTTGGCCCCAACTAGCTGAATTTGCCCTTGAAAGGCTGTCATGCCCAGCCAGTAGCGTGGCATCGGAGCGCGTGTTTAGTGCGGCAGGAGGTATTGTAACTCCGCGGAGGACACGACTGTCCACCCCAAGTGTGGAGAGACTCACGTTTGTGAAAATGAATCAGGCGTGGATTAGTCTGGATTTCAAACCACCAGTTCCTGACACAACTGACTAAATCCGCCATGAATCATGCCTCAAACATGTGCCACTTTGAGGTCTCCTCACACACTGCTGGTGTGTAGAATTTTTTGACATAGGGTGCTGGCAGATTATGGGCCTCCTATAGCTGCTGCCAGGCCCCTAATCTGCCATAGGCCCCTATATACCGCCTCCTCATGCTGCTGCCAGGTCCAGAGTCTGTCATGGGTCCCTGTACGGCCTCCCATTGCTGCTGTCTCCATCGCCACACTCTGCCATGTGCCACTTTCAGGTCTCCTCACACACTGCTGGTGTGTAGAATTTTTTGACATAGGGTGCTGGCAGATTAAGGGCCTCCCATAGCTGCTGCCAGGCCCCTAATCTGCCATGGGCCCCTATATACCGCCTCCTCATGCTGCTGCCAGGTCCAGAGTCTGTCATGGGTCCCTGTACGGCCTCCCATTGCTGCTGTCTCCATCGCCACACTCTGCCATGTGCCACTTTCAGGTCTCCTCACACTGCTGGTGTGTTGAATTTTTTGACATAGGGTGCTGGCAGATTATGGGCCTCCTATAGCTGCTGCCAGGCCCCTAATCTGCCATAGGCCCCTATATACCGCTTCCTCATGCTGCTGCCAGGTCCAGAGTCTCTCATGCCATGTGCCACTTTCAGGTCTCCTCACACTGCTGGTGTGTAGAATTTTTTTGACATAGGGTGCTGGCAGATTAAGGGCCTCCCATAGCTGCTGCCAGGCCCCTAATCTGCCATGGGCCCCTATATACCGCCTCCTCATGCTGCTGCCAGGTCCAGAGTCTGTCATGGGTCCCTGTACGGCCTCCCATTGCTGCTGTCTCCATCGCCACACTCTGCCATGTGCCACTTTCAGGTCTCCTCACACACTGCTGGTGTGTAGAATTTTTTGACATAGGGTGCTGGCAGATTAAGGGCCTCCCATAGCTGCTGCCAGGCCCCTAATCTGCCATGGGCCCCTATATACCGCCTCCTCATGCTGCTGCCAGGTCCAGAGTCTGTCATGGGTCCCTGTACGGCCTCCCATTGCTGCTGTCTCCATCGCCACACTCTGCCATGTGCCACTTTCAGGTCTCCTCACACTGCTGGTGTGTTGAATTTTTTGACATAGAGTGCTGGCAGATTATGGGCCTCCTATAGCTGCTGCCAGGCCCCTAATCTGCCATAGGCCCCTATATACCGCTTCCTCATGCTGCTGCCAGGTCCAGAGTCTCTCATGCCATGTGCCACTTTCAGGTCTCCTCACACTGCTGGTGTGTAGAATTTTTTGACATAGGGTGCTGGCAGATTAAGGGCCTCCCATAGCTGCTGCCAGGCCCCTAATCTGCCATGGGCCCCTATATACCGCCTCCTCATGCTGCTGCCAGGTCCAGAGTCTGTCATGGGTCCCTGTACGGCCTCCCATTGCTGCTGTCTCCATCGCCACACTCTGCCATGTGCCACTTTCAGGTCTCCTCACACTGCTGGTGTGTTGAATTTTTTGACATAGGGTGCTGGCAGATTATGGGCCTCCTATAGCTGCTGCCAGGCCCCTAATCTGCCATAGGCCCCTATATACCGCTTCCTCATGCTGCTGCCAGGTCCAGAGTCTCTCATGCCATGTGCCACTTTCAGGTCTCCTCACACTGCTGGTGTGTAGAATTTTTTGACATAGGGTGCTGGCAGATTAAGGGCCTCCCATAGCTGCTGCCAGGCCCCTAATCTGCCATAGGCCCCTATATACCGCCTCCTCATGCTGCTGCCAGGTCCAGAGTCTGTCATGGGTCCCTGTACGGCCTCCCATTGCTGCTGTCTCCATCGCCACACTCTGCCATGTGCCACTTTCAGGTCTCCTCACACTGCTGGTGTGTTGAATTTTTTGACATAGGGTGCTGGCAGATTATGGGCCTCCTATAGCTGCTGCCAGGCCCCTAATCTGCCATAGGCCCCTATATACCGCTTCCTCATGCTGCTGCCAGGTCCAGAGTCTCTCATGCCATGTGCCACTTTCAGGTCTCCTCACACTGCTGGTGTGTAGAATTTTTTGACATAGGGTGCTGGCAGATTAAGGGCCTCCCATAGCTGCTGCCAGGCCCCTAATCTGCCATGGGCCCCTATATACCGCCTCCTCATGCTGCTGCCAGGTCCAGAGTCTGTCATGGGTCCCTGTACGGCCTCCCATTGCTGCTGTCTCCATCGCCACACTCTGCCATGTGCCACTTTCAGGTCTCCTCACACACTGCTGGTGTGTAGAATTTTTTGACATAGAATGCTGGCATATTATGGGCCTCCCATTGCTGCTGCCAGGCCCCTAATCTGCCAAAGGCCCCTATATACCGCTTCCTCATGCTGCTGCCAGGTCCAGAGTCTCTCATGCCATGTGCCACTTTCAGGTCTCCTCACACTGCTGGTGTGTAGAATTTTTTGACATCGGGTGCTGGCAGATTAAAGGCCTCCCATAGCTGCTGCCAGGCCCCTAATCTGCCATGGGCCCCTATATACCGCCTCCTCATGCTGCTGCCAGGTCCAGAGTCTGTCATGGGTCCCTGTACGGCCTCCCATTGCTGCTGTCTCCATCGCCACACTCTGCCATGTGCCACTTTCAGGTCTCCTCACACTGCTGGTGTGTTGAATTTTTTGACATAGGGTGCTGGCAGATTATGGGCCTCCTATAGCTGCTGCCAGGCCCCTAATCTGCCATAGGCCCCTATATACCGCTTCCTCATGCTGCTGCCAGGTCCAGAGTCTCTCATGCCATGTGCCACTTTCAGGTCTCCTCACACTGCTGGTGTGTAGAATTTTTTGACATAGGGTGCTGGCAGATTAAGGGCCTCCCATAGCTGCTGCCAGGCCCCTAATCTGCCATGGGCCCCTATATACCGCCTCCTCATGCTGCTGCCAGGTCCAGAGTCTGTCATGGGTCCCTGTACGGCCTCCCATTGCTGCTGTCTCCATCGCCACACTCTGCCATGTGCCACTTTCAGGTCTCCTCACACTGCTGGTGTGTTGAATTTTTTGACATAGGGTGCTGGCAGATTATGGGCCTCCTATAGCTGCTGCCAGGCCCCTAATCTGCCATAGGCCCCTATATACCGCTTCCTCATGCTGCTGCCAGGTCCAGAGTCTCTCATGCCATGTGCCACTTTCAGGTCTCCTCACACTGCTGGTGTGTAGAATTTTTTTGACATAGGGTGCTGGCAGATTAAGGGCCTCCCATAGCTGCTGCCAGGCCCCTAATCTGCCATGGGCCCCTATATACCGCCTCCTCATGCTGCTGCCAGGTCCAGAGTCTGTCATGGGTCCCTGTACGGCCTCCCATTGCTGCTGTCTCCATCGCCACACTCTGCCATGTGCCACTTTCAGGTCTCCTCACACACTGCTGGTGTGTAGAATTTTTTGACATAGGGTGCTGGCAGATTATGGGCCTCCCATTGCTGCTGCCAGGCCCCTAATCTGCCATAGGCCCCTATATACCGCTTCCTCATGCTGCTGCCAGGTCCAGAGTCTCTCATGCCATGTGCCACTTTCAGGTCTCCTCACACTGCTGGTGTGTAGAATTTTTTGACATAGGGTGCTGGCAGATTAAGGGCCTCCCATAGCTGCTGCCAGGCCCCTAATCTGCCATGGGCCCCTATATACCGCCTCCTCATGCTGCTGCCAGGTCCAGAGTCTGTCATGGGTCCCTGTACGGCCTCCCATTGCTGCTGTCTCCATCGCCACACTCTGCCATGTGCCACTTTCAGGTCTCCTCACACTGCTGGTGTGTTGAATTTTTTGACATAGGGTGCTGGCAGATTATGGGCCTCCTATAGCTGCTGCCAGGCCCCTAATCTGCCATAGGCCCCTATATACCGCTTCCTCATGCTGCTGCCAGGTCCAGAGTCTCTCATGCCATGTGCCACTTTCAGGTCTCCTCACACTGCTGGTGTGTAGAATTTTTTTGACATAGGGTGCTGGCAGATTAAGGGCCTCCCATAGCTGCTGCCAGGCCCCTAATCTGCCATGGGCCCCTATATACCGCCTCCTCATGCTGCTGCCAGGTCCAGAGTCTGTCATGGGTCCCTGTACGGCCTCCCATTGCTGCTGTCTCCATCGCCACACTCTGCCATGTGCCACTTTCAGGTCTCCTCACACACTGCTGGTGTGTAGAATTTTTTGACATAGGGTGCTGGCAGATTATGGGCCTCCCATTGCTGCTGCCAGGCCCCTAATCTGCCATAGGCCCCTATATACCGCTTCCTCATGCTGCTGCCAGGTCCAGAGTCTCTCATGCCATGTGCCACTTTCAGGTCTCCTCACACTGCTGGTGTGTAGAATTTTTTGACATAGGGTGCTGGCAGATTAAGGGCCTCCCATAGCTGCTGCCAGGCCCCTAATCTGCCATAGGCCCCTATATACCGCCTCCTCATGCTGCTGCCAGGTCCAGAGTCTGTCATGGGTCCCTGTACGGCCTCCCATTGCTGCTGTCTCCATCGCCACACTCTGCCATGTGCCACTTTCAGGTCTCCTCACACACTGCTGGTGTGTAGAATTTTTTGACATAGGGTGCTGGCAGATTATGGGCCTCCCATTGCTGCTGCCAGGCCCCTAATCTGCCATAGGCCCCTATATACCGCTTCCTCATGCTGCTGCCAGGTCCAGAGTCTCTCATGCCATGTGCCACTTTCAGGTCTCCTCACACTGCTGGTGTGTAGAATTTTTTGACATAGGGTGCTGGCAGATTAAGGGCCTCCCATAGCTGCTGCCAGGCCCCTAATCTGCCATAGGCCCCTATATACCGCCTCCTCATGCTGCTGCCAGGTCCAGAGTCTGTCATGGGTCCCTGTACGGCCTCCCATTGCTGCTGTCTCCATCGCCACACTCTGCCATGTGCCACTTTCAGGTCTCCTCACACACTGCTGGTGTGTTGAATTTTTTGACATAGGGTGCTGGCAGATTATGGGCCTCCTATAGCTGCTGCCAGGCCCCTAATCTGCCATAGGCCCCTATATACCGCCTCCTCATGCTGCTGCCAGGTCCAGAGTCTGTCATGGGTCCCTGTACGGCCTCCCATTGCTGCTGTCTCCATCGCCACACTCTGCCATGTGCCACTTTCAGGTCTCCTCACACACTGCTGGTGTGTAGAATTTTTTGACATAGGGTGCTGGCAGATTAAGGGCCTCCCATAGCTGCTGCCAGGCCCCTAATCTGCCATAGGCCCCTATATACCGCCTCCTCATGTTGCTGCCAGGTCCAGAGTCTGTCATGGGTCCCTGTACGGCCTCCCATTGCTGCTGTCTCCATCGCCACACTCTGCCATGTGCCACTTTCAGGTCTCCTCACACACTGCTGGTGTGTAGAATTTTTTGACATAGGGTGCTGGCAGATTAAGGGCCTCCCATAGCTGCTGCCAGGCCCCTAATCTGCCATGGGCCCCTATATACCGCCTCCTCATGCTGCTGCCAGGTCCAGAGTCTGTCATGGGTCCCTGTACGGCCTCCCATTGCTGCTGTCTCCATCGCCACACTCTGCCATGTGCCACTTTCAGGTCTCCTCACACACTGCTGGTGTGTAGAATTTTTTGACATAGGGTGCTGGCAGATTATGGGCCTCCCATTGCTGCTGCCAGGCCCCTAATCTGCCATAGGCCCCTATATACCGCTTCCTCATGCTGCTGCCAGGTCCAGAGTCTCTCATGCCATGTGCCACTTTCAGGTCTCCTCACACTGCTGGTGTGTAGAATTTTTTGACATAGGGTGCTGGCAGATTAAGGGCCTCCCATAGCTGCTGCCAGGCCCCTAATCTGCCATAGGCCCCTATATACCGCCTCCTCATGCTGCTGCCAGGTCCAGAGTCTGTCATGGGTCCCTGTACGGCCTCCCATTGCTGCTGTCTCCATCGCCACACTCTGCCATGTGCCACTTTCAGGTCTCCTCACACACTGCTGGTGTGTAGAATTTTTTGACATAGGGTGCTGGCAGATTAAGGGCCTCCCATAGCTGCTGCCAGGCCCCTAATCTGCCATGGGCCCCTATATACCGCCTCCTCATGCTGCTGCCAGGTCCAGAGTCTGTCATGGGTCCCTGTACGGCCTCCCATTGCTGCTGTCTCCATCGCCACACTCTGCCATGTGCCACTTTCAGGTCTCCTCACACTGCTGGTGTGTTGAATTTTTTGACATAGGGTGCTGGCAGATTATGGGCCTCCTATAGCTGCTGCCAGGCCCCTAATCTGCCATAGGCCCCTATATACCGCTTCCTCATGCTGCTGCCAGGTCCAGAGTCTCTCATGCCATGTGCCACTTTCAGGTCTCCTCACACTGCTGGTGTGTAGAATTTTTTGACATAGGGTGCTGGCAGATTAAGGGCCTCCCATAGCTGCTGCCAGGCCCCTAATCTGCCATGGGCCCCTATATACCGCCTCCTCATGCTGCTGCCAGGTCCAGAGTCTGTCATGGGTCCCTGTACGGCCTCCCATTGCTGCTGTCTCCATCGCCACACTCTGCCATGTGCCACTTTCAGGTCTCCTCACACTGCTGGTGTGTTGAATTTTTTGACATAGGGTGCTGGCAGATTATGGGCCTCCTATAGCTGCTGCCAGGCCCCTAATCTGCCATAGGCCCCTATATACCGCTTCCTCATGCTGCTGCCAGGTCCAGAGTCTCTCATGCCATGTGCCACTTTCAGGTCTCCTCACACTGCTGGTGTGTAGAATTTTTTTGACATAGGGTGCTGGCAGATTAAGGGCCTCCCATAGCTGCTGCCAGGCCCCTAATCTGCCATGGGCCCCTATATACCGCCTCCTCATGCTGCTGCCAGGTCCAGAGTCTGTCATGGGTCCCTGTACGGCCTCCCATTGCTGCTGTCTCCATCGCCACACTCTGCCATGTGCCACTTTCAGGTCTCCTCACACACTGCTGGTGTGTAGAATTTTTTGACATAGGGTGCTGGCAGATTATGGGCCTCCCATTGCTGCTGCCAGGCCCCTAATCTGCCATAGGCCCCTATATACCGCTTCCTCATGCTGCTGCCAGGTCCAGAGTCTCTCATGCCATGTGCCACTTTCAGGTCTCCTCACACTGCTGGTGTGTAGAATTTTTTGACATAGGGTGCTGGCAGATTAAGGGCCTCCCATAGCTGCTGCCAGGCCCCTAATCTGCCATGGGCCCCTATATACCGCCTCCTCATGCTGCTGCCAGGTCCAGAGTCTGTCATGGGTCCCTGTACGGCCTCCCATTGCTGCTGTCTCCATCGCCACACTCTGCCATGTGCCACTTTCAGGTCTCCTCACACTGCTGGTGTGTTGAATTTTTTGACATAGGGTGCTGGCAGATTATGGGCCTCCTATAGCTGCTGCCAGGCCCCTAATCTGCCATAGGCCCCTATATACCGCTTCCTCATGCTGCTGCCAGGTCCAGAGTCTCTCATGCCATGTGCCACTTTCAGGTCTCCTCACACTGCTGGTGTGTAGAATTTTTTGACATAGGGTGCTGGCAGATTAAGGGCCTCCCATAGCTGCTGCCAGGCCCCTAATCTGCCATGGGCCCCTATATACCGCCTCCTCATGCTGCTGCCAGGTCCAGAGTCTGTCATGGGTCCCTGTACGGCCTCCCATTGCTGCTGTCTCCATCGCCACACTCTGCCATGTGCCACTTTCAGGTCTCCTCACACACTGCTGGTGTGTAGAATTTTTTGACATAGGGTGCTGGCAGATTATGGGCCTCCCATTGCTGCTGCCAGGCCCCTAATCTGCCATAGGCCCCTATATACCGCTTCCTCATGCTGCTGCCAGGTCCAGAGTCTCTCATGCCATGTGCCACTTTCAGGTCTCCTCACACTGCTGGTGTGTAGAATTTTTTGACATAGGGTGCTGGCAGATTAAGGGCCTCCCATAGCTGCTGCCAGGCCCCTAATCTGCCATAGGCCCCTATATACCGCCTCCTCATGCTGCTGCCAGGTCCAGAGTCTGTCATGGGTCCCTGTACGGCCTCCCATTGCTGCTGTCTCCATCGCCACACTCTGCCATGTGCCACTTTCAGGTCTCCTCACACACTGCTGGTGTGTAGAATTTTTTGACATAGGGTGCTGGCAGATTATGGGCCTCCCATAGCTGCTGCCAGGCCCCTAATCTGCCATAGGCCCCTATATACCGCTTCCTCATGCTGCTGCCAGGTCCAGAGTCTCTCATGCCATGTGCCACTTTCAGGTCTCCTCACACTGCTGGTGTGTAGAATTTTTTGACATAGGGTGCTGGCAGATTAAGGGCCTCCCATAGCTGCTGCCAGGCCCCTAATCTGCCATAGGCCCCTATATACCGCCTCCTCATGCTGCTGCCAGGTCCAGAGTCTGTCATGGGTCCCTGTACGGCCTCCCATTGCTGCTGTCTCCATCGCCACACTCTGCCATGTGCCACTTTCAGGTCTCCTCACACACTGCTGGTGTGTTGAATTTTTTGACATAGGGTGCTGGCAGATTATGGGCCTCCTATAGCTGCTGCCAGGCCCCTAATCTGCCATAGGCCCCTATATACCGCCTCCTCATGCTGCTGCCAGGTCCAGAGTCTGTCATGGGTCCCTGTACGGCCTCCCATTGCTGCTGTCTCCATCGCCACACTCTGCCATGTGCCACTTTCAGGTCTCCTCACACACTGCTGGTGTGTAGAATTTTTTGACATAGGGTGCTGGCAGATTAAGGGCCTCCCATAGCTGCTGCCAGGCCCCTAATCTGCCATAGGCCCCTATATACCGCCTCCTCATGCTGCTGCCAGGTCCAGAGTCTGTCATGGGTCCCTGTACGGCCTCCCATTGCTGCTGTCTCCATCGCCATACTCTGCCATGTGCCACTTTCAGGTCTCCTCACACACTGCTGGTGTGTAGAATTTTTTGACATAGGGTGCTGGCAGATTAAGGGCCTCCCATAGCTGCTGCCAGGCCCCTAATCTGCCATGGGCCCCTATATACCGCCTCCTCATGCTGCTGCCAGGTCCAGAGTCTGTCATGGGTCCCTGTACGGCCTCCCATTGCTGCTGTCTCCATCGCCACACTCTGCCATGTGCCACTTTCAGGTCTCCTCACACACTGCTGGTGTGTAGAATTTTTTGACATAGGGTGCTGGCAGATTATGGGCCTCCCATTGCTGCTGCCAGGCCCCTAATCTGCCATAGGCCCCTATATACCGCTTCCTCATGCTGCTGCCAGGTCCAGAGTCTCTCATGCCATGTGCCACTTTCAGGTCTCCTCACACTGCTGGTGTGTAGAATTTTTTGACATAGGGTGCTGGCAGATTAAGGGCCTCCCATAGCTGCTGCCAGGCCCCTAATCTGCCATAGGCCCCTATATACCGCCTCCTCATGCTGCTGCCAGGTCCAGAGTCTGTCATGGGTCCCTGTACGGCCTCCCATTGCTGCTGTCTCCATCGCCACACTCTGCCATGTGCCACTTTCAGGTCTCCTCACACACTGCTGGTGTGTAGAATTTTTTGACATAGGGTGCTGGCAGATTAAGGGCCTCCCATAGCTGCTGCCAGGCCCCTAATCTGCCATGGGCCCCTATATACCGCCTCCTCATGCTGCTGCCAGGTCCAGAGTCTGTCATGGGTCCCTGTACGGCCTCCCATTGCTGCTGTCTCCATCGCCACACTCTGCCATGTGCCACTTTCAGGTCTCCTTACACTGCTGGTGTGTTGAATTTTTTGACATAGAGTGCTGGCAGATTATGGGCCTCCTATAGCTGCTGCCAGGCCCCTAATCTGCCATAGGCCCCTATATACTGCTTCCTCATGCTGCTGCCAGGTCCAGAGTCTCTCATGCCATGTGCCACTTTCAGGTCTCCTCACACTGCTGGTGTGTAGAATTTTTTTGACATAGGGTGCTGGCAGATTAAGGGCCTCCCATAGCTGCTGCCAGGCCCCTAATCTGCCATGGGCCCCTATATACCGCCTCCTCATGCTGCTGCCAGGTCCAGAGTCTGTCATGGGTCCCGTACGGCCTCCCATTGCTGCTGTCTCCATCGCCACACTCTGCCATGTGCCACTTTCAGGTTTCCTCACACACTGCTGGTGTGTAGAATTTTTTGACATAGGGTGCTGGCAGATTATGGGCCTCCCATTGCTGCTGCCAGGCCCCTAATCTGCCATAGGCCCCTATATACCGCTTCCTCATGCTGCTGCCAGGTCCAGAGTCTCTCATGCCATGTGCCACTTTCAGGTCTCCTCACACTGCTGGTGTGTAGAATTTTTTGACATAGGGTGCTGGCAGATTAAGGGCCTCCCATAGCTGCTGCCAGGCCCCTAATCTGCCATGGGCCCCTATATACCGCCTCCTCATGCTGCTGCCAGGTCCAGAGTCTGTCATGGGTCCCTGTACGGCCTCCCATTGCTGCTGTCTCCATCGCCACACTCTGCCATGTGCCACTTTCAGGTCTCCTCACACTGCTGGTGTGTTGAATTTTTTGACATAGGGTGCTGGCAGATTATGGGCCTCCTATAGCTGCTGCCAGGCCCCTAATCTGCCATAGGCCCCTATATACCGCTTCCTCATGCTGCTGCCAGGTCCAGAGTCTCTCATGCCATGTGCCACTTTCAGGTCTCCTCACACTGCTGGTGTGTAGAATTTTTTTGACATAGGGTGCTGGCAGATTAAGGGCCTCCCATAGCTGCTGCCAGGCCCCTAATCTGCCATGGGCCCCTATATACCGCCTCCTCATGCTGCTGCCAGGTCCAGAGTCTGTCATGGGTCCCTGTACGGCCTCCCATTGCTGCTGTCTCCATCGCCACACTCTGCCATGTGCCACTTTCAGGTCTCCTCACACACTGCTGGTGTGTAGAATTTTTTGACATAGGGTGCTGGCAGATTATGGGCCTCCCATTGCTGCTGCCAGGCCCCTAATCTGCCATAGGCCCCTATATACCGCTTCCTCATGCTGCTGCCAGGTCCAGAGTCTCTCATGCCATGTGCCACTTTCAGGTCTCCTCACACTGCTGGTGTGTAGAATTTTTTGACATAGGGTGCTGGCAGATTAAGGGCCTCCCATAGCTGCTGCCAGGCCCCTAATCTGCCATAGGCCCCTATATACCGCCTCCTCATGCTGCTGCCAGGTCCAGAGTCTGTCATGGGTCCCTGTACGGCCTCCCATTGCTGCTGTCTCCATCGCCACACTCTGCCATGTGCCACTTTCAGGTCTCCTCACACACTGCTGGTGTGTAGAATTTTTTGACATAGGGTGCTGGCAGATTAAGGGCCTCCCATAGCTGCTGCCAGGCCCCTAATCTGCCATGGGCCCCTATATACCGCCTCCTCATGCTGCTGCCAGGTCCAGAGTCTGTCATGGGTCCCTGTACGGCCTCCCATTGCTGCTGTCTTCATCGCCACACTCTGCCATGTGCCACTTTCAGGTCTCCTCACACTGCTGGTGTGTTGAATTTTTTGACATAGGGTGCTGGCAGATTATGGGCCTCCTATAGCTGCTGCCAGGCCCCTAATCTGCCATAGGCCCCTATATACCGCTTCCTCATGCTGCTGCCAGGTCCAGAGTCTCTCATGCCATGTGCCACTTTCAGGTCTCCTCACACTGCTGGTGTGTAGAATTTTTTGACATAGGGTGCTGGCAGATTAAGGGTCTCCCATAGCTGCTGCCAGGCCCCTAATCTGCCATAGGCCCCTATATACCGCCTCCTCATGCTGCTGCCAGGTCCAGAGTCTGTCATGGGTCCCTGTACGGCCTCCCATTGCTGCTGTCTCCATCGCCACACTCTGCCATGTGCCACTTTCAGGTCTCCTCACACACTGCTGGTGTGTAGAATTTTTTGACATAGGGTGCTGGCAGATTATGGGCCTCCCATTGCTGCTGCCAGGCCCCTAATCTGCCATAGGCCCCTATATACCGCTTCCTCATGCTGCTGCCAGGTCCAGAGTCTCTCATGCCATGTGCCACTTTCAGGTCTCCTCACACTGCTGGTGTGTAGAATTTTTTGACATAGGGTGCTGGCAGATTAAGGGCCTCCCATAGCTGCTGCCAGGCCCCTAATCTGCCATAGGCCCCTATATACCGCCTCCTCATGCTGCTGCCAGGTCCAGAGTCTGTCATGGGTCCCTGTACGGCCTCCCATTGCTGCTGTCTCCATCGCCACACTCTGCCATGTGCCACTTTCAGGTCTCCTCACACACTGCTGGTGTGTTGAATTTTTTGACATAGGGTGCTGGCAGATTATGGGCCTCCTATAGCTGCTGCCAGGCCCCTAATCTGCCATAGGCCCCTATATACCGCCTCCTCATGCTGCTGCCAGGTCCAGAGTCTGTCATGGGTCCCTGTACGGCCTCCCATTGCTGCTGTCTCCATCGCCACACTCTGCCATGTGCCACTTTCAGGTCTCCTCACACACTGCTGGTGTGTAGAATTTTTTGACATAGGGTGCTGGCAGATTAAGGGCCTCCCATAGCTGCTGCCAGGCCCCTAATCTGCCATAGGCCCCTATATACCGCCTCCTCATGCTGCTGCCAGGTCCAGAGTCTGTCATGGGTCCCTGTACGGCCTCCCATTGCTGCTGTCTCCATCGCCACACTCTGCCATGTGCCACTTTCAGGTCTCCTCACACACTGCTGGTGTGTAGAATTTTTTGACATAGGGTGCTGGCAGATTAAGGGCCTCCCATAGCTGCTGCCAGGCCCCTAATCTGCCATGGGCCCCTATATACCGCCTCCTCATGCTGCTGCCAGGTCCAGAGTCTGTCATGGGTCCCTGTACGGCCTCCCATTGCTGCTGTCTCCATCGCCACACTCTGCCATGTGCCACTTTCAGGTCTCCTCACACACTGCTGGTGTGTAGAATTTTTTGACATAGGGTGCTGGCAGATTATGGGCCTCCCATTGCTGCTGCCAGGCCCCTAATCTGCCATAGGCCCCTATATACCGCTTCCTCATGCTGCTGCCAGGTCCAGAGTCTCTCATGCCATGTGCCACTTTCAGGTCTCCTCACACTGCTGGTGTGTAGAATTTTTTGACATAGGGTGCTGGCAGATTAAGGGCCTCCCATAGCTGCTGCCAGGCCCCTAATCTGCCATAGGCCCCTATATACCGCCTCCTCATGCTGCTGCCAGGTCCAGAGTCTGTCATGGGTCCCTGTACGGCCTCCCATTGCTGCTGTCTCCATCGCCACACTCTGCCATGTGCCACTTTCAGGTCTCCTCACACACTGCTGGTGTGTAGAATTTTTTGACATAGGGTGCTGGCAGATTAAGGGCCTCCCATAGCTGCTGCCAGGCCCCTAATCTGCCATGGGCCCCTATATACCGCCTCCTCATGCTGCTGCCAGGTCCAGAGTCTGTCATGGGTCCCTGTACGGCCTCCCATTGCTGCTGTCTCCATCGCCACACTCTGCCATGTGCCACTTTCAGGTCTCCTTACACTGCTGGTGTGTTGAATTTTTTGACATAGAGTGCTGGCAGATTATGGGCCTCCTATAGCTGCTGCCAGGCCCCTAATCTGCCATAGGCCCCTATATACTGCTTCCTCATGCTGCTGCCAGGTCCAGAGTCTCTCATGCCATGTGCCACTTTCAGGTCTCCTCACACTGCTGGTGTGTAGAATTTTTTTGACATAGGGTGCTGGCAGATTAAGGGCCTCCCATAGCTGCTGCCAGGCCCCTAATCTGCCATGGGCCCCTATATACCGCCTCCTCATGCTGCTGCCAGGTCCAGAGTCTGTCATGGGTCCCGTACGGCCTCCCATTGCTGCTGTCTCCATCGCCACACTCTGCCATGTGCCACTTTCAGGTTTCCTCACACACTGCTGGTGTGTAGAATTTTTTGACATAGGGTGCTGGCAGATTATGGGCCTCCCATTGCTGCTGCCAGGCCCCTAATCTGCCATAGGCCCCTATATACCGCTTCCTCATGCTGCTGCCAGGTCCAGAGTCTCTCATGCCATGTGCCACTTTCAGGTCTCCTCACACTGCTGGTGTGTAGAATTTTTTGACATAGGGTGCTGGCAGATTAAGGGCCTCCCATAGCTGCTGCCAGGCCCCTAATCTGCCATGGGCCCCTATATACCGCCTCCTCATGCTGCTGCCAGGTCCAGAGTCTGTCATGGGTCCCTGTACGGCCTCCCATTGCTGCTGTCTCCATCGCCACACTCTGCCATGTGCCACTTTCAGGTCTCCTCACACTGCTGGTGTGTTGAATTTTTTGACATAGGGTGCTGGCAGATTATGGGCCTCCTATAGCTGCTGCCAGGCCCCTAATCTGCCATAGGCCCCTATATACCGCTTCCTCATGCTGCTGCCAGGTCCAGAGTCTCTCATGCCATGTGCCACTTTCAGGTCTCCTCACACTGCTGGTGTGTAGAATTTTTTTGACATAGGGTGCTGGCAGATTAAGGGCCTCCCATAGCTGCTGCCAGGCCCCTAATCTGCCATGGGCCCCTATATACCGCCTCCTCATGCTGCTGCCAGGTCCAGAGTCTGTCATGGGTCCCTGTACGGCCTCCCATTGCTGCTGTCTCCATCGCCACACTCTGCCATGTGCCACTTTCAGGTCTCCTCACACACTGCTGGTGTGTAGAATTTTTTGACATAGGGTGCTGGCAGATTATGGGCCTCCCATTGCTGCTGCCAGGCCCCTAATCTGCCATAGGCCCCTATATACCGCTTCCTCATGCTGCTGCCAGGTCCAGAGTCTCTCATGCCATGTGCCACTTTCAGGTCTCCTCACACTGCTGGTGTGTAGAATTTTTTGACATAGGGTGCTGGCAGATTAAGGGCCTCCCATAGCTGCTGCCAGGCCCCTAATCTGCCATAGGCCCCTATATACCGCCTCCTCATGCTGCTGCCAGGTCCAGAGTCTGTCATGGGTCCCTGTACGGCCTCCCATTGCTGCTGTCTCCATCGCCACACTCTGCCATGTGCCACTTTCAGGTCTCCTCACACACTGCTGGTGTGTAGAATTTTTTGACATAGGGTGCTGGCAGATTAAGGGCCTCCCATAGCTGCTGCCAGGCCCCTAATCTGCCATGGGCCCCTATATACCGCCTCCTCATGCTGCTGCCAGGTCCAGAGTCTGTCATGGGTCCCTGTACGGCCTCCCATTGCTGCTGTCTTCATCGCCACACTCTGCCATGTGCCACTTTCAGGTCTCCTCACACTGCTGGTGTGTTGAATTTTTTGACATAGGGTGCTGGCAGATTATGGGCCTCCTATAGCTGCTGCCAGGCCCCTAATCTGCCATAGGCCCCTATATACCGCTTCCTCATGCTGCTGCCAGGTCCAGAGTCTCTCATGCCATGTGCCACTTTCAGGTCTCCTCACACTGCTGGTGTGTAGAATTTTTTTGACATAGGGTGCTGGCAGATTAAGGGCCTCCCATAGCTGCTGCCAGGCCCCTAATCTGCCATGGGCCCCTATATACCGCCTCCTCATGCTGCTGCCAGGTCCAGAGTCTGTCATGGGTCCCTGTACGGCCTCCCATTGCTGCTGTCTCCATCGCCACACTCTGCCATGTGCCACTTTCAGGTCTCCTCACACACTGCTGGTGTGTAGAATTTTTTGACATAGGGTGCTGGCAGATTATGGGCCTCCTATTGCTGCTGCCAGGCCCCTAATCTGCCATAGGCCCCTATATACCGCTTCCTCATGCTGCTGCCAGGTCCAGAGTCTCTCATGCCATGTGCCACTTTCAGGTCTCCTCACACTGCTGGTGTGTAGAATTTTTTGACATAGGGTGCTGGCAGATTAAGGGCCTCCCATAGCTGCTGCCAGGCCCCTAATCTGCCATAGGCCCCTATATACCGCCTCCTCATGCTGCTGCCAGGTCCAGAGTCTGTCATGGGTCCCTGTACGGCCTCCCATTGCTGCTGTCTCCATCGCCACACTCTGCCATGTGCCACTTTCAGGTCTCCTCACACACTGCTGGTGTGTAGAATTTTTTGACATAGGGTGCTGGCAGATTATGGGCCTCCCATTGCTGCTGCCAGGCCCCTAATCTGCCATAGGCCCCTATATACCGCTTCCTCATGCTGCTGCCAGGTCCAGAGTCTCTCATGCCATGTGCCACTTTCAGGTCTCCTCACACTGCTGGTGTGTAGAATTTTTTGACATAGGGTGCTGGCAGATTAAGGGCCTCCCATAGCTGCTGCCAGGCCCCTAATCTGCCATAGGCCCCTATATACCGCCTCCTCATGCTGCTGCCAGGTCCAGAGTCTGTCATGGGTCCCTGTACGGCCTCCCATTGCTGCTGTCTCCATCGCCACACTCTGCCATGTGCCACTTTCAGGTCTCCTCACACACTGCTGGTGTGTTGAATTTTTTGACATAGGGTGCTGGCAGATTATGGGCCTCCTATAGCTGCTGCCAGGCCCCTAATCTGCCATAGGCCCCTATATACCGCTTCCTCATGCTGCTGCCAGGTCCAGAGTCTCTCATGCCATGTGCCACTTTCAGGTCTCCTCACACTGCTGGTGTGTAGAATTTTTTTGACATAGGGTGCTGGCAGATTATGGGCCTCCTATAGCTGCTGCCAGGCCCCTAATCTGCCATAGGCCCCTATATACCGCCTCCTCATGCTGTTGCCAGGTCCAGAGTCTGTCATGGGTCCCTGTACGGCCTCCCATTGCTGCTGTCTCCATCGCCACACTCTGCCATGTGCCACTTTCAGGTCTCCTCACACACTGCTGGTGTGTAGAATTTTTTGACATAGGGTGCTGGCAGATTACGGGCCTCCCATAGCTGCTGCCAGGCCCCTAATCTGCCATGGGCCCCTATACCGACTCCTCATGCTGTGACGTTGCAACAAGGTGGAATTCAACCCTACATATGTTAGACCGCCTTTACGAACAGCAAAAGGCCATCACAGATTTCCTGATGTTAAAAGCGGATAAAGGTATTCCCTGTGTAACTTAGATGTCAGCCATTGGCAGCTCATGCGTGACACCTGCGCTTGCTCAGGCCCTTTGAGGAGGCCACGCTATTCGTGAGTCGGCAGGACTATGGGATGAACGACGTCATTCCTCTGTTGCACGTCCTGGAACAAATGCTGTTATCAATGGCTGGTCAGGGTGCGGTAGACGTGGCGCACAGATCTCAACGCCACATGACCCCTGTGGGGGCAGGACAGGAAGAAGAGGAGGAGGTAGAGGAGGACATTGGTGCTCAGGAATTATTGAGTGAAATGGGCGGTTTTTCCACTCAGCGGACAGGAGTGGAGGAGCAGGAGCATCTGGTAGAGGAGGAGGAGGAGGAGGAGACAGAGGACCCAGACGCACCGTGGCAGTATGCTGTGGAGATGGAGGCAGGGAGTCCCTCGCATTCCTTGGCACAAATGGCCCATAGCATGCTCGGTTGCTTGCGTAGCGACAGCCGAATAATAACCATCAGACAGAGGGATGACTTTTGGCTGTCCACCTTGTTGGACCCTCGCTACCGTTCCAAAATGGTGGCCTTTTTCACACCTGCTGAGAGGGAGGCCAAAATAACGTACTAAAAAAACCACCTATGTAGTCAGCTGGTCTCTGCCTGTCTGCGCCAACGTCCATCCTCAGACACTGTGGGCCCTGTGCGCTCGCGTTCCGCTGCCATGGCAGCAGGGGAGGGGTGGGGTGGTAGGAGCAGTGGCAGCTCCACCAGCAGTGGCTGCCTCAGTCTGCAGTCGATGATGAGTAGCTTTCTTCACCAGCGCAGTGAGGAAACTACTAACCAGCCGCAGCAGCAGCAGCAGCAGCAGCATCAGGTGGACCTGGAGCAGGACCTCAAACAACAGGCTTAGGCCTACTTGGACAGCACCCTGCCAACCGAGGTAGACAATCCCCTTGACTACTGGGCAACGAAACTTGACCTTTGGCCCCAACTAGCTGAATTTGCCCTTGAAAGGCTGTCATGCCCGGCCAGTAGCGTGGCATCGGAGCGCGTGTTTAGTGCGGCAGGAGGTATTGCAACTCCGCGGAGGACACGACTGTCCACCCAAAGTGTGGAGAGACTGACGTTTGTGAAAATGAATCAGGCGTGGATTAGTCTGGATTTCAAACCACCAGTTCCTGACACAACTGACTAAATCCGCCATGAATCATGCCCCAAACATGTGCCACTTTCAGGTCTCCTCACACTGCTGGTGTGTTCCATTTTTTGTCATAGGGTGCTGGCAGATTACGGGCCTCCCATAGCTGCTGCCAGGCCCCTAATCTGCCATGGGCCCCTATACCGCCTCCTCATGCTGCTGCCAAGTCCAGAGTCTCTCATGGGTCCCTGTACGGCCTCCCATTGCTGCTGTCTCCATCGCCACACTCTGCCATGTGCCACTTTCAGGTCTCCTCACACTGCTGGTGTATTCCATTTTTTGTCATAGGGTGCTGGCAGATTATGGGCCTCCCATAGCTGCTGCCAGGCCCCTAATCTGCCATGGGCCCCTATACCGCCTCCTCATGCTGCTGCCAGGTCCAGAGTGTGTCATGGGTCCCTGTACGGCCTCCCATTGCTGCTGTCTCCATCGCCACACTCTGCCATGTGCCACTTTCAGGTCTCCTCACACTGCTGGTGGGTTCCATTTTTTGTCATAGGGTGCTGGCAGATTACGGGCCTCCCATAGCTGCTGCCAGGCCCCTAATCTGCCATGGGCCCCCGTACCGACTCCTCATGCTGCTGCCAGGCCCGTAATCTGTCATGGGCCCCTGTTGTCGCTTGTTGGCATATTCCGCTCGTTCAGATGCTCCTTCTCCTGCTACTCCTCTTCACGGATTCCGTCAGCAGTCTTTCTTGGAATCCGTTTCCAAGAGACAACAGTTTGCGAGCACGCACCAGACGGTGCAGAAACTGAACGTCCTCCTGTCCAAGTTGCTGCTGCCAGGCTTGTAATCTGTCATGCGCCCCTGTACCGCCTCCTCATGCTGCTGCCAGGTCCAGAGTGTGTCATGGGCCCCCGTACCGACTCCAAATGCTGCTGCCAGGCCCGTAATCTGTCATGGGCCCCTGTACCACCTCCCCATGCTGCTGCCAGGTCCAGATTGTGTCATGGGTCCCTGTACGGCCTCCCATTGCTGCTGCCAGGCCTGTAATCTGCCATGGGCCCCCCTACCGACTCCTCATGCTGCTGCCAGGCCCGTAATCTGCCATGGGCCCCTGTACCGCCTCCTCATGCTGCTGCCAGGTCCAGAGTGTGTCATGGGTCCCTGTATGGCCTCCCATTGCTGCTGTCTCTATCGCCACACTCTGCCATGTGCCACTTTCAGGTCTCCTCACACTGCTGGTGGTTTCCATTTTTGTCATAGGGTGCTGCATGGCCTCCCATTGCTGCTGCCTCCACCGCCACACTGTGGCTCCACACTCTGGTTTTGGCCCCGTGACTGGCCAAATGAGTGAAGTGTGCGGTGATTCTAAGATCGACGGCACTCATCTGCATGTCATACTGCCTGACAGTATTATTTCTCTTCCCCAGCAGACTCCAAGGGCATTTAAATTAAAGGTACAGTGTTCAGCACTAATATTAAGTCTCTCTGAAGCCTAGAAACACCCTTTTTTAAGTTAAATTCACAGCGAATATATTCGACTCGAATTTTTTCTACGAATTCGCCGAATCAGTCGAATCAAATTTTTGAATACTTCGCTCATCTCTAAAGATAATATTCCAGGAGAACATTTCTATAGTTATGTATTATATGTTTCCAACATACACTTTTATAGACCCAGATTAGAAACATCATCAAAAACCCATAGTATATTTTATTATTATTTTTGGTTTTCATACTTTCAATTCTGAATTAGATGACCACTGTGGGTGATATGGTACCATTAGAATGATCATTGTCCAGTATACACTATATAATGCCTTAAACCAGCCTTACGTCCTGGGATCTCATGATTTTTTTTCTACGCTATGTGCTTTATGCATAAGAATGATTTAAACTAAAAAGACTAATGTCCACCTTTCACAAAACTGGTGATAGAACATGGGCAATGAAACAAAAACAGGAAAGAATTGACATGCTCAGTACATAATAAATATGGAACACAATGACGTAAAACACATTTATTTCTTGTTGTTTCAATAATCTATCAAGAACTGAATAAGCAATGAAGAAAAATCAGAAATTATCTACATTCCGCTACATTCTGCAAATGATCATTATCGATAACTTTGACCAATACGCTGACTTTGCTGCATTATGCAAAGACTAACAAGGAACAAATCAATAGCAAGGAAATCCATGTTTCTCACTCAGGGTCAGTACAAGCAGACAATAATAGTGCTACTGTTAGCATAATACCTACAATATATTTTGTGAAATGCAATAGGAGAAACACAACAGGAATTTCAATGCACCTAAGCATTGCTATTGTTTTTCTTTTACTGAACTGTGTATTCTACCTAAGTTAGGTATCTCTAGGACTACAGCAACACATGCACAATCTTCTTGCCTGATACATTTTACAAATTCTTTTTGAGCATGCATATTGAGATGTCCTCTGTGTGATAATGAAATGTGACTGTATTTTGCAGGACTGAATTCATAGATCATCAGCCATGTTAATCGTTTTATTAGCAAAGCTCAACAAATCTTTATGTTAGGCACAGCTTTGTCTTCCCTTTGCCATGATTTGATATCCTTCAAATCTGCATGGATCTCTTAGAGGTTATTGTCTTAACTTGCACTTCCTGTACTAAAATTAAATTTTCTAAAATAGTGAATTAATTCATGAGCCTTTTTGAGAAATATTTATAAGCTGAGTGGAGCTTAGCTAAATGAAATAGGTGAAGATGTGAACCCCTTTGAAATTGAGTTTATAAAACAAGGGTTGTTCTGTCTTCGCTACACGTTTCCCTGTATGTAACTCGACATGCAGCTAAACCTTCCTATTCTGCAATAAGCCAGACTGAATGTAATCTTGGAGCTTTTTTAACAAAACAAGTCAGGTGAAACTATTAGGAGAAAGAGATGAGAAATACATACAATCAATGTAAGAACATACAAAAAAACACAATGAGTAGTTAGACTATAGATGGTGATAAGTGATTCTCACCAGTGATGCTGCCTTTAGGGGATGCAAAAAGAAGAAAAGCCTTAGTCCAACATGTTCTCTGATAGCTGGTTCCTTCTCTCCTAGTTTTTAAGATGGAGTTTTAGCTCCCAAGATTCATCTCTTTCCTTTCTCTCATAATTATGTGAATTGTTATTAACTAATAACATTATGTAATGACAATAAAGAAAAATTTAAAAAAACAGGGTTTTCATTTGCACACATTTGCAAATACATGTGTAAGCTGTAGAGCCACTTCAGAGCACCCCAGTATTATCTGCAGTCCTAACTACATACATTTTGAAACCCTTCATAGTCGGAGCACATATACAATAATAGATAGATTGAGGGCAGGAATGCCTGGAGGGAGCCAACCCTTCCTTACTGGCACAGGGGCACACTGAACACCCAGCATATAGCACAATGGCAGCAAAGGTGTCCAGTGAACCAGCAAACAAACAAACAGCAACTGCCCCAACCTATATCTGGCCTTTGTAGCAAGGAGCACATGAAAGGGCGATGCATGTCCAACAACAACAAAGAAAAATTCCCAGCTCAACTTACCAGGCAGCCTGCAACTAACTGAATTGTCTAACAGTTCACATTAAAAAACAGGGGTTTCATTTGCACACATTTGCAAATACATGCGTAAGCTGAAGAGCCACTTCTTGACACCCCAGTGTCATCTGCAGTTCTAACTTTATAAATTTTGAGAGCCTCCATAGTAGGAACACATAAATAATAATGGATACAGAGTGCCCCTAAATTCTGGACACATAGGGAACATTACTACACGTATATGTGTATATATATATATGTATACACTGCTCCAACAAATTAAAGGAACACTTTGAAAACACATCAGATCAGAATGGGGAAAAATATCATTCTGGATATCTATACTGATATAGACTAGGTAATGTGTTAGGAACGTAAGGATGCCCCATCATTTGATGGAAATGAAAATTATAAACCTACAGAGGACCGAATTCAAAGACACACCGCAAATCAAGGTTAAAAAATAATGCAGCAGGCTGGTCCAATTTGCTGAAATTTAATTGCAGCAACTCAAAATGGTACTTATAGTTTGTATGGCCCCCATGTGCTTGTATGCATGCCTGAAAACATCAGGGTATGCTCCTAATGAGACGTCAGATGGTGTCCTGGGGTATTTCCTCCCAGATCTGGACCAGGGCATCACTGAGCTCCTGGACAGTCTGAGGTACAACCTAGCGGCATTGGATGGATTAAAACATGATATCCCAGAGGTATTCTATTGGATTTAGGTTGGTCGAGCGTGGGGGCCAATCTAATGGTATCAATGCCTTCATCCTCCAGGAACTGCCTGCATACTCTCACCGCATGAGGTCGGGCATTGTCGTGCAGCAGAAGGAACCCAGGACCCACTGCACCAGCATAGGGTCTCACAATGGGTCCAAGGATTTCATCCCAATACCTAATGGCAGTCAGGGTGCCATTGTTTCGCCTGTAGAGGTCTGTGTGTCCCTCCATGGAAATGCCTCCCCAGACCATCACTGGCCCACCACCAAAACGGTCATGCTGAACGATGTTACAGGCAACATAACATTCTCCACAGCTTCTCCAGACCTTTTCATGTCTGTCACATGTGCTCAGGGTGAACCTGCTTTCATCTGTGAAAAGCACAGGGCGCCAGTGGCAGACCTGCCAATTCTGGTGTTCAATGGCAAATGCCAATCGAGCTCTATGGTGTCGGGCAATGAGCATAGGGCCCACAAAAGGACATAAGGCCCACTAGAGGACATCGGGCCCTCAGGCCACCCTCAGGAAGTCTGTTTCTGATTGTTTGGTCAAAGACATTCACACCAGTGGCCTGCAGGAGGTCATTTTGTAGGGCTCTGGCAGTGCTCATCCTGTTCCTCCTTGGACAAAGGAGCAGATATCGGTCCTGCTAATGTGTTAATGACCTTCTACGGCTCTGCCCGGCTCTCCTAGAGTAACTGCCTGTATCCTGGAATCTCCTCCATGCTCTTGAGACTGTACTGGGAGACACAGCAAATCTTCTGGCAATGGCACATATTGATGTGCCATCCTGGAGGAGTTAGACTGCCTGTGCAACCTCTGTAGGCTCCAGGTATCGCCTCATGCTACCATTAGTGACACTGACCCTAGCCAAATGCAGAACTAGTGAAAAACAGTCACAAAAGATGAGTAGAGAAAAAAATGTCAGCCTCCACCTGTAAAACCATTCCTGTTTTGGGGGTCATCTCATTGTTGCACATCTAGTGCACCTGTTGTTAATCTCATAAGACCAAAGCAGCTGAAACTGACTAACAACCCCCTCTGCTACTTAACTGACCAGATCAATATCCCAGAAGTTTAATGGACTTGATGCTATACTCTGATTACAAAGTGTCCATTTAATTTTGAGCAGTATATTTATATATATAATAATAAATGTGATAAACCAAAAACCACAAATAATAGGGCAAACCGAAACCAAATCAATAAGTAAATAAATAAATTGATATATCCACCACCATATATGTGCAATAGATAAATCAGTGCAAAATCATATATAGGAAGTCCACATATAGTTCATTCAGAAAAGTCCATATATTAATGATCCTCAATAAATGAAGTTATGAGATCCTCCTTCACCAATGTGATATCCAATGCACAGAACACCCCATCGAATTGCACACTCACCATAAACTGCTGATAAACCAGCGTATCAGTAAATATTCAGCATTCCACCACTTAAGCTCCAGCTTAGAAAAATCCTCACATATCCAATTTGTACATGTGAATAAAAAAAACACTCGCCATAGTGCAATATCATCCAGCAAATTTATTAAGGTAACAAACCCCCCATTAAAACCACACTGACACTGAGTATATAAATATACAGTGTTTGTTAATTGTCAGAGCTTCAAGCTCTGTCTCCAGCGTCTCACCAGCCTGCCTGCACTCAAGATGACGATGGTGCAATCACATGGTCTGGACACATAAATCAGCGTGCGTGGTGACGTCACCGGCTAGCCACACCCTAACGAGTTTCGTCAGACGACTTCTTCTGAGGGAGTGGTAAGTCCTATGTGGAGTGTGCTCTTATAGAGCCGCCTCCTTTCTAATTGGCCCAATCACTAGCACACCTGAAGGTGTAATATCATTAATATGCAGAATCCCATGTATATACACCTGACTACCTCATTGCAACAGCACCATCTTGTGTGCAAATAGTATAACAACGGGGTAATATCAATACATATCAATGTAATAACAATCAGCATAATCGCATTTATACATTAAATGCTATAAAAAATACATTTAAAATTACATAATTCTAAATCAATAAATTAATAAAGTAATTTAAAATAAAACAATATATATATAATGAAATTAAGATAAATACACAATTAAATTAAATAAAATTAAAATATAGAAGAAAATAAGAATTTATGCATCACTGATGAAACAATTTAAGTCCAGTTCTACATTTAATCCCTTAGGAGATAAAGCTTCAGTTAAATAAATCCACTTGGTCTCACATTTTGAAAGCTCCCTAATTCTATTAGATCCCCTCCAAGCTTTGGGAATAGATTCTATGGCCCAAAATTTTATATTGGTTGGATCACAATTGTGATGTTTCCTGAAGTGTAAAGATACACTGTGGTACTCATTCTCCTTACTAATATTCCTCAAATGTTCAAGTACCCTAACCTTAAATTGTCTCTTGGTCCTCCCTATATAAATTAGGCCACATGGGCATTCCAAACCATATACAACATAGGTGGAATCACAGGTTAAAAAAGAGGAAATATCAAATTCCCTATGGTTGAAATTCGAGATAAATGTATCAAATTCCTTAAATTTATATTTAACCAAACTACACGCAGCATACTTTTTGCAAGAATAAAAACCTTTTCTATCTTTAATTTTTAAAGTCTTAGGGGGGTCCAGAATTTTCTGGACTATTTTATCACCAATTGTAGGAGCCTTCCTGTAAATAAATACTGGTTTCTCCGGGATAATATTACCTAATATTTTATCAAGCATTAAAATGTGCCAATGTTTATAGAAAATAGCCTCAACAACCTTATATTGTATATGGTAATTGGAAATAAATCCCCACTGATATCTATCATTCGAGGCCAGTTTAGGTTTCTCAACCAACAGCTGGTCTCTGGGTATTTGCTGAACCTGATCAACTGTTTCCCTAATTTTATCTATCTATATTATTATGAAAACATACCAAATAAATACTTGGAGAGAGGGTGACACACTACCTACAGTGTTGCATTGGACTGTGCAGGTCAAAAACCTTTAGAGATAAACAGAAAAGGTGCATATTACCTGAGCCACAGCATACCTCAAAACTGAGAAGTAAGTGAAAAAGGCTTGCACCCAACAACAAGTTCTCACATCTAAATTTTATTCCAAAAGCTATGACTAAGGTCCCTTTGTGGGCAAAAATGAATCCGCATGACTATCCAGAGCTGTTGGTTCGCTTAGGAATAAATTGAATTTGAGAGGGTTTGTTGCTGGGTGCCAGCCTTTTTCATTCTCATCTCATGAATTACAGGCTTAAAGTATCTGACTGACCACCAATGATTCCTTGTAGCCCAAGTAGGGTGTAGAGGCAGAGCAATTACTGTATGACATACCTCAAAAGTGTACCTCAAAGACAGTTCTTTTTTGTGCTAGATACCTTTTCATCCTTATGTCTCATTTCTCATCATTGATTATAGTCTGAAGCATTGGCCTCTATAAATATTATTTTCAAATATTTTTCAAATTTGTTGTATTGCTCTAAACATTTCATCTAGCATCTAAAGTACTGTACTTTCATAAACTGTGCATTCTACTATATTTAATGTAATGTTAAAAATGGTAATGTTAAAAAAAAAGCATTGCCTGATTTAACCACTCAATTTTTGCGCATACATTTTTCATGGTCTCTTGTAACTGGGATGTATGCTCTTTCTGAAGGATGGAAGGCATGATTGCAGTCCTTCAACTCCTCTCAGCAACCCATCTACTACAAAGTGTACCCATAAGTATCCAATTGTGTCAAAAGCAAAGGAAGAAAGAAAAGAAAACACAAATCCATATACCATGCTTCCATGCTATGCTGCTTCAGGCACTCTACATAAGTGTTGTTCAGTAAATAAAGATACGATAATTTAACAGTTTGAAATGTCATACGGGACATCATGCAAAGAACCAACTTTGAAGCAAGGTTTATCTAGTACAGGCTTGAAAACAAAAACTGTGCACTGCTATTCTTGGAATTAAAACAATTCTGTCAGGCAGTGAGCAGATTACACAGTGCTGAGTGAGGCAGACACTTTATAGGAAAAATTACTTAAATTGGCAAACCCAGTGACAAAGTTATATTGATGTCTTTGTGAGAATACATTATTATACCCCATATGGAAGAAAAATATATTTGAAATATATTTTATAAATATGCTTCCCAAATATATTGCCATATAGCATGTGTTACTGAAAAAACATGGTGTGAATGGGCCCTTGGAAGCTGTTTTAGTTTGTCAATAGGCAGTATATTATTAGCATACTTTACTGTTCACATGTTCCACATGGAAGAAAAATATATTTGAAATATATTTAAAAAATATTTTGTCCATATTCAATATATTTCAAAATATATTTATTTATATATATATATATATATATATATATATATATATATATATATATATATATATACTGCATGTTGAAAATGCATTTTTTTTACAAAATATATGAAAAATATTTTTTCAAAATACATTTCTAATATACTGTATGTCTTTAAAAATACAAACCTACATTTTGAAATGCATTTACAAATATATGTAAAGATATATGTCAAAATGACTGTTTTATATGTTGAAAAAAATCTGAAGAATATATTTTTTTTAAAAATTGTCCAATAAAAGTCCACTAAAAACTGTCCATCCACTTGACAAGTTGTGTAGAGAGCAGAAGACGGCTCCAGTGATATGCAAACCAGAAGGAAGCATAGCATCTCTAAGTGTAGACTGTTACAATTTAAAAGTAAAAACAAAGGTAGGTACACTCACATTTAGAAAGTGAAGCAAAGGCTCATATGAAGTATGGGTGGCGGGGCCATCTGGATGTCAGTCTCAGCACTGGGGCAAGGCAGATACACAGGCAGTATGGAGCAGAGCAGATAGCAGTCACCTCTATCCAGGAACGCTAAGATGGAATGCACCGTGGACGTTCGGCATTGTGACACCAAGGGGGAAGCGGAGAAGTGACACATTTCTTAGCATGCGCAAAGTTCCGACCTTGACAAAGGGGATACGCACATGCCCAGAATTGTGTCGCTTTTAAAGGGATAACAAAAATTAAATAAGCAGTGAAAAAAAATCTTTTTAAAGCACCTCAGTCCCCCTGTGCTCATTTGCAAGGATGAGCGCATGCACTTATCCCGCATGCATATTTAAACTGTGATTGCACCACACATGCACCACACATGTGAGGAATTTCCACGAATGTCAGAGCAAGAGCAATAATTCTAGCACCAAAACTTCTGTCTAACTCTAAACTGGTAACCTGTAAAGACTTTTAAAATGTCACCTATGGCAACATAGTTTGTGGCCATTCCACAAGAATGCTCAATTTTAAAGCATGGCATGTTATGTATCTATTTATTTGGAGTAACATCATCTTTTATATTCTACAAAAAAATGGGTATTATGTTGTTTTTGTATCTATTAAAATTAATTAAACTGTATTTTTTCCCAAAAAATTGTGTTTGAAAAACTGCTGCGTAAATACTATATGACATAAAAAAATTACAAAATCTAATTTTTTTTCTCTAGGGCCTTTGCGAAAATTATATATCTAATGTTTGGTGGTTCTAAGTAATTTTCTAGCAAAAATACTGATATTTTCTTTTTATTTAAATGAAAAGTATGAGAAAAATGTCTGGTCTTTACGTGGATAGATTGAATAAGTATGGCCCATGGCAGGGGCGGACTGGGCAATAAGGGATCATGGGGCCCCTGTGTCCTTGCCGAAACTCAAAAAAGCCTATGAAAAAGGTACCAGGGGTATCTCATGGGCCTCCCTACTGACCCGGGCCCTCAGGCAGTGCCCGAGTTTCCAAATGATCAGTCCGCCCCTGGCCCATGGTTTTCATCAGAAAATCTGCCTTGAGAAATGCCATGCAGCTATTGCTGGAGTACATGAGTGCAGTCAGGAAGTGACTGCAAAGGGGCTGCATTGATCATCAGTACTGAGATGTGACATCAGTACTGATATGTGATAAAGGATGGCAATTATTTATAATGCACAGAACATTAGCTAACTAAATGTCATTCAGTTAGGATTTATGTCTACTTTAAGCTTTCTGCTGCAGTTTTTTGTCTTGCTGTCCCATGCATGCACTGACAACTGCCACAGAGAAAAATGGGTCATCTTCAGAGACGTTGGCTATAATATTGAAGTGGGATGGTATTCTCTAGGACAGATGGCTATACATAAGCTGGCCAGTTAGGGAGAAAAGCAAAAACGAGATTAAAAGCACAACCTTGTCTTCGGATAGGTCATACAAGTGAGCTAATAGTATGTCTGCATTTGGCATCCATAATGCTGAGGACATACCAATTTGATTTTCTTCAAAACTGCAACATTTAATAATAGGGAGTGTGAGGCTCTATATGATTGGATCTAAACTGAATGGATCATTTAGGTAGGGCCTTACATTATTTATTGGTAAATTTTGTTGACCTACTAGACAGGGGTGGACTGACCATTTGGAAACTCAGGCACTGCCCGTGGGTCAGTAGGGGGCCCCATGAGATGCCCCTGGTACTTTTTTCATAGGCTTTTTTGAGTTTGGGCAAGGACACAGGGGCCCCATGATCCTCTATTGCCCGGGGGCCCCATGAGTTGTCAGTCCGCCCCTGCTACTAGATCAAACAAGAAAATGGACCTGGTATTTGAGCAGCTTCACAAACTGAATGTACTGTATGTGCTTGGAAGTGTAAGGAGGAGATTGAGGAATTGGTTTGTATAGTTTTTCAATTAAAATTATTTTTTAAATCTGTACTATTTGAAGTCAGTTGAACTTTATGTATACCCATATAGTGATATTGAGAGCATGAAAAGCTAAACGGATTTGTGACAAATTTCTAATGGATAAAAAAATGTAAACTGGATATTTATGCAGAGCAACTTATAACTACTTTTACCATAAAAGAAATAGACTCGATTCAACTTCAAAAAGTTAAAAGTATACTTTCACAAGTACCGTCAAAGTTAGAAATAATATTCTGATAGAATACAAGTCCAAAGTCCTAGGTATATACTATATGGCAAATATATAGAAATAATTCTGTCTCTGGCACTGGAAATAGCACAAAGTATTTCCTATCAATCAATAGATAAATAACTGAGATCCTGACTGTATGATATACTACTTGTAACCAAAGTATTACACATAATTGTGTATTTTACTTCTCAGGGAATTGGAAAGCAAGCTATATATATATAGCTGTTGTAAATAAACTTCCAAGTTATAAGGTTGACTAGTGGATCCATGCAAAATACACTTAATGTCTGCATGATGAATTGTTTAATGTCAAGCCACTAGAGGAAAGAGAATTTACTGAATGTGCAGAATGTAAAAATCATGCTTCTAATGACTGATAGAATGTTGATAGTACTTCAATAGAAATATAATCAAGAAGTGTGGTGTTGTAAAAGGCTTCCTTCTGGGGAATTTTATCTGTAAATCTAAGATTTAAAATGTCTTTCAATGTGACTTTTAAATTTCTGCATAAAACTGTAGAGTGAACATGCTGAGCTGAGTTTTACAGACAAAGCATTGTCCAAGAAACGGCAAAAAAAAAGATTTCATAAATACCTTCCAAATTGTATTTTCAGTATAATAAAAAAATTAAATATTAATACATTTGTCATGTAAGAATCCACAAACAGTACATCAAGTGAACTTGATTTCATTATTGGCGAGTTCACCTTCCTTTTGTTGACCCTGGTATGTGCCTAGAGGCAGCAGACCAGACAGGTCAGAACGTATTTCTGCTTGCCTCATCATGATTTCAGATCCAAGATACTGTAAGTTCAGAAACAAGATACTGTGAGTTCTCTCACATGGTTATGCCTGCAGGTTAGGTTACAGAAAGTAACTCTAATGGAATTGAGAGTTGCTGCAGCCTACAAACACAAGTTTCATAGCAATTATATCAGATGACCACAATTGGTAACTTTTGAAATTGAGTGGCCCTGAGAATGTGGGTGAGACAGAGGATGAAGTAGGGGACAACACACTACGGCAAAACACTAAATGGTGGGTGCAGCCAAATTGTTCTAAAAGTGGGATGGCCTTATCCCCCTGTCTACCAAGGTTTTTTTTAATAAATGTACTGGTATGCAAGGTGTTAAAACAAGCTCATGGCTGCTGCTGCAGCAATGCACTTGCTATTGATTTTCACAGCTCACTTTTGGCTCTAAGGTAAAAGTAATCCAGCTTACTGTAGAGCTGTCTGTTCACTTTTACAGAGCTCCAAAGGCCTACCCATCTTCCACTGGGGCCCATGACAAAACTACCGCAAGTTCCCCCCTCCCTGAATGGTAATCATTTCACCTTGCTATTGTATTGAATCTGCTGGTGAGTCCCCTGGGTCCAAAGCCATGACAGCTCCCTTTTTTAAATTCTATATGTCACTTATGCAGCTGCTAGCTTCTCTCACATACCTAGTGGTACCTGACACAATGAAGGAGGCCTCTCTTACACCTCCAGCCTGCAGCCTCTGGTAAAGTAACAGGAGGCATGAGGGCATGGATTGGCATGAGTGTCTGATCATTCTTCCAGCAGCTGATGTATTGTATGTAGATTGTATGTACATCCACAGGATCAGACCAAACAACACATAAGATAAAACAGCAGGAACAGCTGACGGCAGGTTGGTGCTTGACAGGACTCCCAGGATTGTCAATAGTCCACTGTAAGAATCTGTGTATTAGACCAGTATTAAAAAGCAGCAGAAGCCATCAGCTTAAACAGAATAAAGATTTTATTGAGCTTCAACAAAGCCATAATAAAGGCTTAAAAGGCTTCAAATGAGAATATAAATTGCTCAGAAGCCCCATGACCATGTGAGGTCAAAGCCTCCACTTAAGTGATCCATGATGTGGTGGTGATGTTGTGGAATGGCTGGCACCCAGGTATATTGCATGCTGTAAATATTAAAAGAAGGCAGTGCTAAAAACCAATAAACACAATAAAGTGCAAAGTGATTACTAATATTATTATTATTTGTTTTTAGCACTGCACCTTCTTTTAATATTTACATTTGAGGGTTGTTTTTGGTTACCTTTGGTGTTCCAGCGGCTATTTCTGGAAGTAGCGCTCGACTTTCTTTGCCTATATTGCATGCTGTAGTCAATGACATGTGCAAGTCTCTCCAGACTGGGATATTATGTTGTTAAAGTTAAAAAATAATAAAAACTATAATTATACAGGCTAAATAGAGTCTTTACCGTAACCCCCAGGCTGAATTAGATATCATGAAAATCCAGGAAAGGTAAAAGCAAGCCTATATAACGAATGGTGGACAGTATCAGTAAAATTATATTATTATATATTTATATATTGCAGTATTATGTTTTATATGGTATAAAGAAAGAAAAACAGAAAAATGAATCCTAAAGAAGGAGATTGAAAAGAACAATAATATTATTTCATGCTGAAATTAAGACTGTCAATAGCAGAGGCTTTTTTCTGGTTAGTATCCCGTTTCTTCTTTTTAGCTAGGATCATCATATTATACTGTGTATCTCGAGATCTTCATTCAAGCCATTAGGGGCCAATGTGCCAAATTTATAAATTCAGAATGTATCCCTCCTACATTGGAGGGAGTACCTTTCATTCGAAGTGAGGTAATTATCTGAGATACATTTGATGACCAAAACTTCCTGACACCTGAAATCTTTATTGTGAACATGTATAAAATGTCAGAGAACACTGAGCTCACCACATCTATCTCTGATAAGTCTACAATGTTCCCCAACCCATTTCTGTAATGTCTGTTTGGTTTGACCAACGTACAGCAGGTTGCACAGAGAAAGTAATACGTACACCACATACTCGGATGAGCAGGTGATTAACTGTGTGATGCTGTACACATTGCCTTTCCTGTCAGTGAAGCTGGAACAACCATGGTGAATGGATTGACAGGTCAGACAATCTCTTTTTAGACACTGGAAAATCCCAGTTCTATGGTCTGAATAACCATAGACCTACTTTTGGATAAGAAGGTAGAATGGGTGCCAACCTGGGATCTAACTGAAGAAAATTCCAATGTTTATGGATTATATTGGTAAATGTCTTGTATCTAACATTGAAACCTGTGATGAATCATATATAATTATGATTAACAGATTCAGGGTTGTGGTGCTTGACAAAAAAGAAAAACTATTTTTGTAGCCCGTGGAGTTGAGCACCCCATACATTTACCATCTCCCCAAAATACTTAAATCCATTACACAGCCTCCTGGTTCACCAATTGTGGTTAGTACTAATTGGTTTCCAAGTGGCCTTTCACAATATATAGATTACTTCCTCCAACCAATAGTATCTCAACTTCCACCTTTCATCTCAGACCCTGGCCATGTAATAGATGTTTTGAGCCAGTATAAATGGGAAGAGGGGTATGTATGGCATCATTAGACATCAGTTCCCTATACACCTCAATCCCTCAGAAAGTTGGACTCACAGCTCTACATTATTTTTTCTCTAAGGATTCTCTTTTCAATTCCCATCAGGCACTGTTTTTGATTGACAGCACCAAATTTTGTTTACAGCAAATTATTTCATGTTCCTTGATGACTTTTATCTCCAGACCAATGGCACTGCGATGGGAGCTAATTTCGCTCGATGTAATGCCAATATCCCAGTGGGATACACATCTGGAACAATAACCCCTTTTCCAGATACATTGTTTTCTATGGTAGGTACATCGATGATTTTCCTCATTATCTGGAGTGGGGGCCCATATGTATTCTCCTCCTTTGCGACCAATTGCAACAACAATAATTTAGGCTTGCAGTTCACACATGTCATGGATCCAAATAATCTTGTATTTCTTGACTTGGAGTTGTCACGTATTGAAGCAATGACATCATTATTACCAGTAACTATTGTGAACCCATGGGTGGGATTCATACCTCCACTATTTAAACTGTCACCACCTGGCTTGACAGAACAACATTCCGGGTGGTCAGTTCCACAGGTTAAGGAGAAACTGTTCCAAAAATGAAGAATATATCAACAACGCTATAATCTAGCAAAAAAATTCAAAGAAAAAGGTTACCCTGATGCTTTAGTGACAGAAGCACACAATAAACACTTAGTCCCCCACTCAAAAAAGTTTATTAAAATGGCAAAGAATAATAATTTTATACGATTCATCACAGGTTTTAATGTTAGATACAAGGCAATTACCAAAATAATCCATAAACATTGGAATATTCTTCAAGTAGATCCCAGGATGGCACCCATGCTACCTCCTGCCACCCCAAGTTAACTTCAGGTGGGCTCACATGCTTAAGAATATCATTGCACCCAGCAAGTTAAGATCTGTATCCTAAAGTAGGTCTATGGATATTAGGTCCTATTTTGACCATAGAACTGTGATTTCGAAATGTTGGAAAAGAGGTCCATCCATTCATCATGGTTGTTCCAACTTCACTGATAGGGATGGCAATGTGCACAACATCACACAGTTCATCACCTGCTCATCTGAGTACGTGGTGTACATATTACATTCTCTGTGCAACCCTCTGTATGTTGGTCGAACCAAATGGACATTACAGAAATAGGTTGGGGAACACCATAGAGTTGTCAGAGATGGATGTGGTTAGCACAGTGTTCCCTGACATTTTTTACATATTCACAATAAAGCTTTCAGGTGTCAGGAAGTTTTGGTCATTCGAATGTATCGAATTCCTCACTTTGAATGAAAGGTACTCCCTCCTATGTAGGGGGGATATGTTCTGAATTTATAAATTTGGCACATTGGCCCCTAATGGCTGGAATGAAGATCTCAAGATACACAGTATAACATGATGATCCTAGCTAAAAAGAAGAAATAGGATAATGACCAGAAAAAGCGTCTCCTATTGGCAGTCTTACTCTCAGTATGAAATAATATTATTGTTCTTTTTAATCTCCTTTTTTATGTTTAATTTTTTTGTTTTTTTTCTTTATACCATATAATACATAATAGTACAATATATAAACATATAATAATATAAGTTTACTGATACTGTCCATCATTCATTATAGGTTTTTACCTTTCCACATGTAGGCTTGTTTTGCCCATGAAGTATTATTTATGGTGATTTAGTTTATTAGCGCTGCACTATTGTATAATATATTTTTTGCACTGTTTGGGTATCAGTTTGAGTGTAAGCACCTGAAAGGTAAGGTTTGGGGTCCATAACAGCGCAGGAGGGATTTTATTATAAAACAATTGTCTGCTATTTATAGACCTAAAAAGAAGGGGGGGAAATAAAAGTTACTTAAAAGGTATCAACCCCTATTAACATCATCGCCATCGCATTGGATAATAATATACCATTAAATTACTTAATATATCCATATAACATTATTTGAAAAAATTTATTTAAATTTAAAGCCAGCTTAAGGAACATAAAAACAACAAAAAAGCAAATAGCTAATTGACAGAACAAAATAAATGTAACAATCTATAGTTACTAAATAATTGATAAATGAGTAATAAGTTGGAAAAGTTAAAATATAATAAAAACTATAATTATACAAGCTAAAGGAAGTCTTTACCATAACCCCCAGACCGAATTAGATGTCCCGAGGAAGTCACGAGACCACGTGATGTAACTCGTAGGTACGTCGATACGCAGCGTCCGGTTTTGAAGTGACGCACTTCCGGTACGGGACGCCATCTTGAAAACTCCCAGGAAGTACCACATGAATGCAGTTTACCCACACAGGGGAGAGGAAGAGGCTGTATTGTAATGTGAGTTACTTCTTTTTACAAATAAATGAACTGCAAGCTTGATTTACTACACTATGGAGGATCTCTTTTTTGCTCACTAATATGTGAGTGAGATTTCACAGAATATCCGCTTAGAGGACCTTAAAGGTCACAGAGGAGAAAGTTTGGAGGAGGCATAATAGGAGAACAGCTTGGGAAGGAGATTTACCAGCCGGGATTGTTGAAGATCTAGGGTGATCCTGAAGGCTTTCTGGTCCCTAGGGGTCGCAGAAAGGAGGTGAGGAGGCACTGCAGCTGGAGTGGAAAAGTGTGTTGGCACTCACACGATTGAGCACAAATTGCACATTGCATGTGTATGTCGCATCACCTAATCATTCAAATATTGGACTTATATATTTCTGTGTTTATTTATGAGATTTGAAGTGGCATTATCACATGATATATGTTTGCTTTTTTTTCCTAAATATTGTTGAGTGATTTGCTGGCACGAGTGTAGGGCACTAAGATGATTTTGTCACTTTAAGATGTGTCACATTTTTTAGGTTTTCAATATCACTATTCACATGTAGGCTTGTTTTGCCCATAACGTATTATTTATGGTGATTTAGTTTATTAGCGCTGCACTATTGTATAATATATCTATAAATAGCAGAGCCATCAGCTTGTGGTCATCACTTGACAAAGCGCATGTGCGCGAAACACATTGTCATAGCAACGTCCCTGCCACCCAGACCTGTGACGCAGGCTTCCTCTGCTTGAATCCTAGCGTCCTTGGAGAAGGCCATAGATCACATCCAGCACATCACTTCCGGTGTGCACGGCCCCAGTTAGTTGAGATTGGTACTTGCCATTGGGCGCAGCCACTACAGCACACAGTATACTTGGGTGCCAGCCATTCCACAGTATCACTACCACATCACGGATCATGTAAGTGAAGGATTTGATCTCACACGGTTGTGGGGCTTCTGAGCAAATTGAAGTCTCATTTTAAGCCATTTTTATGGCTTTGTTGTAGCCCAATACAATCTTCATAATTGTTGTTTAAGCTGATGGCGACTGCTGCTTTTTAAAACTGGTCCTATACACAGATTCTTACAGTGGACTATTGCCAGTCCTGGGAATCCTGAGCACTTGTGGATAATCATTGCCTTAATGCCTGTTTCCTCCACTTTCCTAGTGTTTTAACTATAGCAGCTGTGGATTATCCCTGGAATCCTATTGGAGTTTATCTTCATGGTGATCTATACATAAACTTTGGTGCCAGATTCTTTTAGACATCATTTGGTGCTTGACAAGAACTGGCTGGGCAGCAGGCAGTGGGTCAGAAGGCACTGGCTGTCAATGGGTAGTTGATCAGCAGGCACTTAGCTGGTAGGAGGTAGATCACTGGCAGGCAAGCAGGTACTGGCTGGCAGCAGTTACATGGTCAGCAGGTACTGGATGGGTAGGTGGTTGATGATCAGCAGAGTCAGGCAAGTTGGGTTGGTAACCAGTGGTCAGATCAAGTCTAAGCATAAGATAAAAAAGATAAGATAAAAAAAGTAGTCTAGTAGAGTTCAGGCCGGAGCTGACAACTGTAAGGCAAATCAGCAACAAGGAGTAGACAGAAACATATCTCAAGGACTAGGGGCGGTGCGAGTTCAGGAGTAGTCAGGCAGGCTGGGTCAATAGCAGGTTGTTAGACACAGGAACAAGTGTCTGCGCGTACATATGCAAACTTATGCACTATTCTGTGTGTGGGCATACTTTTCCTTACAGCTTCTGTCTATCCCTGATGTGTGTGAGACCTGTAGCACAGAGCCAATAACAGCAAAACCAGCCACAATATCAGCACCTTATAAGCAGCGGTGAACCAGCCATAACAAATTATAATCATAATTTACCATCAGCGGCTGACTTCTGATGGGTTGTTTTGAGATATTGCACATTCTTTCTGAATGAGGGGCCCATTTTCCAGCAATAGAAGTGTCTCTGAACATTATTTTCAGAATATTTCAGTGGTATTTGAACTGTGAGAGAGCCTTGAGCAGCCAAGAGGGACTGCAAGTAAGGAGAATGCTGGTGTGACAAGTTTCAATGTGTCAATCACAGAGGTGGCCATCACCACCAACACCCAGTTACAGCCCCAGTTACATACTTTCACTTAGTGCTCGTATTACTGGGGCTGCCAGCTCTATCCTTTTTGTGGTAGTTTCAGATCTTCAACAGAAACTAAAAAGAGCTATCACCAGGCTATTTACATTAAAATATTTCCATATTCTTAACAAGCAGCAAACACACTTTAAAACAAGGTCTTACTATTGTCTATAACTGCATTTAGTGTGAAGTAATTCATCCTCAAAGATCACAACAGAGACTCTGAGGGCCCATTTACACCAGATCCATCAGGCTGCATTTCTCAATGCAGGCCCAATGACAAGTTAAAATATAGTGTTTGCAATAGGACCAGTTTACGCCAATGTGCTATGTTGATGTGTACTGAGTGAAAATTGAGCATGCTGCATTTAAACGTACTGAAACACACTGCAATGTGTAAAAAAAAAAAATAACGTTTTTTTTTTTGCTTCTGTCTCATTCACTGTTTTAATGAAAGATAGAATTTAAAATTATTTTGCTATACCTGTAATCCCCAATGTGGCAGTGGAAATAAAATGTATAGTATGTGATTCTTTTTAGAAATTTTTATGATATTGTGGAGATTTTTTTATAAAATTGAGAAAACATGATATTTATGGAAAACATTTTTTTTAACAGTTTTTATAAATAGGCTCCTAGGTAATTAACTTTATATTATTATTGCATCTACATGCATGTATTGTATCTAACATTGGCTAGTATTATATGCTTAAAAGATTACACAGAGAGAACTTGTTTTAGTGCTATCCAGCGGCATATTACCACAGGCAGACAAGGCATTTTCCTGGGGTGGAAATTTCCGGGGGGCAGCACTGCCTTCTGCTGTTATAAGAGAACAACTTCCCCAACAAGTTCATCTGAGCTCCCTTCTTCCCCGCTGGCTCTCCTGAGGGTTCCCCACTCCTGCTCCTGCACTCTGGGCTGGTTCAACTGCCCCAGCAGGAACAAGCCACCCTGTCAGAGTTGAGGACTACCCAGCTGCCCTGGCCGGCACATCCTTCATGCCGTAGTAACGCTGTCTGCCCCATCCTCTCCCACCCAGAGCCACCTGCATCACCACCACTATGGTTACGGAGAATGGCATCCCTAGCACAGTGGCCACAGCCTGGGGTATGCACAGGGCAATGCCTGGACAGGGAGATCACAGGCTGGGGAGGATGCAGTCAGATTAGATAGGGAGAAGTGGGCACACAAAACATGTCAAAGATCCTTCACTACACAGCAGCTGTCATTTAAACTTCTGCATAGTCTTCAAGGAACAGTATGCCTTGCAATTGCATCCTCCCCCAGTGTCTGCCTCCTTCCCACATACTACCATGCCTTCATAAAGTCATAGATACACTGCAATCGATGGCTGATCATCAATAGAGCTGAGAATAATGTGGCTGCGCTGTCATCAGCTGTCAGTGGAACCTGAAGTTGATCCCATCAGCCTGGAGCGGGACACAGGCTGGAAATCCCTTGCTCTGTGCACAGGAGGGGCCACAGTACTCAATGCAAACACAAGAGATCCCACAGCAGACAGGGTTGTTGGTGGGCAGCAGTGGCAGAGGATGGTAGTCACAAGGGATAAATACACCAGTGGTGCTATCAATTATGGACACAACATGAACAAAGGATATAATAGTTGTTTCAGGTACTATACTTATCACAATATCTTTAGCTAGAAGCAACTCCTTAGCAAACATCTTGGACTACTTTGCAGATAAATAGATAAAATGTTAAACAATTAACACATTTACATATAATATTAAAGCTGTTCTTATGTAGTCTCTACAGCATTTCTTTATATCCCAAAAGTACACAAACTTACCAGTATACAAATGTTGTTGTCTAAGTGTTAAAAAGATAAAATATAAAAGTTTAGAATTTGTCATCTGTAATGTTCAACATATTGGTGGCTGCTGTAAAATGTTGAATTTATTGAGTTTATGCTGAGCATATTATAATTGTTTTCGGAACAAAACCTGCTATGGTGTTGACATAAGTTAATTAATATGTTATCAGAGGAGAGATGAGATTAATGTATTCAGATTCCCTTTAGGCAATGTAATGAAAAGTCGTCGTTTTGAGAACCTTACATCTGAGGTTAACGCTGTGAAATGTGATTTGGAATTGTTCTGGACCACAGCTTGGCATGACACAGATTTATCTATTTAAAATTGCCAAAAGAAAAGCATCCAATTCTAAATCTATCTTGATTCGTAAATCTTACTTTACCAGCATGAGCAGACAGAACTCATAAATCCGGGGGGTGTTACTCTACCATATACTGTATATGTTTGTATGTTATGTCTGTATATCCGTATGTTATCAAATATCGTATCTCCAATAGGCCGGCATGTAGGCCTTCTTCAAAATTTTGATACTTTGGTCATGTCCTTTATGGCTTTAGACGGGATATATGAAAATGAAAGAGGGGGCGATTTTGACAAACAAGTTTTGCAACCCGAAACTAGATGGATCCATTACCTTAAGGCAACAAGTCCACCACCAGGCTTGAATGTTATGATAACATTTTTTATAATAATATGTTATTGAGGTTTACAATTGTGATAATGATAACAATCTGTCAGTTATTTATTTTGTCAACTTGGAACCTTGTTATTCATATCGTACTAATAGTGCTGTATAAAGTTGGAATGATGGAATGTTATATAATATCATACTGTGTAAAATAGATAAATGGATGTATTGTTGTGTCCCAACAAAGTGTCATGTAATTTACATTTGATTATTTTGAAGGGAGCCCTGCTGGAGGTATCGGCCAATTGCACCAAAGCCGAATGCCTTCTTGGCTAGTAAGCCGCTGCCCACTGAGGCTGGTATCAACCTTATTATGGGCAGTGTGTTGCGCATGTGCTCCCTCCGTGGGGCACATGCGCACTTTGGGAGCATAAGCCGCTGGGATTGAAGTCGGTCATTTTGGATGTACAATTAGTTTGGAGGCTTTGTCAGCCATTTTGGTTTCTCCTGGATGCCGCTGGTGCTCACAGATGAACCTACTCTGCGGCTTATTTAAGAGAGGCACATGTTTGGATGTTTTTTACCTCAATGTCAGACTATATCTAAATCCCACTGGTGTACTTTATACAAGTGCGGCTATTTGGACGGCGATCTACTATTTTAGTGGCAAGCTTAGTGAAAGCTCCAGAGACATCTTTGAACCTACACCTAGGACTCAATAGGTGCAAGGCTTATGTGGTATGTAAGTTTGTGTAAAAGTTTTTTGCTAATGCAGCTTAGTTGTAGCTGGGAAATGACTATAGGCTCCACTGGAATTAAATTAGTAGCAAATATTTTTGTATTTTTCCTTGGGTTTTATCCTCTGACAATTTTGAATTGATGCCTTGGGAAAGGTTGACTAGGCCACTGTAAGTTACGTTTGGGATCAATTTAATCACTGCCCTGATATGCATAGCGGACATGCATGCAAGGTGTCAAATGTTTGCTTCTTTGGTAGAAGATTTGGGTAAATATGTGTTTAATTATTGCCCCTACATAAGTGAATAGCACATAAGCATGCATCCTGGCACATACTCACACTTTTCTTGTGGGAGACATGGCTATATATACCTATTCATAGCTATATTTGAGAATATTTGGTAAAACTTTATTTTGTGATTTACTTGGTGATTATGGAAACTAGAAAGTACTTAGTGTCATTTTACATTGCAGATACCCTATAATACATCTTCTCCATTTCACCCAATCTAAGGATAATACCATCAACATGGTCGCTTAATGCCCTTCAGCAAGCATACAAGTGTAGGATTTTAAAAATGACATGTGCCTCCTTTTCCGAACCTCTGACATTGGCTCGCCTATTAAGATTTCTCTTTTTTTTTCTTTTCGTTTTAATACATTTAGGTAAATATTATTTAAAATGCATGGATACAGAGCGGAATTAATACATGCTAATAAGATGTACACGTTTCTTTAGATCTATTGTTAATTTATCTCTGGCTCCTGACAAAGTGGATAAAATCCAAGAAAGGGGGTTGAGCTTTCAGAGAACTACACCTGTATTTCGTGATTTGTAATGTCCAGTACCTCACGGAAATGAGTACACCCTTCACATTTTTGTAAATATTTTATTCTATCTTTTCATGTGGCAACACTGAAGAAATTACACTTTGCTACAATGTAAATTAGTGAGTGTACAGCTTGTATTACTGTAAATTTTCTGTCCCTTCAAAATAACTCAACACACAGCCATTAATGTCTAAACCGCTGGCAACAAAAGTAAGTACACCCCTAAGTGAAAATGTCCAAATTGGGCCCAATTAGCCATTTTCCCTCCCTGGTGTCACGTGACTTGTGTGAATGGGGAGCAGTGTTAAATTTGGTGTTATCGCTCTCACTCTCTCATACTGGTCACTGGAAGTTCAACATGGCACCTCATGGCAAAGAACTCTCTGAGGATCTGAAAAAAAGAATTGTTGCTCTATATAAGGATGGCTTAGGCTATAAGAAGATTGCCAAGACCCTGAAACTGAGCTGCAGCACGATGGCCAATACCATACAGCAGTTTAACAGGACAGGTTCCATGGTGGACCAAAGGAGTTGAGTGCACGTGCCCAGCGTCATATCCAGAGGTTGTCTTTGGGAAATAGACGTATGAGTGCTGCCAGCATTGCTGCAGAGGTTGAAGGTGTGGGGGGTCAGCCTGTCAGTGCTCAGACCATATGCAGCACACTGCATCAAATTGGTCTGCATGACTGTCATCCCAGAAGGAAACCTCTTCTAAAGATGATGCACAAGAAAGCCTGCAAACAGTTTTCTGAAGACAAGCAGACTAAGGGCATGGATTACTAGAACCATGTCCTGTGGTCTGATGAGACCAAGATGAGCTTATTTGGTTCAGATGGTGTCAAGCGTGTGTGGTGGCAACCAGGTGATTAGTACAAAGACAAGTGTGTCTTGCCTACAGTCAAGCATGGTGGTGGGAGTGTCATGGTCAGGGGTTGCATGAGTGCTGCCGGCATTGGAGAGCTACAGTTCATTGAGGGAACCATGAATGCCAACATGTACTGTGACATACTGAAGCAGAGCATGATCCCCTCCCTTCAGACACTGGGCCGCAGGGCAGTATTCCAGCATGATAACGACCCCAAACACACCTCCAAGATGACCACTGCCTTGCTAAATAAGCTGAAGGTAAAGGTGATGGACGGGCCAAGCATGTCTCCAGACCTAAACCCTATTGAGCATCTGTGGGGCATCCTCAAATGGAAGGTGGAGGAGCGCAAGGTCTCTAACATCCACCAGCTCCGTAATGTCATCATGGAGCAGTGGAACCGTGGCAACCTGTGAATCTCTAGTGAACTCCATGCCCAAGAGGGTTAAGGCAGTGCTGAAAAATAATGGTGGCTGTGACGATCGCAGCGTCAGATCCCAGGTCTTCTCACCAAACTTGTGACCGAAGGACTAGCCAATCTAAAACCGAGCTGTCACGTGCATAACAATGCCATGCCCAGCTGCACCCTGCACAAAGATTTTCCAGCTAATGGACCACAATCTGTGTACTTGCAGCCTGGGAGCGATTGTTACTGGGTCAGGTTAATTACGCAATTAACCCTTCACACTGCCACCACCTCCTTTTTGTACAGAGAAAGAGGAAACTCGGCAATATCAGCAATAACACTATGATGTTTGCATAAGCGTCGGTATACCACTGTCACCGCAGGCAGAGATATACCGAAGCTTAAAACACACACACAGTAGCGCTCTTCAGAGGCAGGGGTTCTTAGTTTGCATTAAAGAGCTTTAGAAACAGTTTAACACTCTCAGAAAGTAAGATTTATTACTAAAAGGTCAAAAGGGTGCAATAAAAATATTTACAGAAAAAGATGTAGCCAATATATATATATAAATATACAAAGAGCAATAACACAGCAAAGAGATAACAGAAAGGAATTTAGGGAGGTAAAGTACTTGCCAAACGTCCTGGTTTAAGCAAATCCAGTTTCCTGAGCCGAAAGGGTGCTTTATCTCCCAAAGTTAGTTCCGATGTTAAAAGGGAGAATCTTCAACTTAGCTCAACTCAGCTTAGCTCAGCTTTTTCTAGGAACTCAGCAGGGTGTCTTCTTAAAGCAGAGAACCAATCGCCTCATTTGGGGAGGGGTGTTGGGGTGGAGACCCAAGCTAGAACCAAAAACTCTCCCAGTTGATGTCATGGTTCATAACTTATTCTCGGTGCATTTAGAAGCCTTGCCACTAGTAGATTAATATGCAGACGCATCTGCTGATTGTCTAGGTATGATATATGACATACCTGCTGTGACGGTTAAGGAGATATAATTTTCTGCTCTCCTGTTGATGCCAGCTAGGGGATGTAATATATCAGACGACTTGTATTAACGATCCCGATCTGAACATATGCCCAGTTTTTATGTACTTCTTTCATAGTCCAAGATATGTAATGATAGGGGAAAAGGGAATGTTTAAATGTGAGTTCGTTTTACGACTACCTGGAATGTCTTTGAGCTTAGTGAAGGACTTGGTTTAAGGTTTTACAATCCTTTTCCAAGCAGAGTCTTGCAGACATCTGGGGGCCAGGCTAACTGGGGTTTATAAACATGAGCTCTCCCGCTGGCATTGATGCCTTTGATCTCTGCATCAAACAGACCACATGTCACTCCTCAGAGAGGGGCGGATATCGGAGGAATCTGATTTGGGAGTAGAAAATCATACAAGATGGAGGCCTCTGCCAAAATGGAGGTTCGCATCCATCTCTGTGTGCACGATTGCTACACCTCCCCCCTCAGGTGGTTGCATGGTAGGGAACTGCAATTTCCCTCCTGACACAACTGACTCCTGCCGCTGGTTTGCCTGACCAGGGCACAGACCCATTGTGCCCAAAGGTTCACCTTGGGGTGATCTGGTACCACTGCACTGCGGGAGAACCAGGTTCCTTCTGAGAAAGGTGCTGTTCTCCCCAGCAACACAGGTGTGCCAACCAAGTGAGTTGTCAGGGGTGAGCACCAGTCGGCTGTGACTATCCGAATATCGTGGCAACTGCCGTGGTGCCCAGCTGTTCACAAAACACTTCTGTTCAGGGGTGTCATATGCTAACATATTGAGATGTAGCTTCTTGTTGAGGTCGAGAATGAGATTTCCCTCTCCAATCTCCTTCCTCAGGCCCAGGACTACATCTGACCTGAAGGTAATGGCGTCTGTGTGCACCGGAACCGGACAGGTGAATTCTGGAACTCGCCTCCCAGATGTGTCCACAGGTACCTTCGTCCAAGATGAACAGTCCTCTTTACCTGCTAGCATCCAGGACACCATTTCCATCAGTTTCCTGTCTGCTAGGTCAGTCACAGGTTCAGCTGAGCCATGATAGTTTCACCCAGGCATCTTTTCGTAGCCAGCTGTACCCAAGACTGACGTAACCTGCTTTCTGGCCTGGGGAGTAGGCCAGGCCATAACTGCCTCAGTCTCCCTATTCCCAGACCTCTGGGGGTCTCCTCCTACCGGTGGTTCCCAAGGCTGAACCACTGACATGCCCCTCTGACAGTTACCATTCTCGACTGTCAGACTAGGCACGGCAATTTGTTTCTCACTAGTGACAGGGGCCCAAGTTGCTCTTCCCAGACAGGGCCAAACACTGCAAGGCCCCTAAAGTGGGCAACTGCACACAGTTCCACTCCACATTGTAGGTCATTCCTGAGCCCTGGGGAGGTGGTTGTTGCGTTCTTAACCCCAACTATCTTTCCCGTTAATTCAGGCAAGCCACATGGGGTGGTGAAGGCTGACTCATCCTGAGCCTCCTGGGTTAGAGATGGTGGCCCATACCCTCTGCTCAGGTCCGGATGCTTCATTACCTCATGGCTCCTGGGCATGGGGTAGGCCACAACCACAGGGCTGGCGCTCAGTTTTCCAAGGTCCTCACAAAGACTGGTCATCTGATCCTGTTTGGGGATCGAGACTACCGGTGATGCCCAGACTCTGCGGGACCTCAGGATTCCTGTCTGCGATATTCCCTCTGTCCCTTTGGCCCATTCAGTCTGCACCTCCTGTGAGGTGAGGTGGGCTAAAGGCATGAGGGAAGGATACACCCTGCCGTCCAACTCATGAACAGCACGGTGAGCTCTCCCCGGGTTTCCCTGAACCCAGACATCATCTATCATAGGCCTTGCCAGCAGTTTCTGTACGTGAATGGATAGGAGAGGTGATTGGAGCTGAAGGTCGCAGCCCCCTCTCTGAGAACCGGCTATCAACTCCAATGAGGCCCCTCACACTGCCAATCCAGGTGTGCTGTCACTACCTCTGACATATGTTTGTCTGCCTGGTGTTTGGGGAGGGAATCTAAGCCAGAAATAGTTGGAGGGGGTGCCCTTCCTGACTTCAGATGTTCCCCATACACTTTGACAGGCCAGATCAGGTGAAACTCTTTCAGTCTCCAAGCCCCCCGCTGGTAGACCATTCATTTCACTATCCCTGTCAAGCCATTGTTTATCTTTCTCAGCAGGGAAGCTCACAGCTAGCCTGCTGAAGTCCACAGTTTGATCACTCCTCAGTGCTGCCTTGGCCGTGGGACTACAAGTACCAGCCGGCTGTTGTGTACCATGCAGGGACAACAGCTGGGAGGTTATCAAGGTAGCATCCTCTGAGCCGGAACAAGAAAGAGGTCTATCCGGACCATCCCTTTGCTCAGCACCCAGAGATTGTACCTCTGCCCACTTCACATCACTGTGGGTGACCCCCAACAATGAAGATGCATCATTATTATCATCATGACCATCATCATCATTATCAACAGTTACGTTTATAATATCAATGACACATGAGTTCATTACCTTCCCATGCAAGGGGATTTCCTCTCCTTCCCCAGGCAATGGAGAATCTTGCAACCCCACTCCATTCCCAGCCCCCCCCCTGTCCATCCACAGGTTGCCCAGACATTACCCCAACATCTGCACACAGTACCTTGGTATATCCAGAGAGTTCCAGGGGGGCATCCGGGGTGCTCTTAGCAGGGGCATAATAGGACACAAGAGTACCCAAATCGGCACCCAACAAAACAGGTGTGGGAATTTCATCTGAGACCCCCACCTCCCTCATCCCCCTTCCCTCACCCCAATCTATGAATACCTTTGCACAGGGTATGCGTGAACGGGTCCCCCCAACTCCCGTGAGGGTAAGGAACTTTCCTGGCATGAGGTTCCTTTGCTCAATCACCTCTGGCCAAATCAAGGTGACATCTGCCCCAGTGTCACGGAAACCAGTTACAAACCGGTTGCCCACAGTCACTGGCTGCAAGTTGGCGGGGGTTACCCACATCTTCCTGTGGACAAACAGCACTGAAGAAGAGTTGCTGGCTGGCTGGCCAGGTGATGTCATCTGCTTCTGCTCAGGACACTGTGTCCTGAGATGTCCGGATTTCCCACAGGTGTAACATCTGCGGTTGTCAGTCAGGAATGGCTTGGCTCCATGTACTGCAGGTGTTGGGTGAGGGGGAGCTTGACTCACCGGCGTAGGAGGGGTTGCTATGGGTGATTTCCCTCCTTTCCAGCCATTTGGAGGAGCCTTGTGATGGTCAGACACCCACGTGTGGACATAGGTATCTGACAGATCGGCTGCAGCTTTAGCAGATGCTGGTTCTCTTTCTAAGACAAACTGTATAATGTCTGCCAGGCAGATATGCAGGAGCTGATCTCTTATCATGAGATCCTCCAAAGACTCGTAGGAGTCAGCTTTCAGTCCTTTAGTCCACTGCCGGAATGTGGTGCGTAAGCCACTCGCCACATCCGTGTAAGAGTCCCCAGGTCTCTTTTGCAAGGACCTAAACCACTTGTGGTACACTTACGGGGTCATCTGGTACTTCCGGACGATGGCATCTGTCAAAGCTTCATAATCGTCGTCCTGCCCCTCTGGCAATTTGACAAACACTTCCGGGGCCTTGCCTCATTGCCCTGGTGTCAGGTACCGAGCCCATTGTGCTTGGGGCAGATGGTACTGATGGCAAGTTTTTTCAAATGACAGTAAATACATGTCAATGTCACTATCTTTTTCCATCACTGGAAATTTGGCTGCTGTGCCCATGGTCAGAGAGGCGTCCCTATGCTCTAGGGACCCGAGGTTCTGAACCTGTCGCTGCTGCTGGAGCCTCGCCATCTGCAGCTCATGCCGACGATCAGCTTCCCTCTGCGCCTTGCGTTCCTCTCTCTCAGCCTGGCGTTCCTCTCTGTCAGACGTTGCTTGGTGTTCCACAGCCTCTCTGTCAGCCTGGTGTTCAAGGAACCGTAGGTATGCCATAGGATCCACCTCCTTGATGCATTCCATGGCTTCCTGCATCCGAGGAGAGTCTCTGCTGGTTACAGGCACTCCGGTGCTGGCCCGCTCGGGCGGTGGTGTGAAGATAACATTTGGTGATACTCCAGTGTCAGTCTCTGTATACCCATCCTGCGAGGCCGTCTCTGAGCCACTGGGATCGGAGGTAGCGGGAACCCCTTTATGGTCAAGTTCCCCTGAGTTCTGGCCTGCTCGGCTATCATGCTCCTGTAGGTCACGAATCAAATATTCACGAGATTTGCGACCGACGTCAATTCCTCATGAGGTACATTCCGTACTCAAATCACTTTTGCTCATTTACCTGTATTCTGCGTCACCAGGCATAATTGCAAGCAAAGATAGAATAGAAAGTAGAAAAAGGAAGGAGCTGTCCCTATATGTCTGTCTCTCTCTCTCTCTCTCTCTCTCTCTCTCTCTCTCTCTCTATATATATATATATATATATATATATATACAAAAAATATGCACCGCTTGTCTCTAAGGACTGTTTCCACAAAGGTTACAATCCTACAGTGCAGAGCTAATTCCTAAGAATGCACTGAAGTTCTAATGCAAACTATCCCACATACGCTGCCAACCAATATGTGACAATCACGGGGTCAGACCCCAGGCCTTCTCACCAAACTCGTGACCGAAGGACTAGCCAATCTAAAACTGCACTGTCACGTGCGTAACAATGCCACGCCCAGCTGACCCTGCACAAAGATTTTCCAGCTAATGGACCACAATCTGTGTACTTGCAGCCTGGGAGCGATTGTTACTGGGTCAGGTTAATTACGCAATTAACCCTTCACACTGCCACCACCTCCTTTTTGTACAGAGAAAGAGCAAACTTGGCAATATCAGCAATAACACTATGATGTTTGCATAAGCGTCGGTATACCACTGTCACCGCAGGCAGAGATATACCGAAGCTTAAAACACACACACACAGTAGCGCTCTTCAGATGCAGGGGTTCTTAGTTTGCATTAAAGAGCTTTAGAAACAGTTTAACACTCTCAGAAAGTAAGATGTATTACTAAAAGGTCAAAAGGGTGCAATAAAAATATTTACAGAAAAAGATGTAGCCAATATATATATATAAATATACAAAGAGCAATAACACAGCAAAGAGAAAACAGAAAGGAATTTAGGGAGGTAAAGTACTTGCCAAACGTCCTGGTTTAAGCAAATCCAGTTTCCTGAGCCGAAAGGGTGCTTTATCTCCCAAAGTTAGTTCCGATATTAAAAGGGAGAAAATTCAACTTAGCTCAACTCAGCTTAGCTCAGCTTTTTCTAGGAACTCAGCAGGGTGTCTTCTTAAAGCAGAGAACCAATCGCCTCATTTGGGGAGGGGTGTTGGGGTGGAGACCCAAGCTAGAACCAAAAACCCTCCCAGTTGATGTCATGGTTCATAACTTATCCTCTGTGCATTTAGAAGCCTTGCCACTAGTAGATTAATATGCAGACGCATCTGCTGAACGTCTAGGTATGAAATATGACATACCTGCTGTGACGGTTAAGGAGATATAATTTTCTGCTCTCCTGTTGATGCCAGCTAGGGGATGTAATATATCGGACCACTTGTGTTAACGATCCCGATCTGAATATATGCCTGGTTTTTATGTACTTCTTTCATAGTCCAAGATATGTAATCATAGGGGAAAAGGGGATGTTTAAATGTGAGTTTGTTTTACGAGTACCTGGAATGTCTTTGAGCTTAGTGAAGGACTTGGTTTATGGTTTTACAATCCTTCTCCAAGCAGAGTCTTGCAGACATCTAGGGGCCAGGCTAACTGGGGTTTATAAACATGAGCTCTCCCGCTGGCATTGATGCCTTTGATCTCTGCATCAAACAGACCACATGTCACTCCACAGAGAGGGAGGGGGGATATCGGAGGAATGTGATTTGGGAGTAGAAAATTATACAAGATGGAGCCCTCTGCCAAAATGGAGGTTCGCATCCATCTCTGTGTGCACGATTGCTACAGTGGCCACACAAAATATAGACACTTTGGGCCCAGTTTGGACATTTTCACTTAGGGGTGTACTCACTTTTGTTGCCAGCGGTTTAGACATTAATGGCTGTGTGTTGAGTTATTTTGAGGGGAAAGCAAATTTACACTGTTATACAAGCTGTACACTTACTGCTTTACATTGTAGCAAAGTGTCATTTCTTCAGTGTTGTCACTTGAAAAGATATACGTAATAAGATATTTACAAAAATGTGAGGGGTTTACTCACTGTATCTTGAATCACTGCTCACAAGGCAACTGCAATTTTAATTACACAACTTGATGTAAAAAATTGTTTTATTGTGAGTGTATCAATAAATTGTATATTTTATGAGAATGGTTGTACTGTGCCTTGAAAGTGCCACCATGTCTAATGTTTGATAAATTATCATATGCTGTAAGTTTACTCATTTGATTATAAAAATATAGTTTTTTTTGCAAATACTTTTGAACACACTTAAAAAATTATAGTTTCAGCATATTCTTTAAATGCAAGAAAAGACAGAAGTGCTTGGACAAGCAGCAGATAGATAAATCAACATTTCTCCAGAGTCAGTATTTGTCCAGTTACAGTGTAATACTAAATTTGCTCCAGGCATTGCTATTCTGCATAATTATCTGTATAGCTGAGGCATGGAACAGTTCTGACAGCTCCAAACTCTATGAAGATATATATATATGGGGCATGTTTGCAAAATGCAGAGAATCTAGACACATCTGCGCTATTTCCACCACTACTGATGTTTGGTCTAGTTCGACATGATGACTGTCTACTGCTTTCTTCATCCTCTAGATACATCTCAGCCTGGTAGTTAAATACATAGTCTGATTCAGACTTCAACCACCAGCAAGAACCTGTGGGAAAAGAGTGCTTTGAAAAAGAGTGACTAGGAACAAGGGAAGATTAAAGGACATGGGAGCCTAATTTTCATCCCCAGAATGCAAAAAAATTCAATAGTGACATCTCTAGTTTGCCTGATAAAGAGAAACATAAAACTATTTTTAACTTGCATTACACACTGATCATTGCTAACTAACATTTTCTCTAATTTGTAAAATATGATGCCAAGCACTAAACATAAAACAATGACCCTGTGGGTGCCCAAATACAATACTTGAATTTCATGTTTTTTGTTATTGAACATTGATTTACAATGAATTTATTTTTCTTTGTTTTAGACTATATCAGCAGAATCATATTCATTAGTGTCAAAGTAAACATGGTGATTGAAATTAATTACAATTTTAAAAAAAATGCAAAATGACTGTGCAAGTAATTACCCTTTCAAGTTAATAATTGGTGGATGCAGCTTTGGCAGCAACAACAGTCTGAGTCTGTGTGGATTGTAGTCTAGTAATAATAATAATAATAAAAAAAAAAAAAAAAGTGAAATTTATTTCAGGACACTTTAAAATTAAGGTTACCTTCCAAGTGCAATTAAAAAATTACAGTAAATAATTAGATTCAAGAGTATGTTATGTGAACTGAATTTTTAATAGTTAAATGCAAAAGTCTTAAAAAAGTTCCACTTATTGATGCTGTCTGCTACAGCTTTCTAGTGGAAATGCTGTACACTTATAGCTTTTTTATGTGTTGAGTAGGACTTTTGGAGAATCTCAGGACTAAAGGTGAGCTGGAACAAATCAGCTTACTGATCAAATCAAATATCTCAAGTTTCATTTTTATACTGATTTCTCCAAATAAGAATCCCTCAGTCTCACTCCCTTTCTCATCCAATGCATAGATTCTGTCATATCTTCTTTTTACATTTATATTTGGAACAGCTCCCAATAGCTAAATCCTCCCTACAGGCCACACTGTCTGAGGGAAGCCTATCCTCCCTGCAGGCCACACTGTCTGAGGAAAGCCTATCTTTGCCATACACTCTCAGCCCTTAAAGTGTATACCTCACGTTGACTGCTCTAAGGCAAAATTGCATGCTTAACCTCTTCTTGCCGGTTGTACGCATACATGCAGCCTTTCGGTGGGTGAGCCTTAAAGCATACCAAAATATAAATAATACTGTGCCAAGAGCACAAGCACTCCCAGCGTAGCTACCTGTGGGTAACAGAAAGCTCCCAATCTCTACTTACAATTGGGAGCTTTCTGATTATGCGATGCCCCCCCTGCCAAAACACACTGATCAGTGTGATCAGTGCGGATGCTGGTTTTCCAGCATGTACCTTCAGCAAAAAAGAGAGCTGAATGTCAGCCAGTTCTTGGTGAACAAGCAGATACTGGCCCATGTCTACCTACCTAAGGTTCACTTTAAAATATAAAAGGGAGCCTTAAATTTAATCTGCTGTCTCAATAAAAGACTTTATATTATTGATATTTAATATTTACTGGACTTATTAGGTTTATTATTTTTTTAGACCTGATCATATTGCAGAAATAATCTAGAAAGTCCCCTATACGTTTCCTTCACAGTGCTCACCAGGGCAGCAGATAGAAGTCACATGGGAAAGTGACGTAACGCATAGGGTAGAGTTGGGTAACATCACTTCCAGTCCAGAGCAAAAACTGGATGTGCATGTTTTTAATGTTGGTTATGAGTCTGTGACTCATGTAATACTGAGTTACAGACTCATGTAATATGAGCTGTATTCTGGTTTTACTTACATTTTAAATAATAATAAAAGGTATTGTACTATTGTAGGCCTCTTCTTTCCTTCTTTCCTCATCTCCATTATATAGAGATGCCAATGATTTAAAGTGGATATGCACATGATTTGAAGGGGACATGCCTAACCATTATCTATTGGAGATATTGAGTGGAGATATTACCAGATGACTGGATAAGGAGTACTTTGACCTGTATATTTATATAGGTCCACTGGTCAGGTGAGCAGGTATTCTTACTGGTGGTGAAGCACTGCACTTTTGGTGGAGCATGGAGTCAGATGAAATGAACACAAGAATTACTGATGACATTTTTGACTTGCCTTTTATTTGTTAATAACTTTTTTGGTGTTTTTTGAGTAATCTTATATGCACATTTATTTGAGTTGATTGTAATGTATGGCGTCACATATGCTTTTTCTGAAGGGTATTAGGCCTTGCTCACATGGGGCTTACAATACTGTATGCCCATGTAGGACCATGCTTACTTGCACAAGGATGCAAAAGTAGTCCGCACATCCCTGGGCAGGCAGTCCTATTGATGTCTATTGGGAAACAGCTGCTGCACATGTTCCAATATGACATCCCCATGGGTGCATGTGTGCAGGTGTAGGTCCCCAAAAATACACTAACTGCATTCGGGGACCCATGCCCACATGCACTGCACCCACACGGATGTCATATTGGAACAAAGTGGCTGGAATCAGGCTTTTAGGCAGACCTAAACCTTTACAGGATGACATTATTTTGTTAAAGCACTGTGCATCATAAACAATCGATATGTTTCTAATTTAAAAAAAACTGTTTTCACCTTTTAAATCCCATTTTTGCTCCAGCCACTTTAGTCTACATGTGATCTTTCCATTAGAAATTAACATGTTTAAAACCATTAAAATAAAATAAAAAATAACAATACCAGCTTTTGCTACAAAATGCACCTTCAGTCCAGAGATTTTTTTCATAGTACTTTTTTTCTGTTGCTTAATGTCCTCAGTCTGATGATCAGCATCATTCAACCCACTTCTTCTGAGCACAGGTCATCCTGAACCTACCTCAGCCTGTGATTGGACAATGAAAGGAGTAGCAGCCTGTGACTGCAAGGGACCAGCCTGCCTATTTCAATATATAACAGAATGATAAGGGAATACTAATATTTTAGTCTCTAAACAGTTGAGAACTGTGAAAATGTAAATTTACTTGTTTTAATTAACCAGGATTGACATTAAGTCTGCTTATTTACATTACTCTCTGATCACAGCCATTGTTTGAGTTTTGATTTACACATAGCTAGTCAATAACCAAGATCCAATTAACGTTTGTTCTTGGGCAGTTGAACTGCCCTAATGGAAACTTTTAATAAATTAAGATTTATTCATTGTTATGAATCAACAAAAATGTTTCATAATAATAATATAGACTAGTCTATTCATGCATTGTTGTTAGCAATAGTATACATAGCAAAACAGCAACAAAAAGTGGATATTATAAAGAAAATAAAATGTCAATAGCTGTAAGAGAATATCACATAATAGATCACATTAAAATCTAATCATCAGCACATTCTGGCATTTTCCTTAATTAAATGCTTTTACTTTGCAGGGTATTTTTCGTCTCAGACAGTTTTTCATTCATGCTGTTATACACTAATTCAGAATTTGTCTGGATGAAATTATTTTGATTTGCTGAAGTGTTCACCCTTCATCCACTAATACTAATTGGAGATTATAGTCTCCTTGTTTTGAAAACAATTTTCCAGCCTTAAACCCTATTATAGCGAAACACTATAAGAGCCAAGGCTTCTGATGAGTGCTTCAGGCATAACTGAGGAGGTAATGGGGGAAGAAAAAGTAAATTTAAGTGATATGAAATATTTTCTTTCAGCTCTTTATGACATAAAAAGGCATTGTTTCTTAATAAAAACAAGGGACTGTTTCTTAAGGCCTCGTTCACACCATACTTGCAGAAAAACTGATGCGCAGATTTCACTTGCAGAAACACCAGTTTACATGCGAGTTTCAATGAGTTTCATACACATTGTTGATCCCTGCGCAGAAAAAAATCCATACATGATACTAGTGTTGTGGTGTGAACAGGACACATTGAGAACAATTTATTTTGTTGTGCCCTTGCAGAACATGTACAGAAAACCTGACGTCTCGAGCCCTAATGGTTGCTGTAAGAGTTTAAATTCTCTGATATTGTTTAAATGACCCTTATACCTTATTATAATAGTATGCTTTGCAACAAAATAATATTCTTAGTAAAAATATAGGTATATTTTGATTAAAAAAAAATATAGGTATATCTTTAGAGCCCCCCCCCCCCCCCCCTGCAGCAACTAATCACTGATTTTAAAAAAATCTGAATGCCCTTTTAACTCAATTACTTCTGTGAACATAAGATGCTCCAGTCCCAATTTTTCCCTCTTCTTCTGTGTAGAGAAGGTAGAGCCCTTTTGATGGACATTTCTTAGTGGCTACCCAGCGGTGGGGTTCTCTCAGGATCTATTAGAGGAATCTCAGCTGTGACATCAGTGTGAGGGGACTATCAAGGATTTGCTGGCATTGGCAAATTTGCAGTGCTGGATTGCCAGTCCCTATTACCAAGAAACAGCACTGGCAAGATATCCGAATGACAAACGTAGGTGAGAAAAACTTTACAGGTAGTTAAAAAAAAACCTGTTTGTTTTGCCAAGAGGTATGTCTTCATTTGTGCTCTCTTCAAGTCCTTCTTTCAGCATGGTGTACAAAACTGTGTTCTGTAGTCAAGATGCATTCTTACAAAATATTTATTCAGGGGATGTGCTATACTTACAACTGATGTTTGTATCCACATTTTTTTTTTACATTTCTGAATCTGTGAGATACACAGGAGCTACTCTGCAGAGATCATTGGGCATGTACATGCAGCAGTGAGCTCTCCTTGGTCCTCATAAGTAGACAGAAGAAACAGATGGAATTCACTTAACCACTTTAATACCGGGCACTTTTACCCCCCTTCATGCCCAGGACAATTTTCAGCTTTCAGTGTTGTCGCACTTTGAAGGACAATTGCACGGTCATGCAACACTGTACCCATAAAAATGTTTTATATTTTTTTCAAACAAATAGAGCTTTTTTTTGGTGGTATTTAATCACCACTGAGGTTTTTTTTGCTAATTAAACGAAAACCCCCCCCTGAAACTATTGAAAAAAAGTAATAAAATTTTGCAAATAAATAACATTTCATAAATTTAGGTCAAAATGTACTCTGCTACATTTCTTTGGTGAAAATACCCCAAATGAGTGTATATTATTTAGTCTGTATGAAAGTTATAGAGTCCACAAACCACGGTATATATCTGACAATTGATCAATCAATCAATGTACTGATGGCCAATCTAATTTTTTGAGGCCCAAAAACACCAGCGTAGTACAAATACCCCCCAAATTACCCATTTTTGGAAAATATACAGTCCAAGGTATTTAGTAAGAGGCATGGTGAGTTTTTTGGAGGTTGTAATTTTTTGTTACAATTTTTTGTAAAATTTAGAAATGTAAAAAAAAAGTCACTTTTTTTTTTACATATTGTCACCAGTCCAGTATGGCGTGATTATATAACTGGTGTGGCTGTGATCAGGGACACTGACTGGTGACAGTATGAAAAAAAATAACAATAATAATGAATTTTTTTTTTCAAATTTTTCTATTATATTTTTTATTACATTAGTTTTTCTTTTTTTTTTACTATTTTTTTTTCAGTGCACTGTGACCAAAGCAATACAAAGTTACCATAGTAACAATGAACTACTCTGGGCAAGTGATCAGGATTTTTTTTTTACACATTATGATTGCTAATACCAATGTATTTAATTGATATTGGCAATCATTGTTACTGAATGAAACTGATTAATCAGTCTTTTGTTGTGATTAGCTGTGACTGGGCAAAACGTATCACATGATACAGATGGGCTGTGATTGGTCCTGCTGTACCATGTGACTGCTTTGATCAATCACCACTAACAACACAATTGTATACAATGAATGGAATGACAGGATGTATACAATTGACATGTGATCTGCTGTGATTGGTCACAGCGATCACATGACACTGGCAATGGGCCGGTGTAGTGATATGTCATCGGCTGTGTCCCGTGGACACAGCTGGTGAAAGATCGCGCCGCTGCATGGCCCCACAGCCGCTTGAACGTCTGCTTTGACAGGACGTCATAAGACACCCTATTACAATAACAAGTGTCCCGCCCGGCCATCAATCTGCTATAGGCTGGGCAGGAAGGTGTTAAGCTTCTGTGTGCTGCCCTCTAGGCACTGAAAAAAAGCAATCTGAAGGCCAATTCACACTATATGCAGAGACAGATGTTTTACCACATTGTAATATGTCTGTCACTGCAGGAACACACAGAAAATAATTGTTTCCTATGTGTCCCATTCACACTGCAATGCAGCCTTGCTCTGCACTCCAGTGTACTGCGGTGAAATACAGACATGCTGATTTTATCACAGCACACCAGGCCAAATTGCACTGCAATGTTGGGCAGTGCAGCATATCGCACTGCCAAAAAGTGCATTGAATGATGTGTACTTTTTGTACACTTCACATAAAGCTGGTACAAAAAAAAAAAAAAGGGAGTCGTGAGATGCCCTGAATGGCACGCCACACCTCTCCTTCTGATGTCACTCTATCTCCAGGCTGGCATATGTGTCTCTCTTTTCAAGTAATTGTCATGAGATACACTGAATGGCGCACCACATTTCTCCTTCTGATGTCACTCTATTTCCAGGTTGGCATATGTGTCTCTCTTTTTATGTCATTGTCCTATAGTGGTAAAGTATGGTGTCCTGTTTGGGATAGTCTGAAACCGATTGCTGGCAAGTTTAAGGAAGAGAGTGTCCTTTAGTGGCAGAAAATGGTCTGCATAAAATAGTAAACAACTGACCCCATATAACAGGTGAAAATATCAGTTTTGCAAAATGAAACAGTTCTGTTGTACAGTTGTGGCCAAAATTATTCAACCCCCACTGAAATTGAGTGTTTTGGCCAGTTTGACATTGCTTTTGATCATTCAGTCATCTTGCTTACATTTACATTAAAGAGGCACTTGTAGGTCAGACAAATATAACATAACAGTTATAATGAAATAACCACAAATGTCTTTTCTGTGCTCACAGCATTATCAGTTTTATTCAACCCCCAAGTGACATTCAATCTTAGTACTTAGTACAGCATCCTTTTACAGTTATAACAGCTTTTAAACGTGAAGCATAGCTTGACACAAGTGTCTTGCAGCGATCTACGGGTATCTTCGCCCATTCTTCATGGGCAAAGGCCTCCAGTTCAGTCACATTCTTAGGCTTGCGCACTGCAACTGCTTTCTTTAAGTCCCACCAGAGGTTCTCAATCGGATTTAAGTCTGGTGACTGCGATGGCCACTCCAAAATGTTCCAGCCTTTCCTCTGCAACCATGCTCTAGTGGACTTGGAGGTATGCTTGGGATCATTGTCCTGTTGAAAGGTCCAACGTCTCCCAAGCCTCAGGTGTGTGACGGACTGCATCACGTTTCCATCCAATATCTCCTGGTACTGAAGAGAATTCATGGTACCTTGCACACGCTGAAGCTTCCCTGTACCTGCAGAAGCAAAACAGCCCCAAAGCATGATTGACCCTCCACCATGCTTCACAGTAGGCAAGGTGTTCTTTTCATCATAGGCCTTGTTCTTCCTCCTCCAAACATAGCGTTGATCCATGGGCCCAAACAGTTCTAATTTTGTTTCATCAGTCCACAGAACACTATCCCACAACTTTTGTGGTTTGTCCACATGGCTTTTGGCATACTGCAGTCGACTCTTCTTATTCTTTGGAGACAGCAAGGGGGTACGCCTGGGAGTTCTGGCACGGAGGCCTTCATTACGCAGTGTGCGTCTTATTGTCTGGGCTGAAACTTCTGTACCCACATCTGACAAATCTTTTCTCAGTTCCTCAGCAGTCACACGGGGACTTCTCTCCACTCTACGCTTCAGGTAGCGCACAGCAGTCGAAGTCAGCATCTTCTTTCTGCCACGACCAGGTAGCGTTTCAACAGTGCCCTTTGCCTTGAATTTGCGAATGATGCTTCCTAAGGTGTCTCTTGGTATGTTTAACATCTTTGCAATCTTCTTATAGCCATTGCCCTTCCTGTGAAGAGAAATCACCTCTTCTCTTGTCTTCCTGGACCATTCTCTTGCCTTCACCATGTTTGTAACCACACCAGTAAATGTCTAGAAGGAGCTGAGTATCACAGTCATTTTAAAGCTGCCTAATTGGTGCTTATTATGCTTGATTGCTGCTCGGTGACATCCACAGGTGTTTTCAATACCTGATGGAAAGCACCTGTATGAACCTCTGTTCTTCAGAGTGGTAGTCTTTAAGGGGTTGAATAATTGTGGCAATGAAGAAACCACATAAGAACCATTTACTACTGTATTACATAAACAATTGATGTCATTTTAGTTGCATTTGGGTAGTTACAACGTCCTTGTAGGATTTGATTCTGAATACAATTCCAAATGTACACTATAGTCCCTAAACCCCTTTACAGCATTGGGGGTTGAATAATTTTGGCCACAACTGTACATGTACACAACTGGTACAATAGCAAATGTTTCTTTGGTGGCTGCATATTAGTTGTGTATATAAGAGCTAGAAGGGGTCTAGAACCCAAAAGGAAAACGCAGTGCATCACAAGAGAGGGACTTTTCTTGTGCTATACAAATAATGCAAGTGACAATATGTTAGAGAAAAAAGAACAACTCTATTGCATGTATCTAACATTTGGCAGCTTCCTTTTTTTTTAAAGGAAATGTTATTGAATTTCATGAACTTCCTGCTTTTTTGATTCCTAAGAGGGAAAGAAGGGTGAACTAGCAGTCAAGTACTTTTTACGCTAATGCAGTCCACTTAATAAGGTAAGAACAGTAGCTTGTTAAATTTTCTATCTTTAGCACTTCAGTTACCATTTACACAGTTCTTTTCAATATGCTTTTCTATTTTAACTTGATCTCTACTTGGCAGTTTTTAACGCATTCCTTATCAGTGCTTAGATGTGGTAGCTATGTTAGTTTCCTTTTTTCAGGCATTTTTTTTACCTGGTAATCATGTAAATAACATACTTTCTATGCCTGTGTGGCTATACTCAGACCTCCATTTTTTCTATGGAGGAAGCCATGGTTGTCTTTTGATGTGCACTGCTAGCCCTCCTCCACTTCTCATCTCCGTTACATTTTTTTGTGGTTCACAGAATGTAGCTGGGAAAACTGATAAGATTGTTTGATATATATGATCAGTACACGGTATAAGAACACTGGAAACATAACAATATAAATAGTTATTTTCCTGTACTGGCAGAAAATATACTTATACTAAAAAGGAACTGATGCAGCCCCACATATAAGTTACTGGTAATGGAACATACATGTTCTTGTCCTTCAGTCAGTTTCTTTTAGGCTAGGGAAGACCTCTAATCCTAGGCCAGAGCTGTATAAAGGACCTTAACTTCCACCCAGGTTGAGATTAAGTCCACCCCTCTTGTTACCTCATTTAATTGTCGAATGGCAGTGCACCTATTGGTACCGAGGTTGTGTCAGTTTAATGAGATTGACAGGGTTCCTTTTCCCTGGGATTCCTGTTCTTCCGGCTTTCTTCTGACTGCTTTTTTTTTCTCACTTTCTTTTACGTTTCCTAGCTCCAAAAATACTGTGCACTCACTTTCCTACCTTTGAAAAAAAGAAAAGCATTTATGCAAATGACCTCCAAAGATTATGTTGTGAACTGGTTGTTGACAGGTAATACTGGTTATACACTGACAAGACAATGGTTGACTGTATTGTGGGACTCTTCCTGATCACAAATCAGCTGTTCTTGCATTGCAAAAAAAAATTATGTTATATATACAGTATATATAGATAGTGATTTCATAAATTCTTGTTTAATTTAACTATCTATCTATCTATCTATCTATCTATCTATCTATCTATCTATCTATCAATCTATCTATCTCTCTATCTATCTTTATTGAGTCTACACACGGTGAAGGGTTTGTGACTTATGTGAAGCAGACTTTTTATTTTCCCAGAATCATAAGTCCTGTCCTAGGTCTTGAAGAGCTTCAGAGGTCCATTGCTAGGTACATATCTTATGGTAGCCAGATCTCAACGCTTAGTCTCATTTGTGCACAGTCCATTTTTATACGAGCTGGTCGATGATCAGTGTTCTCAGTGCTGTGGGAGCCTGCTGCTGTGTGAAAATGCTGACTGCTGAAAGAACACTAAAAAGGTACCAGTGTTGTTTGTTTTGTAAAACCAATTATAAGGCATACCTTGTTATTCAGGAAGTGACCAGAGTTTTGTTAGTGACTCAGAAAAACAAATGTTGTTTTTGTCTTATGCTACCAACTGGCTGTATAAAGCCCTTCTGCACTAAAACTATGTTTTTTGCTGCTTTTATGAAAAAAGTGTGGGACAAACCTACTTGAACAGTTCCTGGGTGTTCCTAGCTGTTATCCCTGTACTGATATATAAATACACTATAATGCCAAAAGTATTGAGATGCCAGTCTTTACACGGACATGAACTTTAATGGGATCCCAGTCTTAGTCTGTAGGGTTCAATATTGAGTTGGCCAACCCTTTGCAGCTATAAAAGCTTCAACTCTTCTGGGAAAGCTGTCCACAAGGTTTAGGAGTGTGTCTATGGGAATGTTTGACCATTCTTCCAGAAGCGCATTTGTGAGGTCAGCACTGATGTCGAACAAGAAGGTCTGGCTCAAAGTCTCTGCTCTAATTCATCCCAATGGTTTTCTATTAGGTTGATGTGCAGGCCAGTCAAGTTCCTCCACTCCAAACTTGCTCATTCATGTCTTTATGGGCCTTGCTTTGTGCACTGTTGTGCAGTCATGTTGAAAGAGGAAGGGGCTATCCCCAAACTGTTGCCACAAAGTTGGGAGCATGAAATTGTCCAAAATGCCTTGGTATGCTGACACCTTAAGAGTTCCTTTCACTGGAACTAAGGGGCCAAGCCCAACCCCTAAAAAACAACCCCACACCATAATCTCCCCTCCACCAAACTTTACACTTGGCACAATGCAGTCAGGCAGGTACCGTTCTCCTAGTACCTCAAAATCCAGACACGTCCATCAGACTACCAGACAAAGAAGCGTGATTTGTCACTCCAGAGAACATGTCTTTACTGGTCTAGATTACAGTGGCGGCATGCTTTACACCACTGCATTCAACGCTTTGCATTAAGCTTGGTGATGTAAGGCTTGGGTGCAGCTTCTTGGCCATGGAAACCCATTCCATGAAGCTCTCTACGCACTGTCGTTGTGCTAATCTGAAGACCACACAAAGTTTGGAGGTCTTTAGCTATTTACGCTGCAGACAGTTGGTGACTTCTGTGCACTCTGTGCTTCAGCATGCACTGACCCCACTCTGTAATTTTACACGGCCTACCACTTTGTGGCTGAGTTGCTGTTGTTCCCAGTTGTTTCCATTTTGTTATAATTCCACTATCAGTTGACTGTGGAATATTTAGTAGCAAGGAAATTTCACGGATGGACTTATTGCACAGGTGGCAACCGATCACGGTACCACGCTTGAATTCACTGAGCTCCTGAGAGTGACCCATTCCTTCTCAAATGTTTGTAGAAGCAGTCTGCATGCCTCGGTGCTTGATTGTATACACCTGTGGCCATGGAGGTGATTGGAAAACCTGTATCCAATGATTTGGAGGGGTGTCCCGAAACGTTTGGCAATATAGTGTATATATATATATACAGTTGTGTCCAAAATTATTCAACCCCCACTGAAATTGAGTGTTTTGGCCAGTTTGACATTGCTTTTGATCATTCAGTCATCTTGCTTACATTTACATTAAAGAGGCACTTGTAGGTCAGACAAATATAACATAACAGTTATAATGAAATAACCACAAATGTCTTTTCTGTGCTCACAGCATTATCAGTTTTATTCAACCCCCAAGTGACATTCAATCTTAGTACTTAGTACAGCATCCTTTTACAGTTATAACAGCTTTTAAACGTGAAGCATAGCTTGACACAAGTGTCTTGCAGCGATCTACGGGTATCTTCGCCCATTCTTCATGGGCAAAGGCCTCCAGTTCAGTCACATTCTTAGGCTTGCGCACTGCAACTGCTTTCTTTAAGTCCCACCAGAGGTTCTCAATCGGATTTAAGTCTGGTGACTGCGATGGCCACTCCAAAATGTTCCAGCCTTTCCTCTGCAACCATGCTCTAGTGGACTTGGAGGTATGCTTGGGATCATTGTCCTGTTGAAAGGTCCAACGTCTCCCAAGCCTCAGGTGTGTGACGGACTGCATCACGTTTCCATCCAATATCTCCTGGTACTGAAGAGAATTCATGGTACCTTGCACACGCTGAAGCTTCCCTGTACCTGCAGAAGCAAAACAGCCCCAAAGCATGATTGACCCTCCACCATGCTTCACAGTAGGCAAGGTGTTCTTTTCATCATAGGCCTTGTTCTTCCTCCTCCAAACATAGCGTTGATCCATGGGCCCAAACAGTTCTAATTTTGTTTCATCAGTCCACAGAACACTATCCCACAACTTTTGTGGTTTGTCCACATGGCTTTTGGCATACTGCAGTCGACTCTTCTTATTCTTTGGAGACAGCAAGGGGGTACGCCTGGGAGTTCTGGCACGGAGGCCTTCATTACGCAGTGTGCGTCTTATTGTCTGGGCTGAAACTTCTGTACCCACATCTGACAAATCTTTTCTCAGTTCCTCAGCAGTCACACGGGGACTTCTCTCCACTCTACGCTTCAGGTAGCGCACAGCAGTCGAAGTCAGCATCTTCTTTCTGCCACGACCAGGTAGCGTTTCAACAGTGCCCTTTGCCTTGAATTTGCGAATGATGCTTCCTAAGGTGTCTCTTGGTATGTTTCACATCTTTGCAATCTTCTTATAGCCATTGCCCTTCCTGTGAAGAGAAATCACCTCTTCTCTTGTCTTCCTGGACCATTCTCTTGCCTTCACCATGTTTGTAACCACACCAGTAAATGTCTAGAAGGAGCTGAGTATCACAGTCATTTTAAAGCTGCCTAATTGGTGCTTATTATGCTTGATTGCTGCTCGGTGACATCCACAGGTGTTTTCAATACCTGATGGAAAGCACCTGTATGAACCTCTGTTCTTCAGAGTGGTAGTCTTTAAGGGGTTGAATAATTGTGGCAATGAAGAAACCACATAAGAACCATTTACTACTGTATTACATAAACAATTGATGTCATTTTAGTTGCATTTGGGTAGTTACAACGTCCTTGTAGGATTTGATTCTGAATACAATTCCAAATGTACACTATAGTCCCTAAACCCCTTTACAGCATTGGGGGTTGAATAATTTTGGACACAACTGTATATATATATATATATACACACACAGTATGTGTATATATATATATATATATATATATATATATACACAGTTGTGTTCAAAATAATAGCAGTGTGTTGAAGAAAGTGAATCAAGCTCAAAATCCTTCTGATAGCTTTTATTTCCATACACGCAAATGCATTGGGAACACTACACATTCTATTCCAAATCAAAACATGAAGAAAAATATATCAAATTTGTGTTGTTCCTCTAAAATATTGAAGAAAAGTGTCAGGGCAGGAACGCTGGAATGGGCAGGCAGGCCTATGGTACAGTCACGCTGCGACTGACGACAGCCACTACCCACAGACCAGAGTCCCTCAGGGCGCGGAGTCTAAGCCCCAGGCTACCCTTCACCAGGGCCCCTGATGGTGGGGATGGACTTGACGCAGCCTGAGACCAGGTCGCGGCCCCCGAGTGACCCCAGCTGTGATAACGACTGCCGCCAATGGCGTACAGCTGGTGGGAGCTAGATGGGAACACGAGTAGAGTAGTCAGACAAGCCGGGTCAATAACAACGGAGCAGACAGTACTAGACGGTAGGCAAAGAATACTCAGGTCACGGGCCGGGTTCAGCAACGGGAGGTCAGTTAAAGGGTTAACGCAGAGAGTAGTCTTGTCCAAGCCGAGTCGGTAACCAGGAGAGCAATGGGAACAACACAAGAGCTTGCAACAGGGCAACATACAGGACACAAGTGCAGCGCACACTTGCAGACAGGAGGTTTAAATGTGCTCAACCACACCCTTCTGAGGAGGAGCCGCAGAAGCCTGAAGGCATAAAGGTTCCCACCATGCTTTGCAGAAAACCAAGATGGATGCCAGCTCATGGAGATGCACAAGCTCTGAAGAAAGGTAGGCCCTTGACAGTACCTCCTCCTCAAGGGCCCCTCCCCCTCCGCGGCTCAACAAAAGGTTTCTGAGGAAATCGGGCGTGAAACGCGCGGAGGAGGGCAGGAGCATGAACATCCGCGGAAGGAACCCAGGAACGTTCCTCGGGACCATAACCACGCCAATGGACCAGAAACTGTACCCGACCGTGGACCAACCGAGAATCCAAGATGCGGCTCACCTCATACTCCTCATGGCCGTCGACCCTGATAGGACGAGGCCGAGGCGGAGAGGCAGTAAAGCGATTACAGATCAGAGGTTTCAACAGGGATACGTGGAAGACATTGGAGATGTGCATCCCAGGAGGAAGAGCAAGGGCATAGGCAACCGGGTTCACCCTGCGAAGAATGCGGAAAGGGCCAACAAAACGGGGGGCCAGCTTTGGTGCGGGCACCCGAAGCTTGAGGTTGCGAGTGGACAACCACACCCGATCTCCGACCTGGTATGAGGGAGCGGGCAATCGTCTACGATCAGCCTGGAGCTTCTGGCGCTGTGCTGAGTCCTTCAAGGACCTCTGAATCTGCCCCCATGAGGAGCGCAGAGCAGCCAGGTGGTTATCCACAGCCGCAATGTCCTGTGGAGAGAACAACTCAGGCAATACAGCGGGTTGGAACCCATAGTTGGCCATGAAGGGGGACATCCCAGAGGAGGAGTTGACAACCGAGTTCCTCGCAAATTCTGCCCATGGCAGGAGATCGACCCAGTTGTCCTGATGATCCGATATATAGCAACGAAGGAATTGTTCCAGGGCCTGGTTGGAACGCTCTGCAGCCCCATTGGACTGAGGGTGGTAGGCCGAAGAGAAGGAAAGCTCGATACCCAACTGGGAGCAGAAGGCGCGCCAGAACCTGGACACAAACTGGCTCCCACGGTCCGAGACAATCACCTTGGGCAACCCGTGCAAGCGAAAGATCTCCTTTGCGAAAACCGTAGCCAGTTCTTGTGCAGTCGGCAATTTCTTGAACGGAACGCAATGGCACATCTTAGAAAAACGATCGATCACCATAAGAATGACCATATGACCTTGAGACGCAGGAAGATCCACAATAAAATCCATGCCCAGGTGTGACCAGGGACGCTCCCCATTGGGAATGGGTTGCAGAAGGCCCAATGGAAGGTGCCGAGGAGATTTATTCTGGGCACAGACCGAACAAGCTGCTACATATGAGGCGATGTCAGAACGGAGAGATGGCCACCAGAATAACCGAGAAACGACCCAGGACAATTGGTTCCTACCAGGATGACCGGCAGTCTTGGAATTATGGTAGGTACGTAGCAAGCAGGTACGCAATCCCTCAGGTACAAAACATCTTCCAGCCGGTCTCTCAGGGGGAGCGTTAGTTTGAGCCGCCAAAATCTGCTCCCCAAGGGGAGAAGTCAGGTTGGTACGAATGGCAGCCAGGATCTGGTTTGGAGGAATGACCGAGGTCGGCTCAGTGTCCTCCCTGGACAGCTCAGAGTATTGCCGCGACAAGGCATCGGCCCTGACATTCTTGGAACCAGGCAAGTAAGAGACAACATAGTTAAAATGTGACAAAAACAGAGCCCACCTGGCCTGACGGGGTGTCAACCTCTTAGCCTCCGAGAGATATGTGAGGTTCTTGTGGTCAGTGAGAACTAGGACCGGGACCACAGAACCCTCAAGCAGGTGCCTCCATTCCTTGAGAGCCAGAATAATGGCCAACAACTCCCTGTCTCCAATCTGGTAGTTGCACTCTGCAGAGGAAAGCTTCTTGGAGTAGAACCCACAAGGAAGTAGGGGTCCCTCGGGTGACCGACGCTGGGACAAGAGGGCGCCTACTCCTGTCTCAGATGCATCAACCTCGAGAACAAAAGGCAACCCAGGATTGGGATGAGACAGAATTGGGGCCGAAGTGAAGGCGGCTTTCAGAGCCTTGAAAGCTGAGATGGCCTCGGATGACCACTCGTGAGGGTTACTGCCCTTCTTGGTCAGGTCTGAGAGAGGCTTGGACAGTGTGGAAAAGTTCCTGATAAACTTCCGATAATAGTTGGCAAATCCCAAAAAGCGCTGAATGGACCGAAGACCACTGGGATGAGGCCACTGCAGAACCGCTGAAACCTTCTCAGGGTCCATAGAAAAACCCACCGGGGAAATGATGTAGCCCAAAAAGGCAACCTGGGATTGGTGAAATTCACACTTCTCGAGCTTACAAAAAAGCTCGTTTTCACGTAACCGCTGCAGCACCCGCTTAACATCCTGGATATGAGTCTCCATAGACGCAGAGTAAACCAGGATGTCGTCCAAGTAAACCACCACGCACTGCTGCAACAAGTCACGTAAGACATCCTTAATAAACTCCTGAAAGACCGCGGGTGCGTTACACAACCCGAAGGGCATAACCAGGTATTCATAGTGGCCGGTTCTGGTGTTGAACGCGGTCTTCCACTCGTCGCCCTCCTTGATCCGTACGAGGTTGTAGGCAGCCCTAAGGTCGAGTTTAGTAAATACCGTTTCTCCCTTGAGGCGGTCAAACAACTCGGTGATCAACGGAATAGGATAAGCATTTTTAATCGTGATCCGATTGAGACCCCTAAAATCAATGCAGGGTCTCAGCTCACCTCCCTTCTTTTTCACGAAAAAAAACCCAGCTCCTGCTGGAGACGTAGACTTGCAAATGTGCCCCCAGGAAAGCGCATCCGCAACGTATTCCTCCATGGCCTGATTCTCTGCCACCGAAAGAGGATACACCCTGCCACGTGGAGGAGTGGCACCAGTTTGTAAGGTTATGGCACAATCGTATGGACGATGAGGAGGCAGAGCACCGGCGCGCACCTTGTCAAACACGTCCAGGTACTCCCCATATTCAGTGGGCAGCACAGAGTCCGAGGAGGTGCACAGCACCTTAACCGGACCACGGATGCAACCAGCCCCACACCGTGGTGACCATGAGAGAATCTCGGCCGATCGCCAATCAAAGGTCGGATTGTGCCTCTGAAGCCACGGATAGCCCAAAACCACGGAGTAGTGCGGGGAAGAAATTACCTGAAAACAGGCCAATTCCCTGTGAACAGCCCCAATAGCTACCTCCACCGGCAGGGTCTCGTGGGTAACCTGCGATGGCTGCAAGGGCCTGCCATCTATCGCCTCGAGAACCATTGGAGTCTCTCGAGCCTGCAGAGGAATGGAGTACTGGGCAGCAAACGAACTGTCCATAAACAAACCGCCAGCCCCAGAGTCTACCAACGCCTGGGCCGTCACCGAGCCTCCTGCCCAAGAGAGGACAACGGTGATAAGCGGTTTATCTTTACGGGAAACCGGGGACGAGGAAACTCCACCCAAGATCTGCCCCCGACAGGATCTCAGGTGCGGGTGTTTCCCGGACGGACGGGACAGGACTGCCGAAAATGCCCCCCGAGACCACAGTACAGGCAGCGACCCTCCCGAGGCCGAGAGGTCCGCTCCCCCTCGGAAAGGCGAGCAAACCCCAGCTGCATGGGCTCACTACCAGACAAACCATCCCCAGGAGGCGTGGGAGGAGAGGGAGGCATGGGTGGGACAGAAAACGTAGGCGCCAAACGGTTAGGAGGCCTCCGCAGACGCTCCTTAAATGAAGGCCTCTCTCTGAGCCTGGTGTCAATCAAGATTAGGAAGGAGATGAGTGCCTCTAACTCCACAGGCAGTTCTTTGGCTGCGATCTCGTCCTTCAACGCATCAGCGAGATCATGAGAGAAAGCAGCTACTAGAGCCTCATTGTTCCAACCCACCTCTGCCGCCAAAGTACGAAATTCGATGGCGTACTCGGCAACGGTTCGTGAACCCTGATGCATGGACATGAGCAATTTGGCAGCAGAAGCGGAGCGAGCGGGCACGTCGAATACCGTACGGAAGGAGGCAACGAAACGTGTAAACGCGTGAATCACCGGGTCATTCCTCTCCCATAAGGGATTAGCCCAGGCCAAGGCCCTATCAGAGAGTAGCGAGATTAGGAAGCCCACCTTTGCCCTCTCAGTAGGGAAAGCGTGAGGTATTAATTCAAAGTAAATCCCCACTTGGTTAAGGAAACCACGACACTGACTCGGTTCCCCCCCAAAGCGCTGAGGAAGAGGGGCAGAACCAGTCATACCTCTGGGTACCGCGGGTTCCGCAACAGATGCGGAGGTAGGTGCAACAACCGGAGCAACAGTGGGAGAGTCCATCGGAGTAACAACTGACCTAATAGCCCCAGGGGTAAGGTGCGCTGTGCGTGCAAGCAGAGCCTGCAACGCCTGAGCAAACTGATCCAACAAGCGATCCTGTTGGTCAAGTCTGGCGAGTAACATTGGGATCGAAGGCGTACCTGCACCGTCAGGATTCATGGCACTTGTGTAATGTCAGGGCAGGAATGCTGGAATGGGCAGGCAGGCCTATGGTACAGTCACGCTGCGACTGATGACAGCCACTACCCACAGACCAGAGTCCCTCAGGGCGCGGAGTCTAAGCCCCAGGCTACCCTTCACCAGGGCCCCTGATGGTGGGGATGGACTTGACGCAGCCTGAGACCAGGTCGCGGCCCCCGAGTGACCCCAGCTGCGATAACGACTGCCGCCAATGGCGTACAGCTGGTGGGAGCTAGATGGGAACACGAGTAGAGTAGTCAGACAAGCCGGGTCAATAACAACGGAGCAGACAGTACTAGACGGTAGGCAAAGAATACTCAGGTCACGGGCCGGGTTCAGCAACGGGAGGTCAGTTAAAGGGTTAACGCAGAGAGTATTCTTGTCCAAGCCGAGTCGGTTACCAGGAGAGCAATGGGAACAACACAAGAGCTTGCAACAGGGCAACATACAGGACACAAGTGCAGCGCACACTTGCAGACAGGAGGTTTAAATGTGCTCAACCACACCCTTCTGAGGAGGAGCCGCAGAAGCCTGAAGGCATAAAGGTTCCCACCATGCTTTGCAGAAAACCAAGATGGATGCCAGCTCATGGAGATGCACAAGCTCTGAAGAAAGGTAGGACCTTGACAAAAAGTGAATATTAGACTGTTCACTATATAAACTGAAAAATGTTTGAAGATTTTGCTTTCCTTTGAATCACTTAATTAATATTTAGTTGTATAAGCACTGTTTCTGAGAACTGCTGTACATCTGTGTTGCATGGAGTCAACCAACTTCTGGCATCCAGCCCAGGATGATTGGACTACATTCCACAGTTCTTCCCTATTTCTTGGTTTTGCCTCAGAAGCTGCATTTTTTATATGTCACCCCACAAGTTTTCTATTAGAATAAGATCCGGGGATTGGGCTGGCCACTCCATAACGTCAATCTTGTTGGTCTGGAACCAAGATGTTGCACATTTACTGGTGTGTTTGGGGTCGTTGTCTTGTTGGAACACCCATTTCAAGGGCATTTCCTCTTCAGCATAAGGCAGCATGACCTCTTCAAGTATTCTGATGTATTCAAAGTGATCCATGATCCCTGGTATGCAATAAATAGGCCCAACACCGTAGTATGAGAAACATCCCCATATCATGATGCTTGCACAACCATGCTTCACTGTCTTCACAGTGTACTGTGGCTTGAATTCAGTGTTTGGGGGTCGTCTGACAAACTGTCTCCGGCCACTGGACCCGAAAATAACAATCTTCTTTTCATCAGTCCACAAAATGTTGCACCATTTCTCTTTAGGCCAGTCAATGTGCTCTTTGGCAACTTGTAACCACTTCAGAACATGTCTTTTTTTCAACAGTGGGACTTTGCGGGGGCTTCTTGCAGATAGCTTGGCTTCACATAGGCGTCTTGTAGTTGTAACAGTACTCACAGGTAACTTTAGACCTTCTTTGATCTTCCTGGAGCTGATTGTTGGCTGAGTCCTTGCCATTTTGGCTATTCTTCTATCCATTCGAATGGTAGTTTTTCACTTTCTTCCACGTCTTTCAGGTTTTGGTTGCCATTTTAAAGCATTTGCGATCATTTTAGCTGAGCAGTCTATCATTTTCAGCACTTCTTTATATGTTTTCCCCTCTCCAATCAACTTTTTAATCAAGGTATGCTGTTCTTCTGAACAATGCCTGGAACGACCCATTTTCCTCAGAATTTCAGAGAGAAATGCACTGTAACCAGCATGTAAAACATTTGCTGCCTTCCTTCCTTAAATAAGGGCAATAATTGCCACCTGTTTTTCAGAGAATGAATGACCTCACTAATAGAACTCCACACTGCTATTGTTTTGAATATGCCCCTTTCAATTAGTGATTCAATTACACAGAATCAGCAGCATGCATGTCATATCTGTTGGGTCTGTTGGATTTCTATTGCTCTACTACACCTGCTAGTAAATTATTTGCCATGTAGAAATATAATTTCTACCAAAAACAGTGATTGATCAGGTTAGTGATGTCTGACTGCTATTATTTTGAACACAACTGTATATAGTATCAGAGTGTCTCAGAGGGAGGTGGGAAAAGTCCTGTTCAGGGTTTACACCTCTCCCCTGGGGCAATTTAGACTCACCTGGAACCTGCAGTCAGTGCTCTCACTCCTGGGGAACTGACAAGTTCTGTCTGAGAGAGCTACAATGTTGGTGTAATCTGCAAAACTACATTAGTGGAAAATGACAAGCATTAGGCTTGCTCAGCCTGTGCTCTGGTCAAAAATTGTTTCTGGGATCCCACCTACCTAAGACTTTTGCACAGTACTGTGTATATATATATATATATATATATATAGTTTTGAAAGCTGTCATTACTGTTACTTTACCACCAAAGACGTAATCAAAATGTATCGCAATTAGTTTGTTGTTAGAAAATAATGTTGGCTTGCAAGGATTCCTTTTGGGAGTTGATATGATTTAGGATAATAATGACTAAATGTAGCAGCAGGACTGCTAATTGTGTTTTCTGCAAGGTTTCATTATTATTCCTTTATTAAAGAAAAAATATACAGAGTCAGTACTTTTACATGTGTCATGCAAATTTTCAGGTGTCTAAAAATGTATATGACTGTGGAAAATAATTGTCATGAAATACCTTTTGCTCATGGTTTGAAGAGTTTTACAAACTACTGTGTAATTAAAATTTGCCATAATTTGAAAAATGCTATGGGCATTTTTACTAGAATTTCAGTGTTATGGGACTTCTCAAGCTTGTCGGTGTTATATCTGCTAGAAAATATTAACAGATTGATTTTCCACTGACCTATTTAGCTTTTAAACTTAACGTTTCATAACTCTGAATGCAAAAGTTTCCTATTATTATGAGAAAGGATTATACCCTAAGGATCTTGGGGCTGCTCAAGAATAGAATAAATGGTATTGTGATTCTCAGCTAAAGGATTATAGGGATAATGTAGCTTGTATCCTGTCCTGTAAGCCAGGATCAGAGCCAAACAAAATATACAGCATTCCCATGAGGTACACAACTTCCCACACCTATGCCTTGTTTTTTTGCTGGTCTCCTAAACGATTGGACACCTTTTCTTCAGTTCTTTTATTTTTTCTTCAACTAAGACATTCTGCAAATATTTTTCTCTTCAGATACTTCAATCAAGACCTCACAAATACTGTTTGAGTCAGACTTTACACAGGGGCTATCTAGCCACACCTTTAAAGGTTGTACCTGGACCCTGCTAGACTGGAAGATTATGGGGTTAGCCTGGAATGTTACCTATGGGCACTGGGCTCTGCTTGTTTCTGCTTTCCAGACCTCTGTGTACTGTGTTAGCCTCAAAGCGCTCTCCAGGTCAAGCAGTGGCAAAGTCTCTTGTTTGACCCGGCCTCTGTGAACTTACATAGTGAGTAAGGCTGACTGGGCTGAAACACCTGGAGCTACTGGAAGGAACCGTTGAATGCCATTTTAAAGATTCCTTCTACTGTCTTCTTACATCAACAGCCTCCATCTGTTAACTGCTGTCAGGGCAGGAGCTGTGGAACGGACAGGCAGGCCTAGTGGCTGGGTCACGCACTGACTGACGACAACCACCACCCACAGACCAGAGTCCCTCAGGGCGCGGAGTCTAAGTCCCAGGCTGCCCTTCACCAGTGCCCCTGATGGTGGGGATGGACTTGACTCAGCCAGGAACCAGGTCGCAGCCCCCAAGACACCCCAGCTGCAGTAATGGCTGCTGCCAATGGCGTGTAGCTGGTAGGAACCAGATCAGACAATAGTGTAGTCGGGCAGGCCGGGTCGACAACAACGGGACAAACGGTACAGAACAGTAGACAAGAATAACAGGTCACAGGCCGGGTTCAGCAACGGGAGGTCAGATCAAAGGAAAATGCAGAGAATGGTCTAGTCAAAAGCCGAGTCAGATTCCAGGAGAGTCACGAGAGTATAAACAGAGCTGTTGCAACACTAACACACAAGACACGAATGCAAAGAGCACGTGCGGACAACAGGCTTATATGTGATCAACCACACCCCTCTGGGGGATGGACCGCAGAGGCCTGAAGGCATAAAAGACTCCCACCATGCTCTGCAGAAACCCAAGATGGATGCCAGCACATGGAGCAGCATAACCTCTGGGAAAAGTTAGGACCTTGACAACTGCTTGGTCTTTTGGTGTGGGCACATCTTGTTTGTCCAAACTTTCTTTCCTTGAAGTCAAGAATTCGGAATCCTAGACTTTGACCTTACCTTTACCCTTACCTTACCCTAATAAACATTCTTTTTATTTTAACCACCTGAACTGTTGGTCTATTTTTTTTCTTCTCTTCACATAGTTTGTTGTTCCACCTGTTTTCTGTTGGATGATTTGTTGTCATTCAAGTCCATCATTACTTCAGGTAGCAGCTTCTTCCTAGTGATGAACACCTGTCTTTGTCAGGAGAACCAGGTGGATCCATGGTGTCCTTCCTTTTGTTGTGGCAATTTCCATATTTGCTTTGAATTTTCTTCATCTTGCCTTTGTTCAGGCGTTGATTCCTTCAAATACTCTTATAGTAAATTTTCCACATCTGTTGGATATTTTAGTGGCTGTTGCCCACCATTCATTTGAACTAGTTTGGAATATTCCAAATGTCTAAGAATTACTTAATTCCTGTGTCCTTCAATTGACAATAAAGACACTAATATTTTGAATTTATTATATAATGGATTTAAGTAAAAAGACATTATAACCCACATTTAGCCTTTTTACTGAATGAAAGCATTTCACTAATCAGTTGTTAAACATGGCAAGGGAGAATTTTTAAGCTAGGCACATATGAAAACACAGATTAATACATCTCTCTAATCATTAATATATCATGAAATGTATGTTTTAAATACAAGCATTGTAAGTAGTTAACTTGGTATCAGTCTCTTGCAGTCCTTGTACATCTATCTATATCTATTAAATTTTTTTATCATTCCTTAGAATTAGAATATATGTTCTGCAAGATCCACTCGTTGGAATATTTTCAAACTAATGTTGGCACAGTCTCCTCTTCAATCACAACCTGGGAAGCTTATAAGGCGGTTATCCATGGCCACATAATACAACTAGCCTCCTGGGAGCGTGATCGATATAGACAATACCTAGAAAGCGAACTTGAGCAGGTCACTTCACTTTTTAAACAGACCCCGACAGCTATGCTTAGATGGAAAATGAAACGCCTTCGTACTGACCTAAACTTATGTTTAGCAGCTGAGGCAGAAAGTCACATGCATTGGTCACAACAGAAATTTTATGTGAATGGGAATAAAATAGGGACTGTGCTAGCTAACAAATTATGTTTGTTTGCTCCCAAACAGCATCACTACACTTTGAAAACCAGAAAGTATCTGAGAATTTATAGTCCAATGCATATAGTAGACAAGATTTCTCATCATCTTTCGAAACTTCATGAGGGCGCAAAAAACATTCTGACGGATGCCATTGCATCGTTCCTTTGTGATACCCCCCCTTCCAAATATAATGGACGCCAAAAAAGATATATTGGGGGCAGATATCACGCAAGATGAACTTAGACTAACAATCCAATCTCTAAAGGTACATAGGCACTCAAGCCCGGATAGTTTCACAGCTCTCTTCTATAAGAAATTTAGTTATATCGTAGTTCCTATCCTAACCCTGATATTTAACCAACTCAAAAGAGATGATCAATTGACCTTAGAGATGTTGAAGGCCCATATAATGATGATCCCTAAACCAGGGAAGGACCTTCAGTCCTGGTCAAACTACCATCCAATCTCTTTGCTGAATGTGGACATCAAAATTTTGACTAAGACCCTAGCTACTAGATTGAATGCGTTAATCCCTACCTTAATCTATAAAGACCAAGTACCTAGATGTCCAGCATCTGATAACATATGATGCTCTGTCTTAATTAGTCATTTCACATGAACACGCAACCTTTTGTTTTTGTCTCCGGATATGTCTAAAGCCATCGATACCCTTTATTGCATCTATTTGCAGATGGCCTAAAAAAGCGTTGGGGTGTAGGAGAGGATTTTCTGTAAAGGATCTATAAACTACAGTGTTCCCGCAGCCAAACTCTGTTATCATGGGGTTGAATCTTCTCAATTTCAAATATGAGGGGGCACATGTCAGGGCTGTCCCGTCTCCTCTTCTCTTCATTATGGCTCTAGAACCTCTCGCCGTTCATATACGGATCCGCCTGGACATTACCGGTCTCGAGTTGGCAGGACTGCATCATAAAGTTGCACTCTTTGCAGACGAAATTCTCTTATATCTTTCTTCCCCATATGTCTCTCTCCTTAGCCTTCTGGCGCTACTCACCAGCTTTGCACATCTTTTCGGTTTGCATGTTAATCCAACTAAATCGGTGGCTATGAATATATCTCTCTCTCAATCGACCCGAATGCACCTTTAAACACAATTCCTGTTCCAATGGGCTTCCACACTTCCCTATCTGGGCATTATACTCACACCTTCTTACGATTCATTGTATCAAGCAAACATTCCTCCCTTACTCTCTCATCTAAATAAATTAATTTCATCTTGGTAAACCATGTCTTTGTCTTGGTTTGGTCGAGCTCATGCAATCAAAATGACATATCTCCCCAAACTGCTTTATCCTATTCGAGTACTTCCTATCTATGTTCCACCACACATATATTACGCATTCTACAGCATCAAATTCTTCAGTTTATGGGCCTCGAGAAGACCTCGGTTGTCCAGAAATCTGTTTTATCATCCAGAACTTTGAGGCGGCCTTGGACTCCCCGACATTCACCACTACTACACAGCAGCCCAAATCACCCCCCATACCCAACTTTTTGCTGGCAAGGATTTGCCCCTGTGGGCACTGATAGATATCTTAGACACACATCCTGTTTTGCCTTTTGCTTTGTTATGGCTTCCCCTATCCTCCAGATCTAAACCATTGAATCCAATCCTGGCTCACTCCTTAAGAATTTGGGATTTGTGTAAATATTCTGCAGGCTTGTTTTCTCCTCACCTACTTCTTCTTCAATTATTTGATTGCCTTTTATTTCCTCCAGGCAAATCAGACAAAGAAGCTTTCCACTGGTGGATAACTCGAGGTTTCTATTCACTGCTAACGGTTCGAGGTCAGCGTACGTTTGCCCAACTCCATGAGAGTCATGATATTCTGCCTTCTGAGGTCTTTAGATACTTACAAATATGCCATTTTGTTGAACCTCTTGTTTGTAAGCTAGAATCCCCAGAACTTTAACAGGTTTCGAAATGCTTTGCAAGGCATCAGCATCCACCAAGGGTGCACTTTCGCGTATCTATTTATCAATCTGGAATCACATAGCGGAACCCCTACCTACCTACTGTATACAATGGGGTAGAGAGCTTCGGGAAATGCTCTCCACTGAGGATTGAGTTGCTATATGGCAGGCGGTCCCTTGGTGCTCCCATAATATACAGGTGCTGGAAAACTCATATAAGGTCTTATCCAGATGGTACTTTACACCGTTTCAAATAGCTAAATATGTATCTGGATATGATCCTAGTTGTTTCCGCGGGTGCTCCCTGGACATTATGATGCTCCATATATAGTGGACCTGTCCGGTAGCTCACCGATTATGGACCAGAGTCTATAACCTTATCTATTCCGTCACACATACCAACCTCAAAAAGGTCCTATTGAAGCATTTCAAACCTCTTCAAAACCCACCTCGTAAAATCCATGTGCTGATTAGTTTGGCCACTAAACAAACTATAGTGAGCTCTTGGAAATCCCCTGCTCTCCAGTTTGAGGAAGTCAAGTCTAGATTCCATGGCTTTTTTATCAGTGAAAAATTGACAGCGGTGCTGGAAGATAATCATGATAGGTTTCTTTCTGTTTGGCAGCCCTGGATGGACTGCCATTCGGTCTCATGCTTCACTATGAAACTAACTAATCTCTAATATGCAGAACAATGCTCCCCATATCCCCCTTTGTGGGGGCGACATCTTCATGCACTCCTCACAGGTGAATTTGTATTCTTTTCTTGGTCCCTCTTCTCCTTCCTCTTTTTCTTCTTTTCTTCCACACTTTGCTCTTTAGGCTCCTCCCAGAGATGAGGGGCCCCCTTTCCACAGCCCCTCTGCATTCTCCATGCTTCTCTTCACTTTCTCCTTCTCTTGACTGACTTACTTATCTAGGCCCTTGAAGCCACCATTTGATGCTCTTGTTCATTGCATCTTGTTCAAAGCTTCCTAAGCTTTCCTAAAGTTTACGGAAATGGTCACCACCATCCCAACTCCCCTTTTTTTTCTCCCCGGAGGTGCACCATTGATGAGATGTGGATGGGAGATGTTTAGACACACAAGCTTTATGACTCTACAGAGATTGTTTATTGTAGGCTATCAGGTTTTATCATACGCCTGGTTTTCTGCTTGATGTATCCTCATGTTATTTTACTCTAGTTAATGGTATATCAGGTTTCTTTTTTTTTTTGTAAACCATTTAGGCCCCTGTGTGGGTCATGTCTGTTTTGTTATGTATCTGTACATGATCTTTACCTGTTCTTCAGTTGATTGCATTATCATGTACCACATATGTCATTTCACTCTGTATAATTCTTTGCTATATTCAATAAAATTATTTTGGTACCAGAATATATGGTTTGCTTTGTACATTTTTATGTTGACGTTTTTTATTATAAAGCTTGCTTTTTATGATTGATCACATTATAATCTATGTGGAGGTTTAGAGAGCTACTTATGTATATATATTTATTACATCTTTTCATTTGACAACACTAAAGAAATGACACTTTGCTACAATGTAGCAATGTACTCACTTTTGTTGCCAGCGGTTTAGACATTAATGACTGTGTGTTGAGTTATTTTGAGGGGACAGAAAATTGACACTGTTGTACAAGCTGTACACTCACTACTTTACATTGTAGCAAAGTGTAATGTCTTCAGTGTTGTCATATGAAAAGATATAATAAAATATGTACAAAAATGTGAGGGGTGTACTCACTTCTGTGAGATACTGTGTGTATATATATATATGTATATATATATATATATATATATATTTTTTTTTTTTTTTTTAATGTACATATTCTCTGTTTATCAGTGCCAGTGCAGTGCCATGAAACTTATTGACAGCATTTTATACTATTCTGGGAGCAATACATTTTGAATCAATGAAAAAGCCACTTCTTGGCTTTTCCTTTACATTTGGGTGCCTCTACTGACACCACTTTCCCATTTTTGGGGCTCAAAGACCTCTTACAGTCTCTATACAGTAAGGATGGAGTGTGACAAGAAAAAGAAGTACAAAGATACAGTTAGTTCATGTGCTGACAAGAAGCATGCTGATAAAAGGAGAGGTGAGTTGATCACTGTGTTGCGTCTATGTTTACTGTTCTTTAAAAGGCTTAGGCTGGTCTAGGATGACTTGGGCTCATAGGAAGTGGGTTGAGTGAATTTGACCATCTGACTGTGGCCATCTTGTAGTAGGAAAAAGAACTAAGTGAAATATCTCTGGATTAAAATTTCCAGTAAAATTTCCAGGACAGATTTTCAGGGTATATCCCTTCTTCTTCTGTCTTGGAACAAGGGGGTGTGACAGCCAATCATGATGGTCACATGATCTAAAACCCTGCCCCAACTCCCAGCATCCAAAACTTCTTAAATGGATGGGAGACTCAGTGTTAAAGGGTTAAAAAAGATCTATCATTAACTTTTTTTAAAAGTTCTGTCCCCCGTAGAAAAACATACCTGTAGTATTTTGCCCCATTTGCTATGTACTTTCTAACTTTAGTTGCCATGTCTCATCTGCCCCATTCCCTCTGGCCATAGCTGACCCAAGAACGGCTATAAGTAGTCAGCTATTCCATAATTGAAGCTTGTCTTGCCTGTGCACACTTTCCATAGTAAAGCACCAGCAAGAGGAATGTTGTGTCAGGCTCTGCGTTCTTCTTGCCACTACACATATACATTTTCTTTCAAAGCGTTTGTTGGATTGGCCACAGCAGGAGGGGAACAGCACAGGTCAGACCTCATAACAAAGATTAGCAAGCACTTAACAATATGATACAAAGTACTGCATGTACTTTTTCCCATAGGGGACAGAACTGTTACACAAATTGTAATAATTAGAGATGAGTGAATCCAACTTGGCGAAGTGGAATTCGTTTCGAATATTAGTAAAAATTCGATTCGCACCGAATCCGAATTTTAGCAAACTTCGGATGCACGAATCGAATTTTCCCCGATCAGCCGGCAAAAAGTGTCACTGCAGAGAGCTCCGCTATTTCTGACAGTTCTCTGACAGTTCCTTCACATTTACAGCGGTTGAAACATTGTATCTATTTGTTTCTATTTAGGATACAGATGTTTTTATTCGGAAACAAATAGATACAATGTTTCAACCGCTGTAAATGTGAAGGAACTGTCAGAGAACTGTCAGAAATAGCGGAGCTCTCTGCAGATACACTTTTTGCTGTACTGGAATTCTTCTTCTTTTCACTCTTCTTGTTTTTTTCATTCTTCTTCTTTTCATTCTTCTTCTCATTCTTCTTCTCATTCTTCTTCTCATTCTTCTTCTCATTCTTCTTCTTCTTCTTTTCATTCTTCTTTTCATTCTCCTTCTCATTCTTCTTTTCATTCTTCTTCTTCTTCTTTTCATTCTTCTTTTCATTCTTCTTCTTTTCATTCTTCTTTTCATTCTTCTTCTTCTTCTTCTCCTTCTTCTTCTTCTTCTCATTCTTCTTTTCATTCTTCTTTTCATTCTTCTTCTTCTCATTCTTCTTTTCATTCTTCTTCTTCTCATTCTTCTTCTTCTTCTTTTCATTCTTCTTTTCATTCTTCTTCTCATTCTTCTTCTCATTCTTCTTTTCATTCTTCTTCTCATTCTTCTTTTCATTCTTCTTCTCATTCTTCTTCTTCTTCTTTTCATTCTTCTTCTTCTTCTTTTCATTCTTCTTTTCATTCTTCTTCTTCTTCTTTTCATTCTTCTTCTTCTTCTTTTCATTCTTCTTTTCATTCCTCTCATTCTTCTTTTCATTCTTCTTTTCATTCTTCTTCTTTTCATTCTTCTTTTCATTCTTCTTTTCATTCTTCTTCTTCTTCTTTTCATTCTTCTTCTCATTCTTCTTCTCATTCTTCTTTTCATTCTTCTTCTCATTCTTCTTTTCATTCTTCTTCTTCTTTTCATTCTTCTTTTCATTCTTCTTTTCATTCTTCTTCCTCTTCTTTTCATTCTTCTTTTCATTCTTCTTTTCATTCTTCTTCTTCTTCTTTTCATTCTTCTTTTCATTCTTCTTCTTCTTCTTTTCATTCTTCTTTTCATTCTTCTTCTTCTTCTTCTTTTCATTCTTCTTTTCATTCTTCTCATTCTTCTTTTCATTCTTCTTTTCATTCTTCTTCTTCTTCTTTTCATTCTTCTTCTTTTCATTCTTCTTCTTCTTCTTTTCATTCTTCTTCTTTTCATTCTTCTTTTCATTCTTCTTCTTTTCATTCTTCTTCTCATTCTTCTTCTTCTTCTTTTCATTCTTCTTTTCATTCTTCTTCTCATTCTTCTTTTCATTCTTCTTCTTCCTTTCATTCTTCTTCTTCTTTTCATTCTTCTTCTTCTTCTTTTCATTCTTCTTCTTCTTCTTTTCATTCTTCTTTTCATTCTTCTTCTTCTTTTCATTCTTCTTCTTCTTCTTTTCATTCTTCTTCTTCTTCTTCTTTTCATTCTTTTCATTCTTCTTCTTCTTCTTCTTCTTCGTCGTGCCCCGTGACTGCCCAAATGAGTGAAGTGTGCGGTGATTCTAAGATCGACGGCACTCATCTGCATGTCATACTGACTGTCAGTATTATTTCTCTTCCCCAGCAGACTCCAAGGGCATTTAAATTAAAGGTACAGTGTTCTGCACTAATATAAAGGCTCTCTGAAGCCTAGAAACCCTTTTAATAAGTTAAATTCGCAGCGAATAAATTCGCATCAAATCTAATTTCTCCCGCAAATTCGGCGAATCAGCCGAATCAAATTTTTGAATAATTCGCTCATCTCTAGTAATAATAGATCTTTAAACATTTAATAGTAAAACATACTAAATTCATTAAGTATAGGTATGTTCTGTGACAGTTCTGTGTGGCTTCATTTTGGTATCAGAGGAACAATTTATGTATATACTTTGTATGATTTGTTATAATTATAAATAATAACATTTTAATGCTCATATATGATATAAGCTTGGGGAGGGGGGCGTTCAAGAAAGTAATCATGTAAGTAATTAATGCACAGTGGAACTTTGCCAATGCTTTCCTAGAAATACACTAATTATGAAATGACCTTGTATGACAGCAAAAGAAGCTGAAGCAAATTTAAAGGGCCTTGGATATGTTTTACATAAACAAATTCAGATGGTAAGACATAATTATAACTTTATATCTGCAAAGGTGTGATCTTACAGAAGATCAGGGAAATAATATTAATTATTAGCAAACAAAACCAGAAAAGATCATAACTCCCCAGTACATACAGTATGTAGTCACCAAATTTGTAATACTTTACAAATGGCACCCTTCAACTTTTAGATTGATTTCATGTCCTAATATTTTATTTTATTTTAATCATAATAAAATTAATCAACAGAGCAAATATGGATCTTATTAAGCACTGGATCATTCATATACAGTGTTTACTCCTATGCTTTTGAATAATGAAAAGTTTTCAGAACATAATATGGCATAAGAATAACCTTTTTTTTGTTATGAGCAACTATAGGCACATTTATTCAAGTAAAAAACTGTAGGATGTTCACACAGTTGCAATATACACTTAGTAGGATACAATATTGCAGCAGTGTATTACTTGGCAATAGTACAGTATTGCAGCAGCATATCATTCAATAATTCAGAGTATTACAGCTGTATGTCAGTCAATAATGCACAGCACTGCAGAGTGACAGTGTTCAGGCTTAACCTGTTTACCAGCAGATGAATTCTGCTGGACAGGTGGTGAACTGGAATATAAAATATCAGCACTTACTGTATTTTATATTAGAGACTACCCAATTTGCTGCTCTGGGTACCAGAATGTCTGTGGAGAGCAAGTGGTGTACCTGCACTGACCCTACATGATAAAGAACCTCTGCTTACTGACAAATGAGGTCTCTGTTTCTCATGCCCGAATGGCATGGGTACCCTAATTTATAAAGTCCCACACAATGATGATTGCTAGAGGTCATCAGAAGTTGCAGTGTCCAATCGGACAGCTGTAACCCCTGTGACAACTGCAGAATCTCTCAAGGAGCAATTTCCTCTAAAAAGAAAATTCAGCTCCAGGTGTATAGTGGCACAGTGCTACCTACTGGATGGAGGCCAAGGTCCACATACTTAAACTACCTTCTCCTAACAGATGCAGTCTTTAGCATCCAAAATAAATCACACAGTAAGAAACCACAGCATAACATGTGAACACTGAAAGCATTGCATGCATCGCTATTGTCCAAAGCTTCATAGCTTGTATCACTGTAAAAGGTTGAATGAAGGTCTTAGGCATCAAAGGGTTATCACTGACAGACTCAACACCCTCACATGGGCCTTCAGAAGTGTCCACAGACGGTTCTGCTAGACCAGTGAAACAATCTGAGTCCAGTGGTTAGTTTCAATAGGAAATGGATACCGTTCAACAGGAGCAACCATAATTTATGGAATGTCCATAGTAAAGTGGGCTGTGAGTAGACTGCCCACACAGTAGCTGTCAGGGCTCCCAGGTGTGACCAGAGGTGTGTGGCTGACGCAGGGAAACGCAGACCTCAGATATGTTATAAACAATATAATTTATTAACACTAACAATACAAACATAAACGCAGGGCAATACTAAAACATAATATAGTGCAACCAAACCAAACCAAACCAAACCAACCACCCACAGATAACAGTACATACAAGCAAGCGTTGTCAGGCAGGCCGGGTCAATATCAATAGGGCAGGTAGGTACAGGGGGAGCAAGCGGAGATTGGTCGGGGTCACAGGCCAGGTTCAGCAGGTAGCAAGCAGCGTAGTACAGAGGGTCAGGCAGAGGGATGGTCAGGGTCACAAGCCAGGGATCAGAACAGGTAGCAAGCAGCGTGGTACAGAGGGTCAGACAGAGGGATGGTCAGGAGCGAGCCGGGATCAGAGCAGGAGAAGTCAGCAGCAGCAGTTCAGAAACAGGATACAGGGCCCAGGACAAACACAACACCAAGGCAGAGTCTGCAAGTCTGGCCATCCCTTAAATACACCAGTATCATCAGTTCCAGGTGTTAGCTGGCTGAAAGGTTGAGTCTCTGATTGCTGGGAGCACCCGCTGGCCAGCCCTGGTACTGCAGATCAAAAGGCAGGTGAGTCCCACCATTGCTGGCCAGTCCATTCCTGACAGTACCCCCCCCTCAAGGAGCGGCCTCAGGACGCTCCAAACAGTCCTAGCTGGGCAAAATGTTCCACCGCCCGGGTCTGGTAACTGGCGGGATATCAAAGACTGGCACACCGGGCAGGACTCCAGGCAGGGGCACATCGGGCTGGACTCCGGGCAGGGGCACATCGGGCTGGACTCCGGGCAGGGGCACATCGGGCTGGACTCCGGGCAGGGGCACACCGGGCAGAGGCACACCGGGCAGAGGCACAACGGGCTGGACTCCGGGCAGAGGCACATCGGGCTGGACTCCGGGCAGAGGCACATCGGGCTGGACTCCGGGCAGAGGCACATCGGGCTGGACTCCGGGCAGAGGCACATCGGGCTGGACTCCGGGCAGAGGCACATCGGGCTGGACTCCGGGCAGAGGCACATCGGGCAGGACTCCGGGCAGAGGCACATCGGGCAGGACTCCGGGCAGAGGCACATCGGATTACCAGGCGAAGCAGCAGGCAGCGGGCCACCAGGCGGAGCAGCGGGCACCGGGCCCCCGGGCGGAGCAGCGGGCACCGGGCCCCCGGGCGGAGCAGCGGGCACCGGGCCCCCGAGCGGTGCAGCGGGCACCGGGCCCCCGGGCGGAGCAGCGGGCACCGGGCCCCCGGGCGGAGCAGCGGGCACCGGGCCCCCGGGTGGAGCAGCGGGCATCGGGCCCCCAGGCGGAGCGGCAGGCACCGGGCCCCCAGGCGGGGCGACAGGCACCGGGCCCCCAGGCGGGGCGACAGGCACCGGGCCCCCAGGCGGGGCGACAGGCATCGGGCCCCCAGGCGGAGCAGCAGGCACCGTGCCCCCAGGCGGAGCGGCAGGCACCGGGCCCCCAGGCGGGGCGACAGGCACCGGGCCCCCAGGCGGGGCGACAGGCATCGGGCCCCCAGGCGGGGCGACAGGCATCGGGCCCCCAGGCGGGGCGACAGGCATCGGGCCCCCAGGCGGAGCGGCGGGCGCCGGACCCCCAGGCGGGGCGACAGGCATCGGGCCCCCAGGCAGGGCGACAGGCATCGGGCCCTCAGGCGGAGCGGCGGGCGCCGGACCCCCAGGTGGAGCGACAGGTCTCGGGCCCTCAGGCGGAGCGGCGGGCGCCGGACCCCCAGATGGAGCGACAGGTCTCGGGCCCTCAGGCGGAGCGGCGGGCGCCGGACCCCCAGGCGGGGCGACAGGCATCGGGCCCCCAGGCGGAGCGGCGGGCGCCGGACCCCCAGATGGAGCGACAGGTCTCGGGCCCTCAGGCGGAGCGACAGGTCTCGGGCCCTCAGGCGGAGCGACAGGTCTCGGGCCCCCAGGTGGTGTGGCGGGCGCCGGACCCCCAGGCGGAGCGGCGGGCGCCGGACCCCCAGGCGGAGCGACAGGTCTCGGGCCCCCAGGCGAAGCGGCGGGCACCGAGTCACCAGGCACGACAGTGGGCTCCAAGTCAACTGGCATGACCGCTGGCACTGGGTCAGACATTGGATCGTCTGGCTGGACAGCGGGCATCAGGTCACCAGGCATCAGGTCATTTGGCTCGACAGCGGGCACCGCGTCATCTGGCAAGGCAGTGGGCTCCGAGTCAACTGGTATGACCGCGGGCACTGGGTCAGACATTGGATCGTCTGACTGGACAGCGGGCATCGGGTCACCAGGCATCAAGTCATTTGGCTCGACAGCGAGCACCGCGTCATCTGGCAAGGCAGTGGGCTCCGAGTCAACAGGCACGACAGTGGGCACCGGGTCATCAGGTACCGGATTGTCTGGCTCGACAATGGGCATCGGGTCACCAGGTATGACAGCGGGCACTGGGTCACCAGGGATCAGGTCATTTGGCTTGCCAGCAGGCACCGCGTCATCTGGCAAGGCAGTGGGCACCGGGTCACCAGGTATGACAGCGGGCTCTGAGTCAACTGGCACGACAGCGGGCACCGGATCAGGCACCGGATCAACAGCGGGCACCGAGTCAACTGGCCCAATAGGATCGCCGGGCTGGATCAGTCCATCACGCTGAGCAGCAGCATCAGGCTGAATGCAGGCATCAGGCTGAGGAGAGGCATCAGGCTGAGGAGAGGCATCAGGCTGAGGAGAGGCATCAGGCTGAGGAGAGGCATCCGGCTGAGGAGAGGCATCCGGCTGAGGAGAGGCATCCGGCTGAAGAGAGGCATCCGGCTGAAGAGAGGCATCCGGCTGAAGAGAGGATTCAGGCTGAGTAGAGGCTTCAGGCTGAGTAGAGGCTTCAGGCTGAACCACGGAAGGCAGGTTCACCGGTTTGGATACTGGCAGGATGGTATTGGTTGGAAAGAATTTTCGCTTTTTTCTGGTTTTAACTACTGGAGCACTGCAAGTAAACGCAGGTCTGCAAACGAATTGAGCAGCTGGAGACAGAGAAAAACTGGAGGATGGAACAGGAGAGGGAGCAGTTGCTACAGAGGGCTTTTTTACAGGGTTAAAGGCAGGATAGGTGCAGCGAGTGGGAACAGGGTACTGACATGCGGTAGATAGCCAAGTATACTGGGCTGTAACTGGAGGAGCTGGTGGGAATACAGGAGTAGAGTTAGAAGCAGGACTGGGTTATTGTAAGCTGACTGAGGCTGGGTGCAACAAGTCTGTCCATGTCTGCAGTATGGGTTGAACAAAGCTGAGCTTACACAAAGCCTGTCTGGTCAATGACTGCACTGCGTTTATACAATCTCTTAGTGTCTGTGGTGAACATGTGGAATAACGCTCCAGAAAGTAACCCACATCATCCTCTAATAACCACACCAGGGACTCTACCTGGTCTGCACTAAATGGTGGCAAAAATTCATCCCTGCATTCGGGGGAACCAGATGAAACCAACTCAGCACAAACCTCAATCAAAGGCTGCACCTCAGAGAACTCTGTGCCCTGATCTACTAGAACATGAGCGAACCGTATACATTCTAGTAGTTGATCCCGGGGATACTCCTTCAGAGTTTGATAAGCATACTCCCTGTCATCAAACACTAGCAGAGATAAATACACAACCTCATCCAGATCCATCCTTCCCAGCAACAAGCCAAGATGGCTTCCCTGTGCAGCCACTTTTGGTCAGGATTGGCCTTGGTGTAATGTCAGGGCTCCCAGGTGTGACCAGAGGTGTGTGGCTGACGCAGGGAAACGCAGACCTCAGATATGTTATAAACAATATAATTTATTAACACTAACAATACAAACATAAACGCAGGGCAATACTAAAACATAATATAGTGCAACCAAACCAAACCAAACCAACCACCCACAGATAACAGTACATACAAGCAAGCGTCGTCAGGCAGGCCGGGTCAATATCAATAGGGCAGGTAGGTACAGGGGGAACAAGCGGAGATTGGTCGGGGTCACAGGCCAGGTTCAGCAGGTAGCAAGCAGCGTAGTACAGAGGGTCAGGCAGAGGGATGGTCAGGGTCACAAGCCAGGGATCAGAACAGGTAGCAAGCAGCGTGGTACAGAGGGTCAGACAGAGGGATGGTCAGGAGCGAGCCGGGATCAGAGCAGGAGAAGTCAGCAGCAGCAGTTCAGAAACAGGATACAGGGCCCAGGACAAACACAACACCAAGGCAGAGTCTGCAAGTCTGGCCATCCCTTAAATACACCAGTATCATCAGTTCCAGGTGTTAGCTGGCTGAAAGGTTGAGTCTCTGATTGCTGGGAGCACCCGCTGGCCAGCCCTGGTACTGCAGATCAAAAGGCAGGTGAGTCCCACCATTGCTGGCCAGTCCATTCCTGACAGTAGCTGTGTAAGAACAGATGCAATCTGAGCAAATTTAGGAATAAAGTGTTGGTAGTAACCTACCAGCCCCTCCAGCCTCCAAGTGCTGAGTATGATCCTTGAAAGTCTTTGGAAAGATAATAATGTCATCCAGATAAATGAGTATGGTCTTGAAGTTGAAGTCCCTCAGTGTCAAAAATCCTATACTTAGATTTTCAATATTCACATATGTTGCAATATATACTTATTATATTAAAACTGACCCTGTACCATGTGATTGCTGTAACCAATCACTGCAATCATAATAGTAAACAATGGCTGCATAATTGAATTGAACAGTGTTAAAACGGATTGCCTATAAAGTCATCATGACTGTATTAAAGTGGAGTTCCACCCAAAAGTGGAAACTTCGCTTGTTTGCCTCCTCCCCCCCTCCACTGCCATATTTAGCACCTTTTGTGGGGGAAGAGGGAGTGGATACCTTGTTTTGACAGGTACCCACTCCCACGTCTGGCTCAGTTCACCGTGGCGAACTCCCTCCCTCCTCCCACAGTCCTCCTTCCTCCCAGAGTCTCCTGGGAACCTTCACAGGTCCCAGAAGACTACCGGATCAATCAGGGTGTGTAGCGCAACTTGCACATCCGCAGTGGGCACCCAGCTGCAAAACTGCAAACTGTCACAGCCTTGAGATGCCAGGGAGAGAAGAGGGAGAGAAGAGACGGTGCGGGTGAGCACATCGCTGGAGCCTGGGACAGGTGAGTGTGTATTTATTAAAACTCAGCAGCTACTGTTTTTGTAGCTGCTGACTTTTACTAAACACAAAAAAATGCTGGAACTCCACTTTAAACAATCAGTGTTAAAATCACCCTCCTCCTCACCCCATCTCCAGAACAGTACATTGTCATTATTGTGATACTGCACTGCTCTAGTGATAGAATGCAAAAAAGGTCAGAATGTTTTTTTTTTCTTACATAATGTGACCAGAGCCAGTACAGTGTTCTACTGTGGCGGTAACCATGTACAATGGCTGGCTGCTCTGATATCACTGTATGTAAGTGCCACCACCGATCATTGTCTCTGATCACCAACACAGTGGTACAATGTCACCAGACAAGTGTTGCCAGTCAGTTTCCCTAATCACTGCTGCACCTGCCACAATGTCCCTAATCACTGCTGTGCCAGTCACAGAGTCCCTGATCAACCCTGCACCATTCACAGTGTAAATGATCACACCACACCAGTCACAGGGTCCCTAATACCTGCCACATCAGTCCCAGTGTCCCTGATTACTGCTACAGCTGTCAGTGTCCCTAAACACCATTGTACCAGTCCCAGTGTCCCTGCTCACCCCCATTCCAGTTGTAGTGTCTCCACAAGGACTTTTTCACACATTGGATGCTCTCTGAAGAGCCATGTGTTCAGCTGACTCTTCAGAGAGCATTTGACAGGAGGTGAGGAGGCATTGTGTGTTCCAAATATCTTTTTAATTGACAAATTTGTGTCAAAAAAATACACTTTCATTTTAATTTTGCTTTTTCCCAAAAAACTTGCAACAGAAAACTAAGTCTTCAAAAGACTACCATGCCTCTTAGAAAATATTTTGCGATATGATTTAAAAAATGTAGTCTTTTGTTGGGGATTCTATGCTCCAGGACCTCAAAAAAATGTGATAGGTAATCAAAAATCAGATATGTAATTTATGTCCCTAGAATGCCTAAAGGTGGATTTTGGGCCCCTCTATGTGACTACGGTAAATTTCTCACAAATGTGGTATCCCCGTACTTGGGAGGCATTGTTGAATGTGTTTTGGGCTGTAATTGTAAGTATGCCTATGCTACGTGAGAGAGATAACTTGTTAAAATGATAACTTTGTGAAAAAAACACATTTTATTTAATTTTTTCATTTTCTAAAGAAATTATGACCAAAAATTTCAACTGAAAAAAAACTTACAATGACTCTTACTAAAATACCTTGGACTGTCTACTCTCCAAAAAAAGGTTGACTTGGGGGTATGTGTACTGTCCTGGCACATTAGGGCCTCAAGAAAAGAGATAGGCAGTCAGTTCATAAGGACTAATGAAATTTCAAATATCTATACCATAGTTTGTATACTCTATAACTTTCACACAGACTAAACAATATACACTGATTTGAGTTATTTTTTACCAAAGAAAAGTAGCAGAATACAATTTAGCCTACATTCATGAAGAAAGATTATTTATTGCAAAGTTGTATAACAGAAACTAAGAAATTTTTTTTTTCAGAATGTTTGGTCTGTTTTTCCTTTCTATAGCAAAAAAATAAAAAAACAGAGGTGATTAAATACTGTCAAAAAATATACAAAAAAAAACAACTTTTTTTTAGATACATTGTTGCGTGACTGAGTAGTTGTCATTTAAAGTTGTCATTCAAAATAAAAAATGGCCTGGGCAGAAAAGGAATGAAACAGTCCGTGTAATAGTCTTATAAACAATTGTGTGGCTGTCTTTTTGTCTTCCCGGTAAAGTGCCAGAATTGCATACCATTAGAAAAAGAATAACAGTAATTAAAATGTTTGCATACTGTTGAGATTTAAAAACTATCCAATTGGGAACTAAAAGCTACAAATGTAGTAAACATATTTGTATTGATCACACTTAAGCGCATCTGAAGATATCCTTAATTTTGTATGTGCCAATTCTGTATATTTTCTCATAATGGCTAAAAAAAAGACAATATCACTAAAAGATTTAGAATGGTGAAAAATCATCCAAGGTTAATTACAAACAATGTTCTTAGAACCAGCTGGTAAAAAAATTCCAATGCCAAAAATACTGTATGTTTTTAAATGATTTGCTGACAGCTAAGCCTTGTAATAAATTCCAAGTTCTGAGGCTTTTGACTCCACTGTAGCAGCAATATATATTAGTTGATCTGTTGATCTAAATTTTCCTCCTTGACAGGATGTTTAAGATATTTTTTACAATAGCCTCTATCCAGAGGCCATGGGGTTTTGTAAAGATCAAGCCTTAAGTAATAAAAAAAAAATGTTAGAACAAGTGTTCTTTAGCCATAAATATTTTACTGTAAGCACACCTTGAATCACAGATGCCCAGCAGCTGTGGGGTTCGTCTCCCATTTGGCTCCTTCCCCAGCAGGCATGTTGTTTTTTGTTATGTAACCCAAATACAAAAAAGCCTGATCAGAGCTCAACAAACCCCCCAACATTCTACTCATAATACGTAGAATACACAGAATGAAGAAAGGGAGGGCAAGGCTGCTTTGACCATTGATGTATTGCATATACCCTTTATTAACACACAAATCATTAAAAAAAATTGCATGTCTATATTGCTTCTTAATTAATATATTTATAGAATATTATGATTTTTGCATATCTTGTAGATATAGTTGGGGCTTTAAATTTCAATATGCTGTGTTTTTAAAAATGTGTGCATTATTAAAGTGTACAGTATATGCTATATTTCAATGGCCACAGCATCCTTGTCCTCTTTTTCCTCATTCTTTATATTCCATGTGTTATCAATAGACTATTAGTGTGTTTGCTGAGCTCTTTTTTTGTAACTGGATTTCATATTGCTTTTTACAGGGAGCTCCTACCCACGTTAAAACATTGTTTTTAATAAGAATTAACTTTTGGACCTAAAGACAAGAGTCGTATTTGTATTATTAATTGTTAGGTACAACCCATTTGGCTCCTTCCTTAGCAATGCCATTGATCACTTGAGAGTAACTTGCTGAATTGGCACATGCCCAGGCACGGTATATAGAATTGCACCCGATTGAGAAATTACTGGTCCATTGGACTACTTTGTCACTTACAATAGCTGAATCGCACATGAAACCAAATTCCATTAATTTCTTATGATGGCCAAGGGTCTTATAATTTAAAATATGTTCTCATGCAATCACTGTTTTGGATAGGACACTTATGTATACTATGAATAGCATAAAGGGTCCCACAATGTTTTTTTTATATTGTGTTGATAGGCATGCTTTAATGCGGTAGTAAACTGCACCTAGAAAAAAAAATCCCCTGCAAGGTAATGTCATAATGTGCTAGCATACTAGCACATTATGAAGGACTTACCTTCAAATGAAGCCCTCCAGTGTCACGCTGTCATGGCTGCAAAGGCTTACATCTTCAACTGATTTTTCTTCCAGGTTCGCGAGCTGACTGGCAAAACCACGATTACATCACTCCCCCACATGCGTGCGAGAGTCCCTGGCCATGGCACAGTGCTCTGAAGGATCAGCACGGGTATGTCATTCCTTCTGAGCGCATTTGCCAGCTCTCAAAAAGAGTGAATATCTCCTAAATGGTGCACATTTAGGAGAAATTAATTTTTCCTACAGGTAAGCTTTATTATAAGCTTACCTGTAGGAAAAAGTATACGAAAAGAGTTTACTACCACTTTAAGAATGCCTTTTCTTGTGCTTGTAACATGGCTAAATGTTCAGGTCAATGTAGACTGTAGCTTTCAGGGCATTTTGTCCACATAATGACTTGGTCAGACAAGTCTTACTTGGCATACATTGTTAGAATGTGAGGACATTTAGAAGAGCTGATAATACCAATGAATACCTATGAATACCAATGCAGTTCAGGCTGAAAGTCATCATCCTGCAGGCATCTAACCATGCATCTGTCTTTATAAATGTCACCCTCTGAGAACTGAGTGAAACAGCATGATTCAATGCAGCATTTGCTTTTATTTTGTCTGCATCTAGAATCCGGTAATTCATATTATGTACGGCATTTTCTTTTATTTGCATACATGGATGTTATGGTTGGTGATGTTTGACAGATTGCAAAAATTGCTCAGGGAGAATAATCTTGTGGATAATAAGGCCAACTTGTGCTGATTATCATAACTCCAAAATCTAATTATTCCTTTTTTTAGTCTACTTGTATAACTTACACAGATTGGAAGTAATTTGCTAAACACCAGTTAAATATATATGGCATTGATTTAACTAGTTGACACACATAGTTCGCAAACATTACAGCCTGACATTATCTAAAAAGAGCATCTGTTACGGAGCTTTATACTGTGCTTCTCATTCAGGTGTGAAATGAAAAATCTCTGAAACAAATCTTTTTTTCTTTTCATTTGCATAAATGAAGCTTGTTGTTATTAGCTTAGCTTCAATGCATCTGTTCTCTGACAGTTGTTTGTTTGGATCCACTGAAACACAATGGATACATTCCAAAAGAGATGTCAGGGTGACATTTAAATTTTTTGTGTCAACATTGTCACCTGGACACATTTTGCTATTTATAAAATTGTCCTATACTTTGATAAAAAAAAAATGGCAAAATTATGTTTATGTATACATTAATTAAAAAAAGGAACCCCTCAGAACAGAAATGTATGATCTGCCATTACTGATTTGTTTTTGAAGGTGCTAGCTCAAACACTGGTATCCTGACCCTTCCTTCCCTGTCCCAAGTCAGTGATTCACTAAGTAGTTAAGAAAACAAATAGTTTGGCTGCTATAGAAAATGTGAATTGAAAAGAAAATTGGCAGTAGAATATACTGATGTAGTACTGACATGTTATCATAGCTTACATAACGATTATTACCTTTTAGAGGCCTAGAAACCTATTTGCTGTTTAGTATTTTAACAATTAAGGTATTTAGAGATTTAAGGATTTGAATCTATTTGGGACAGCAGTGCCTTACAGTATTTATTAACATGTGTGGAGCCCAAGGCAGATATATCTAAATTTGACATTTACTGGTGGCCTCTTTGTTTCATTAAAGTGGAACTGCTTAAAGATGTTGCCTTCCAGCTCCTTATACAGCATATCATTTATAAAAAAGAGCTTGGGTGCAGTCACTTGATCCAAAAGTAATAGCTACCCTTTGTCAGTGAGTGGATGCTGCAAGGAATGGGGAATGAGCACTGACAACATTGGAAACCAACAGGTGACATGGCAGCTCCATGAATTGAGCCCCATTGTTGATCGCTCCCTGGCACAGACGAGATGCTGCTGCTGGATCATGTGACCACACCCAAGCTGAACAAAAAAAAAGTATTAATTCTCCTTTTACAAATGGTAGGCAGCATAGGTAAGTGGAGGGAGGCAGCAACATGTTTAAGCAAACATATTAGTCTTTACTTCTAATTTTACTGTTATTACTGTTCAAGGCTCCATGGATATACAGTAAACACAGAATTTATGTATAAAAACAAATAAAATATTTTTATTTATATTGCACAAATCAACAATAATCCATCATTTTCCATAACAGGCCAGTCCAACATGTTACTAAAATGGAACAAATTGTTCAAGTTACCAAACAGGACTACACATACACCCAAGATCAGGAAGCATGGGCAGGACCACTAAAACACAACATTAGCTGCACATACCTTCAATCAAGGTTACCAACAGGTCTAGACATCAGGCCCCACCAGCAACGTATTGTGCCCAAAACCTCCACCTTTTATAGCCCCATAGGGGTAAAAAAACATCCAATCTTCGGTTTCCATGCAGGCATGTGATGTCACCCCCCCATACCTGCCCCAGAGAGGGGATTGCATTTGGTTGGCCGCTGTGTCCTCCCGTCATGGTTGTGGACCCTCTGGAAGTTTAGGGAGCTGTATATTTGTATAATGTGTATTTTTTTTTTTTTGTATGTATCCTGTGTTAATATTTTGCTTTTAAATCCAAGTTTTTATTGCACTCCTCATACCTCCTTAAGAAGTGGGGCACCTTGCAAAATGCATTGAGATGTTTTACTCACAGTGAAGACACCTTAGGCAGACATTGGAAGTCATCATGGTTCAAATTTAGTGCTTTATTGTCTATCAATAAGGAGGTTGTGTATTTCCATAAGTTAACATTTTAAGTGGTGCTGAAGCCTTAAAGTGTAACTCCACTTTTGTTGAGAAAAAAATTCCCCTCTGGGTGATCTATGTACATTGCAGAGATTTTAACAAACTTTGTTGCAGATTCCTACCTTTTGTCATTCTGAAGAAGTAGATGTCTGTTTGTCTGTGTCCATATGCTGAGTGAATCTGTATGGGAGTGGTTTTATAATTATCAAACAGCTGCTGCACCTGCAAGACTCTAATGAGGAACATTGCAGGGTCTGCATCCCTTTAGATATGATTTCTTATAGAGAATATTTCACCAAAAATGATATTTTTGTTGCAGGGGATGCCAAAAATTCTTGTTTCTTGTTTCTTAGTACAGACTTCTAGGAAAATCAGTGAGCCAATCACACAAGCAGAATTACATTTTCAGGGGGGTGTTCTGTACACCATACCTCTAGGTAGTCATATTGCACTGCACTTTACAGAACATTACAGCACTTCAGACTGGAAAGGAAAGGTAATTTTTAATAACATTCAATTACAATATGACTTGAGTCAAAATTGTAAACGCTATAGTTTTTTTTGCTACTTTTTTTCCCACAAAAGTGGAGTTACCCTTTAAGGTTTTTTACCTCAATGCATTCTGTTCATTAAAGTAAAAAACCTTCTGCACTGCAGGATCCCCCAAGCCCCACCTTATTCTTACCTGAGTCTGATCTGATCTAGCAATGTGCACAAGAGCAGCGGCTCTCGCCGCGGTCTCCCTCCTCATTGGGCAGATTGATAGCAGCAGGAGCCATTGGTTTCTGCTGCTGTCAATCAAATGATGTGGCAGGAGGTAGGGCTTTACCTCCCGGTCTGTCTAAATGCAGACAGGAGGGCTTGGCAGCAAGCCCGCACAGGTGCCCACATGGAAAGCAGTTTTCCATGGGGACACCCGCTGAAGAGGAGGGGACTGGAGTACCTGGAAACCCCAGAAGAGAAGGATCGGGGCTGCTCTGTGCAAACCCACTGCACAGAACAGGCAAATATAACATGTTTGTTGTTTCAATTTAAAAAAGGGAAGGTTTAATGTCACTTTAACGGAGGTGCCATCTAATAGTGTGTTTTGTGCACAATAATTTTATATTGTTTTTAACTTTAGCATATTGTAATAAAATTACTTACTGATTTATACATGTGTGTTTTAGCACCTAAAAAATCCATCTTTCTCTTTTTGAAGATGCATATGCTTATTATCTAATGGCTTCATTAAACATATTTTCATACCATGAACCACACTGCCTACCAACTCTAAACAAGTCATGAACGGTAATATCCATATTTCTGTTCTCACAGGCTAATGGTAATTTACAGTACCTTGTATAAAGACTTCTAACAGTAATATCTGAAACAGAGAATATTTTCAAACTTTCCTACTAGTGAAAGCTTAGTCAATAAACAATAACTTTCTGCATTTCTTTAACAATGCACTAATTACACTTACATCTGCAGCTAATACAGTTGTAGCAGTGTACTCTTTTATACCGATACATTTCTTTTTTTTAAATATTTATGCTGATTATCTAATGGCTTTATTCAAATGTATTTTCCACCATGATACACTATGCCGACCAACTCTTTAATTTAATAATGAATGTAAAGAGCACAGTTGATATTCAGTTGTTCTCAAGAGTGCTGCTAACTAATAGTAATAAAATGTACCACAGAGAATGTGTGAAGAATTCATTAACACTGTTAAATTAATTTGACCCTTGCAATCAAAAGCCTTGCAACTAATAATATGTATATGTGCATACTAGAGACACTAAGCTGTAAAGTGCACATCAAATTACCACTCATATCCATCAAGTTTATGAATGCTATTCTATTCCTCTCACAAAGTCAGTGAGCCAAAAGAGTACACCAAGCATTTCTTTATCAAATGTCACACAAACACTTACAAATAAGCACACTTTCTGTCCATTGATATAGCCATGTATCCAGTCCACTGGGAAAATGGTAAAAAAAAAAGTATAAAACTTTTGAGACTGCTGAAAGAGCTCCTAAACTACCCAATTATCGATAGAAATATTTGACTGTATCTGTACTGATATCAGTAATACAAGAATAAAATTAAGTTCATGTAAAGCCAAAATGTTTCTCTTCTGCACCACAGTTGGGTTAGGGGTTAGGCCCTCTGTCTTTTTTTTTTGTCTGTGTCCGTATATGCAGATTGACCACCCTGTCCTGATAACTGCTTTCATTAAGACAGAAAGTAAAGGGAAGTCCATGGTAAAGTCAGAAAATTGTGAACTTTAATCTAAACTCCAATTAAGTCAATAAGGGGCAAATTTTTTAAATCAATTCTGGCCATTTTTAAAGCTAATAGGTAAAGGAATGTCACATATAGGGTACGGAAAGCTGAGCACTTCCATGGGGTCAGGTACCAAGAGGAGTAAAACACATTTTAAAAATTATAAAACATAAGGAATGCTGCGCTACATTCAAATCAAACAAATTGTGAATGTGGGATCCCAAGATATCAAATCAAAAAGTGTGACAATATTAACAATATTGACAATGCAAATCTATACGTGCTTGCTGATAATAACAAAAAATCAAATAAATCACTCAAAGGATGTAGAAACACAAAAAACTATATCTATATGTATGTGCATGAACAAAAAATATACACATACATATAATTAAATCACACGTGCCTATTGTGAAGTGAAAAAATAACCATAATAATGGTACACGCAAACTAATATCTCAAAGTCCAAAAAATATAAAATATTGTAGGTGAACAAAACAGTAAACGGTGCTTCCAAATTATACTGTTAGTGACCACAAGTGAAAAAAATCGTGCAGGTTTCTGGGTGTATATAGATCTACGAATCCAACCACCTTCTGGATTAGCCTCTCACCTCATCCCTTCGACCCTTGCGGATCAAAGAGCAGTAGTGGATCCCTCTCACAGATCCTCCAGGCACCAAAGCACTCCAAGACAGCTTTCAAGATGTAATATTCCCACTATGGCTCTTCTCCAGGAAAAGTTGTAATATCAATCTCTCAGAATGAGACAAAGGAATCCTCCCATAGTGTAGTATATTTATTATACCATAGGAACATGTAGCATATTTTAAATAAGAACTTACGTAGCAGCCAGTCCACACTAAAGCCTCATGCTTTCAGATGAGGATATATCTGTTGGGTGTACAGCTGAATGCACAGGTGTACCAAGATGGCCGCCACGCCGGAAATACGTCACCGCGCTACGCCGACGCGTTACATCACAATGTCATGTGACTTCATCAGGGCTGTCAATCACAGTGACGGTCACTCTTTATATACCCAGCTAGATAGAGGGAACCACCCACATGGGAGGTGTTTTCTTCAACCTAATCTCATCAATACTTCCTGCGGCCATTACATTGAAGACCACTGGGGACTACTATGCAAAAAGTATATATGCTAATGGCTGCAGTAGGTGCATCTACACAGAAAAAGTCCGAGGACTGTGCAATGATGCACCAACTGCAATTAATGTACCTAATATTTAAAAAAACACCAAAATAACCTTATACAAAATCCCATTTTAATTGAATGTTAAAAAAACAAAAGAATATATTATTTATTGACTAAGAATATAAAAATATTAAAATTATTATTAAAATGGATGAAATAGACCATCTCTCACCTAATTACACGCTATAATCGCATGTAATCTCCAATTATACATACCAAAAATACAGCTAATTAATTTTATACAGTTACACGGAAATATATATATACCCCTGCACATAAGGACGCATACGTATATATACAATCCAAATCACAGTTTAATCAAAAGTTATTATATATAGGTTTTAAAATGAGTAAAATAATTTAAAAAATTAATATTTATTAATGAGAATTAATATTTTATCATTTTATATATAAAAATTTTTTATTTTTATTTAAAATATTAATAATGTCCCAACCCTTCACCAGCTCATAAAAGACCTACTCCAAAAAAACTCACACACATATATTCTATCCAAAAGCATGAGTTTACATAATCAATGTATAAATTTATTATATATATATATATATCTTATTTCCCCAATAGTATGCACACTTATTTCCCCAATGGTTTGAACATTGAGTTTGATTTAAATTGCTTTATTTCTGATTTTTGAGGTTAATTGAGATGGTGCTATAGATATATATATATATAATAAATTTATACATTGATTATGTAAACTCATGCTTTTGGATAGAATATATGTGTGTGAGTTTTTTTGGAGTAGGTCTTTTATGAGCTGGTGAAGGGTTGGGACATTATTAATATTTTAAATAAAAATAAAAAAATTTTATATATAAAATGATAAAATATTAATTCTCATTAATAAATATTAATTTTTTAAATTATTTTACTGATTTTAAAACCTATATATAATAACTTTTGATTAGACTGTGATTTGGATTGTATATATACGTATGCGTCCTTATGTGCAGGGGTATATATATATTTCCGTGTAACTGTATAAAATTAATTAGCTGTATTTTTGGTATGTATAATTGGAGATTACATGTGATTATAGCGTGTAATTAGGTGAGAGATGGTCTATTTCCTCCATTTTAATAATAATTTTAATATTTTTATATTCTTAGTCAATAAATAATATATTCTTTTGTTTTTTTAACATTCAATTAAAATGGGATTTTGTATAAGGTTATTTTGGTGTTTTTTTAAATATTAGGTATATTAATTGCAGTTGGTGCATCATTGCACAGTCCTCGGACTTTTTCTGTGTAGATGCGCCTACTGCAGCCATTAGCATATATACTTTTTGCATAGTAGTCCCCAGTGGTCTTCAATGTAATGGCCGCAGGAAGTATTGATGAGATTAGGTTGAAGAAAACACCTCCCATGTGGGTGGTTCCCTCTATCTAGCTGGGTATATAAAGAGTGACCGTCACTGTGATTGACAGCCCTGATGAAGTCACATGACATTGTGACGTAACGCGTCGGCGTAGCGCGGTGACGTATTTCCGGCGTGGCGGCCATCTTGGTACACCTGTGCATTCAGCTGTACACCCAACAGATATATCCTCATCTGAAAGCATGAGGCTTTAGTGTGGACTGGCTGCTACGTAAGTTCTTATTTAAAATATGCTACATGTTCCTATGGTATAATAAATATACTACACTATGGGAGGATTCCTTTGTCTCATTCTGAGAGATTGATATTACAACTTTTCCTGGAGAAGAGCCATAGTGGGAATATTACATCTTGAAAGCTGTCTTGGAGTGCTTTGGTGCCTGGAGGATCTGTGAGAGGGATCCACTACTGCTCTTTGATCCGCAAGGGTCGAAGGGATGAGGTGAGAGGCTAATCCAGAAGGTGGTTGGATTCGTAGATCTATATACACCCAGAAACCTGCACGATTTTTTTCACTTGTGGTCACTAACAGTATAATTTGGAAGCACCGTTTACTGTTTTGTTCACCTACAATATTTTATATTTTTTGGACTTTGAGATATTAGTTTGCGTGTACCATTATTATGGTTATTTTTTCACTTCACAATAGGCACGTGTGATTTAATTATATGTATGTGTATATTTTTTGTTCATGCACATACATATAGATATAGTTTTTTGTGTTTCTACATCCTTTGAGTGATTTATTTGATTTTTTGTTATTATCAGCAAGCACGTATAGATTTGCATTGTCAATATTGTTAATATTGTCACACTTTTTGATTTGATATCTTGGGATCCCACATTCACAATTCGTTTGATTTGAATGTAGCGCAGCATTCCTTATGTTTTATATTCACTTGATCACTGGTATATGATTTAATGCTAGCAGCTCCTTTGGGATTTATACACTTATTCATTTGATTTAATAATTTTAAATACACATTTTGAGCGCAGGAGGGTCACACCACATTTTAAAAATGATTTACAGTGTACAGAGGGTCCTCTTTTTAATGTGGCTTTGAGGGAAACATAGCAAATACACCAATCCTTTTAGTTTACAAGTTTAGAAGTTGCCTTTAGCTGTGTGTTGTTACAGAATACTAAAATTATCATGGACAGATTATGAAACACCATATTCTGGCATCACATAATTTGCATAAGAAGATGTTCTCTCAGCAGCACCTCAATCTGATTCATTTCTAACTTGGAAAAACAGTATTTTTCTAGGTAGTTTTGAGTGCAAAACCTGATTGTTTTAATCAGCAGTAAAAGGGCTGAATTAAACTGTGGAAGTATTAGCCACAAGAGCTAAAGGAAAGTTTACTTCTAAACAAATAAAGCTAAACCCTCAACTTCATATTAATTGGGCAGTGGCAAAATAGTTTCATAGTATAGTTTGCAAGCTTCAGTTTTCCCAGGAATACATTGTATTGTCTTAAAGTTTAATAACGTATGCTTGAAAAACACAACCCACATTTCTCAGAACCCCTCCCATCTTCAAACTGTGAATTATTCCCCAAATATTCTAAATATAGACTTCAGTTGTGTGTTTGTTAGAAATTGTTCAGTGTCAGGCAGGGGCGGACTGACCATTTGGAAACTCGGGCACTGCCCAAGGGCCCGGGGTCAGTAGGAGGCCCCATGAGATGCCCCTGGTACCTTTTTCATAGGCTTTTTTGAGTTTGGGCAAGGACACAGGGGCCCCATGATCCCCTTTTGCCCGGGGGCCCCATGAGTTGTCAGTCCGCCCCTGGTGTCAGGACAAATACTATCAAAAGAAAGCTCAATTTGTGTGAAAAAATAAGATTTACCGTATTTTTCGCTCCATAAGACGCACTTTTTTCCCCCCAAAAAAGGGGGGAAAATGTCAGTGCTTCTTATGGAGCGAATATAAAGTGGCCAGTCCGGTATTTCTGCCGCCACCATGTCAGAATACCGGGCCGGCCGCTCAGCTGTTCTCTCCTGCAAGGCCTTCCCTGTTCCTCGCTCCAGCGCTGCACAGTCTTCCCGTGCTGGCTTCTGTGACAGCCGGGTGCCCACTGCGCATGCGCTGCGCTTTGTGAATGGTCCAGTGTTTTCTGGGACACATGACAGGTCCCAGAAGGTGCCAGGCCATTCACAAAGCGCAGCGCTTCTCGCGCATGCGCAGTGGGCACCCGGCTGTCACAGAAGCCAGCACGGGAAGAAGAGGGAAAGACAACTCCGCGGAAGTGGGAGCGGGTACCTGTCAAATTCAGGTACCCGCTCCCCCTCCCTCCCCAAAGGTCAGCAGTCCCTGGTCATCCCCTGCACTGTCTGCAGTCTCTGGTCATCTCCTGTACTATGTCCGCAGTCTCTGGTCATCTCCTGTAGTATGTCCGCAGTCTCTGGTCATTTCCTGTAGTAAGTCCGCAGTCTCTGGTCATCTCCTGTGCTGTGTCTGCAGTCTCTGGTCATCTCCTGTACTGTGTCTGCAGTCTCTGGTCATCTCCTGTACTGTGTCCGCAGTCTCTGGTCATTCCCTGTACTATGTCTGCAGTCCATTGGTTTAGAATATTTTTTTTTCTTGTTTTTCGCCTCTAAAACCTAGGTGCGTCTTATGGTCAGGTGCGTTTTATGGAGCGAAAAATACAGTAAATTGCATTTGTGTACAGTGTTGCATGCCTGCGTAATTGTAAATGAAAGTAGCACAACACCAAATTTCCTTTTTTTAGTATTTCTTTCATCTGGTCAGCCAGCAACTCTGCTGTTTTTTCAGAAGCTCAAGCTCTTCAGCAGAATGTATTAGTTTACAATTACATACATGCACATGTATCAGTTTACATACATGGATGAGACAAACCACTTAACACTGGCAGGGGTGAATAAAATGATCAGATTTTATTTATTCATGTAAAACCTTTATCCCAAAAGGAAAAAAAATGTTTGTATAAAGTGTGAGCTGAAGTTTGGCTTCAGTTTGTTATTGTAGTCTTATGGAGCGAATATGTGGCGGCCGGTCCGGTATTTCCACCGCCGCCATGCCAGAATACCAGGCCGACCGCTCAGCTCTGCAGCGGGACCTTATGGAGATGACTGCTGACCTTTGGGGAGGTGGGGAGCGGGTACCTGAATTTGACAGGTAACCGCTCTTACTTCTGCGGAGTTGTTCTTTGACCTTACCTGTTCCTCTATCCAGCGGCGCGCTGTCTTCCCGGCTTCTGTAGTGTGGGCGCTGGACTTGACAGCCGGGTGCCACGTGCGCATGCGCAAGAAGCGGTGCTTTTTGTGAATGGTAAGGCGGTACCTGGGACACATGACAGATCCCAGAAGCCGCCGGACCAATCACAAAGCGCAAGTGCTTCTCGCTCATGTGCACTGGGCACCCGGCTGTCGTGCCGAGCGCCGACACTACAGAAGCCGGGAAGAGAGCGTGCGGCTGGATAGAGGAACAGGTAAGATCAAAGAACAACTCAGCGGAAGTAAGATCGGGTACCTGTCAAATTCAGGTACCCGCTTCCCCCCCCTCCCCAAAGGTCAGCAGTCATCTCCTGTACTGTCCGCAGTCTCTGGTCATCCTATACTGTCCGCAGTCTATGGTCATCTCCTGTACTGTCTGCAGTCTCTGGTCATCCCTGTGCTGTCCACAGTCTCTGGTCATCCCTGTGCTGTCCACAGTCTCTGGTCATCTCCTGTACTGTGTCCGCAGTCTCTGGTCATCTCCTGTACTATGTCCGCAGTCTCTGGTCATCTCCTGTACTGTGTTCGCAGTCTTTGGTCATCCCTGTGCTGTCCACAGTCTCTGGTCATCTCCTGTACTATGTCTGCAGTCCATTAGTTCAGAATTTTTTTTTCCTGTTTTCTGCCTCTAAAACCTAGGTGTGTCTTATGGTCAGGTGCGTCTTATGGAGCGAAAAATACGGTAGGTTTAGTTTGACACATTTTTGTCAAAACTGGCAAAGCTTATTGTGTGGCACTTCACTGCACACTTTTAACAACAGTGATGTGTGTCAAAGCATACCCTTTTTGTCCCCGTTTGCCATAGCTTCCACTACATGAATTTAATCAGGTGTCTGGCTCCAGTGAAGGCTCAGCTGCCATTTAAAGCCATTTCTGCCCACCTGAAGCAAACAGATGCAGAGATGACAATTCAACCTGGAAGTACCTAGGCCTAAACACCACCTTGTTTCTATGCAAAAACTGAAAAATCAATCCCTTCTAAGATTAGGCCGTCAGCTCAGACACTTGATGGTTACAAGGAATACCACCTTGTACACAACAGCATGCACAAATATAATGTGTAAAAACCAAAGATAGTTTGAAACATGCAAATACTAAGAGCTAGGGGCAGAAAAAAACTGATAGTGCAGGTTTTAATTTTGACAGTTTTATTTGCATGCCAATATTTTTTTTTAGTATGAAGCCTTATGCTATGCAGTCCTAATGCAGAGACAAGGCAATTTGTCTTGAGTCCTTTGAGTTCAGTTAACACCACTGTACTGCGGTGAGGTGTGCTGAAAAGGTAGGACATGCTATATTTTTGGAGCACAGCATGTTGCCACACAGTATACTGCATTGCAACCTACTACTAAGAATAAAGACGAATTAAATGTATTTTTGTGACCTTTTAAAAAAGTTAAAGAAAAAAATGTAAACAGTGTAATGTAATATTACAAAGCCTCTGCACTGCTCCCTTTATAGCACACTGTAGCATCCATGGTATGGCTGTTTGTGTGAACGAACTTTTTTTTGTTTGCTTTAATGGAAGTTTAAAAGTATTAGAATGAAAAAAAAATTTAGTGGGGGAGGGATACTGAAAGGCAGAAGTATTTCTAAATACCTCAAGGTTTGAATAAGAATATTAAAAGAAAACCCAGGAAATATCTTTATTATTAATAAAATCATCTACAATACACACAGACAAATGATCACTCAACATAACAAATTGTGGCCTTGAAGATGTTTTAGCATTTAAGACAATGATGACTAATCTTTCAGTGGTCCTAGGAGAGGGAAACAAATACGAATTTGTAGATCACGTAGTGTCACATGTCTCCTGAAAGTGGCAACCGCAGTCTTTTGTTAAACTATTGGAAAAAAGTGGATAGTGAAAAAATGTACTGTATATATACATTGCTGTGCAAAAATCTTGAGTGATCAGGAATGGTTCAAAAATTGCGTCAGTAATAGGTTGTATTAATAAACATCCTATAATTTTCAATAAAATGAAAAAAAGAAATAGTTTTGTCTTAAAACAAACTTGCATGTAATCTCTGAAGGTAGGCACAAGGTAGGTTTTTCCAAGCGATAGTTGTCACAGTTTCAGTGAACACTTTTGCTGCCTTACTGGCTTGTAGACTTGGAAGTACTCCCAGCTTAATGATGCTGAGATCAGGGCTCTGTGAGGACCATATCTTCTGCTGCATGACACCCTGTTCCTCTTTTCTCTCTATATATATTCTTTTTCTCATTAATTTAGTCATGTGCTTGGTAGTCATCGCCATGTTGTAAACTGAAGCTGGGATTGATCAGATTACTCCTGTGGTATTACATGATGGATATGAATTTTACTGTACTTTTGAACAGTGACAAGCAATATATTTTGCATAGGAAATGCAGTCCCAAACCTATAGGAAAACTGCTGTGTGATTCACTGTTGCTTGCAGATATCCATCCATGTACTATTTTCAGTCCTTTCAGCAAGCATACTGTCTGCTGTTAAAATATTCAGTATAGATCACTTGCTGCCAGACCTAAGTTTTTGTGAATAGAGAGATGCAACTAAATTTCTAACTTGGAGGAATGGGTTTTTAGTTACTAATCTTCCTTGAAGACCACTTTTGATAAGACTTTTCCAGACTGTAATTGGTTGTACCAGGTTCTCATTGGTCTCTGCCAGTTCCGAGTAGCTAGTGGCACTGAACGTTGCCTGTGTTGAAAGTAAGCACACTGGATATTTTTTTTCTTTTTGGCACTCAGTTTCCATGCCTGCAGGCATGAAGAATCATTAACCCTGTCTTCATTCCCCCAGTGATCACTTTCTCAAGTTATACTTTTCATATTTCTGGCAAGGCAGTAGGAGCTCATCTGTATGCATGACATGTATATCTCTATGAAACACTCAGATGACAAAATAAAGGCCACTGTGCAAGCACAGTGATATATTTGACTGTATCATCTTTAGAACAGCATCTTAATCCAAAAGTTAGATGCTGGTACTGAAAAATGCTTGAACAAAGATAATGCTAGCCTTCTGGGCATAAAGGGTAAAGAAGAATTGACAAGGGGAGAAATGTGATCTCTTTGAGATGTAACAAATACCTGTAGGTGTTTCAGTTATCCACAGTTTATGCATACACTTAACAAGATAGACATGATATAATGTATCTAATGATTTGTTCACTTTTATCTCATCATCAATGTTTTCAGAAATGATTTGTCAGTCATCTATGAAAAAAAAATCTTTTGGAATTAAGTCTTGAAATTCTTGTTCAAGCTGCCACTTTTGAACACCAAGATTGTTTACACATGTATGACTGTTTTTTCAGTGGTGATTAAGAATGAGCATTGATTCACTCTGTACATGGACACAGACAAACAGCTATTTCTTCAGAATAACAAAAGGTAAGGGAGTGTTGAAAAATACTCTACCTTGAACAGCATACACGTGAAAAGCTACATTGGTAAAGATAAGGAAAACAAAGAGAAAACTACAATAACAAAGTGTGGACCTCAAGGTGGAACCGCAGGATTGGAGTTTCGTCATCTGCCGGGGACTTGTGTGGGGTTGATCCCTAACGTGCACTTGGCTTTTCATTAGGTTGAAAGCTCAACAGGGTTCTTACTCACTTGTGGTTGCCACTAGAATTTTGGAGCGTCACTCCCTCTCTTTGGCCTTATTGGAAAAGTGAGTCTTTTCTTTGTTCCTTTGATGGTTGGAAACACATTCATTATTGTGGCTATTCATTTGAGCAAGGATTTTTTTGGTGGAGCCTTGTGGACATGTATTTGAGCACAGACTTTCTTGGGTGGAGTTTCATTATATTTGTTTATTCAGTTTTTAGTGCTGCACTTTTTGTATTATATTCATGATGTCATTGTTTACTGGTGTGATCTCTGTTACAGTACTGTGATTTGTTAGAGTGAGCACATGGTACAGGGTCAATAACAGTAGCCCTGTGCCATGTGATAGCTGAGGACAAACATAGCTATCACAGCAAACGATTGCATCATGAATGATGGCAAACACAGATAGAAATTATTTCTTATATATCAACTTATGTTTTAGTGTTGCCAGACCAGTGTAGCTAGAATGAGTGTACCTGATATCCACCACACCAGATCAGTGTATGCCAGCAACAGTTTTCCTTATCACTGCCATACCAGTCGCAATGTCAACACAATAGTGTAAGCAAGTAACAGTGTCTCTTATTGTTGCCACACAAGTCCCATTGTCACCAAACAAGTGTACGTCAGCAGCAATGTTCCTGATTTCTGCCACACTAGTCCCCAGTGTCACCAGACCAGTTTAAGCCAGCAGCAGTGTTCCTGATCTCAGCTATACAAGTCCCACTGTTACCAGACACATGCAGTCAGCAACAGTGTTGCTGATCACCACCACACCAGTGCAGTGTTGCTGATCACCACCACACCAGTGCAGTGTTGCTGATCACCACCACACCAGTGCAGTGTTGCCTCTACCTGCCACCTGTTCTGTCCTGGACTTTTTAGTGACTACATTTCTGCCTCCTGCCTGTACTGATACTTTGCCTGTTTGCTCACCATGTTTGTGCCTGCCTCCTGAACTGACCCATCTGCACATCTGGATGACTATATTCCTGTGAGACACAAGTCTGAGCCATCCTCTGCAGACAACTGCACTCCTCTTCACAGTGGCATGTGAACCACATGAACTCTTTTGTTCTTCCTTTCTTCAGCCTCCTGTTCAGTCAAGAAATTAGATGTGCAATTAATGCCCCTGGAGCACTTGAAGGTGTTCCTTGGATTTTGGGTCTCTCTATGTGGTTAGGCTGTGAAAAAGTCTAACGCATGTGGTATCACCACCCTCAGAGTAGCCAAACGTGTTTTGGGCTGTAATTCTAAGTATGCATATGCAGTGAGTGAGAAATATCTTACTAATTGACAACTCACCATGCCTCTTAGAAAATACCTTGGGGTGTTTGCTTTCCAAAATGTGGCAATTTTGTGGGTTTTTCCACTGTCTTGGTGTTCCAGCGCATTCAAACATATGATACAGTAGGTAGTCAGGAAATTAGATATATAATTCATACCCATAGAACACAGAAAGGTGCTCCTTGGATTTTGGGCCATTCTATGTGGCTTGGCTATGAAAGAATCTCATGTATATGGTGTCAGTATACTTAGAAGGAGTAGCAGAATATGTTTTGGGGTGTAATTCTAAGTATGCCTATGCTGTATGTGAGAAATATCATGTCTAAATGACAACTTTAAAAAACTAAAAAAACAGCATTTTCATTTTCTTTCTACATTCTATCCATTCTATCTTTCTTTCTTCTACATTTTTAAAAGACTTTTCAGAAAATACCTTGGAGTCTCTGCTTCCCAAAATGTGATAATTTTGTGGATGTTTCTCTTGTCCTTGTACATCCTTTAGATTGTAAGCTCCATGAGCAGGGCCCTGCAATTCCTTCTGTATCGAACTGTATTGTAATTGTACTTTCCCCCTTATATTGTATAGCGCTGCGTAAACTGTTGACGCTATATCAATCCTGTATACTAATAATAATTACGAAGACAAGAAATAAGTACCGTATTTTTCGGACTATAAGGCGCACCGGATTATAAGACGCAGTATTAGTGAACGGATCTATTTTCATATATAAGACGCACCGGATTATAAGGCGCATAAAGCGAAACAAAATAGTCGGATAAGTCAGACTTTATTCAAATCATTAACAATACCTGTCAATATTACACAATAGATCCAGTCAGACCACAATATTACACAATATTAAAGCGAAACAAAATAGCCGGATAGGTCAGATATTACACAAAAGAGTATGCTCACTTTTTCAATCATTCCTATTCTACGAATCCATCAAATTCCTCGTCTTCGGTGTCGGAATTTAACAGTTGGGCGATAGCTGCATCAAGCAAGCCCGGATCTCTCTCGTCATCATCCGATTCAGTCTCATTGCTGTTGCTTGGCTGTTCATTGATGATTCCGGCCTTCGTGAAAGCTCGGACGACAGTTGAAACCGATACCTTAGCCCAGGCATCGACGATCCATTGGCAGATAGTGGCATAACTAGCCCGGCGTTGCCTGCCTGTGTTGGTAAATGTGTGCTCACCTTCTGTCATCCATTGCTCCCATGCGGCTCGCAATTTAGCCTTGAACGCCCTGTTGACACCAATATCTAGTGGTTGGAGTTCTTTGGTCAATCCTCCAGGAATGATGGCAAGCTCCGAATTGGTTTTCTTCACTTGGCTTTTGACAGTGTCAGTGAGATGAGCGCACATAGAGTCGTAGATCAATAAGGCCGGAGACTTGTGGAAGAAGCCATCTGGTCTCCTGACGTAAACTTCTCTCAGCCACTCACTCATTTTCTCCTCGTCCATCCAGCCTTTTGGATTGACCTTGACGATGATCCCAAGAGGAAACGTTTCCTTTGGCAAAGTCTTCCTCTTAAAAATGACCATGGGTGGTAGTTTCTGGCCATTAGCCTGGCAACCGAGAACTACAGTGAAGGATGATTTCTCATTCCCTGTGGTGCGTATAGATACAGTAGACGTCCCTGTTTTTTCTACAGTACGGTTCGCGGGGATGTCAAAGGTGAGAGGGATCTCGTCCATGTTTGTGATGTGGTCTGACTGGATCTTCTTTTCGATGATCTTGTCCTTGCAGTAAGTGCGGAAGATGGCCATCCTTTCTTCATAATCCTTTGGCAGTTGCTGCGAAGTGGTAGTTCTTGTGCGGATGGAGAGATGACGCCTTTTCATAAAACGGAAGCACCAAGAAGGACCTCCTTGAAATTCGTTGATCTTCATATCTCGTGCCATCGCTGTTGCCTTAAGTCGAATGGAGACTGTAGAGACGCTTCTACCTGCTGTTCTATGTTCAATAATCCACTGCTCAATTTTGTCCTCTAATTGTGGCCATCTTGCCTTGTTCCCTCGGAAACTCTTCTTCGTCTTCTTTACTTGACGCAGGTCATCTTCTTGTTTCCTCCACTTCCGTACCATTGATTCATTAATGTTGAATTTTTTCGCTGCTGCTCTATTCCCATGTTGTACTGCTTGGCTGATGGCCTTGAGTTTGAAATCCGCGTCGTAAGCATGTCTCTTAACAGGTGCCATTTTGGGGTCCTTAATTACCGGATTTGGAAGCACAGTACATATCAGGAAATGTAGTTTTCGAATAAGCAAGGGGAGTGGCTTCGTCGCTTACCAAAGTCATAATAAAACATTTTGACAGATTCTTCAGCACAGTGTGAACATACACTGTTCATACATAAGGCGCATCGGAATATAAGGCGCATTGCCGATTTTTGTACAAATATAGATATTTTATGTGCGCCTTATAGTCCGAAAAATACGGTAGTCAGGATTTTAGGCCCCTCTGTGCATCTAGGCTGTGAACAAAGTATCATGCTGCAAGTGGGATCCCCATTCTTAGGAGGCATAACAGAATGTCTTTTGAGGTGCAATTTTACCTATGTCTATGCTGTGTATAAGAAATAACTGTCTTCATTTTCCAAAAAATTGTTACAAAATATTACAATTGATAACAAATTGGTTAAAAAACTCACCATGTCTCTTGCTAAATACCTTGAACTGTTTACTTTCTAAAAAGGGGTAATTTAGGGGTATTTGTACTTGTATTTGTGTTCTGGCATTTCGAGGTCTCAAGAAAGGAGATGGGCAATCAGTACAACAGGATTGATCAATTATCAAATATACAATGTATACAATTGTTTGTAGACTCTATAACTTTGATAACAAAGGGGTAACAGGCGCATGGAATGAGAAGTCCACATAGTCCCTTGGATAAGTATAGGGTCCAGAAATTGACAGGGGAGTAGGCAGTCTAAATCACTGGGTAAGCTGCGATAGAGTGAAGCAATGGCAGTAAAAAGCAAGGAAAGAAACACAGCGCTTCTATGTGTAGACTGTAAGATGAATTAATGGTTAAAACGGTTAAAAAAAATGGTTAAAACATAAGTTTAACAACTCACATGTGGATGGTAATAAGCAGGCTCATAAGGGTTAAACGCACACAGCGCCTCGTAGCTGGGTTCAAGAATCAGTGAGCAAGGATGCCGGCTGGACAGCAGAGAGCCCTGGAGAGATGGAGGAATGCCTGATGTGAAAGCCTGGCAGGTCCCCGGAAACCCCGTAGCAGTGGCGATGGCGTGTGACTGTGGATTGATGAGGGGGCCATAGGATAAAAAGTACTGTAGGGTCAGGAGCCCCAAATGGTGAAGGATGGACGTATATAATGAGCTACATCCAAAGAGGCCCAACTGTAGGTGGGATTTCAGTCATATGGTGTAAGTAGATGTATAAGGTGGGCCCCATCTTTGAAGTAAGACTGTAAACCTTGAGCAAGTGGTTGTAAGAAAAAATCCATATACTGCGGCTGGCTCCTGGATGGACGCGCTTCACTGACAGCTCTGTGCACCCGCCAGAACAAGCGCGGCACACACCGGCCCCAAGGAATATAAATCCCACAGCGATTACCGGACTGAGTGCCCAGACCTCCCCAGCTATGCCCCACAGGAGAAAAACCCAGAGACAACCGGGAAAATTAACAAAATTCTTCCCTGCTGTCACAGCAGGAATACAAGATGGTGCCGGCTGCAATAATACGAGAAGCAGCAGCCATGAGAGGGACCACACAGCCCAGCAGACGGATTCCAGACTGCAATACCCGCTGTATCCAGGGGACCCTGGTGAGACATCACCCCCTATGTCCCCCACCACAAGCAGCGCGGCCAAGTCTAGGCCACGTCTTGACCCTGAGCAGTCTTCTGCCTACCAGGCCCTCAGCCATCCATCACCTCAGCTTAACACTGACCTACCAGTAATAGAAGCATTCCCTGCGTCAGATCAGCCTATTACCAAGATATGCATGAAAAACATGCTTTTATCGCTCAGACAAACCCTACATAGCGATATATCATCATCACTAGCCAAAATTACTAACGTGGTTCAGCAACAAGAACACAGATTACTCCATATTGAGTCCAGAGTGGGAGAAATAATTATAGTGCATAACGATCTGACGCACATGCGGATCATACATCTGACCAGCGAAGAAATTAATTTGAAACTAACCGATCTGGAAGATCGATCAAGGCGTAACAATATCAAATTCAGAGGTATTCCCAAAAGCATCACTAATGAGGCACTGCTACCCTATATACAGCAATATATAAAACTCCTCATTCCACCTTTCTCTGAAATGGAGCTTGCTATAGACCAGGCCCACCGACTACCTAAACCTTCATTTCTGTCAGCATCTATCCCAAGAGATGTTCTGGCGCGTATTCACTTCTACCACATTAAAGAAAAAATTATGGCGGCAGCCAGAAACCCACCTCCGCTCCCACCATCACATGCAAATATCCGATTATTTGCAGACCTATCAAAGGCCACGCTCCTTAACAGGAACAAAATTATTACTATTACCAAAGCCTTAAGAAACCACGGCATAGGCTATCAATGGGGTTTCTCCATGAAACTAACCATGAAACAACATGGCAGAGTCTTCACAATCAAAACCCTTGAAGCGGGCGTAGATTTACTTAAAGCTTGGAATATGCTACCTGTGGACACACAGCAATCCACACTTACTAATGTCCAACATATGGAAGCAGAATAATGGCAACGCAGCACACCTTTTATGCACCACTAATACTTCATCTAAGATGTTATATCCCTCTCTACTATTTTCTGGCGATCGGCCATGTTCCGAAAATGTTCATGTTACAAGAAAATGTTTGGCATGACCTTCTTCATGGTCAACGCCTGTTCAAACCCCCCAGTTCTGAAGTAGCAAATCGAGCTACTCAGGCAACTTGCATTGTACACAAGTTCTTTTTTATCTCCTTCCACCTTCCTCTCCTCCCCTGGCACCACCAGTCAATCAACTACTGTATACTTCAGTATTCACCTTCAACAAATTATCTTGGAATACCCACCCTAACTCCTCGATGGAGCCCAGTCTGCACTGCAAAATCGATAACATTCTCCTTCTCACAGCCGTATTCATTCAACCGCGATTTTCTCAAACAACAACTCAATTATTCTGCTCATCAAGCAAGAGATTCACATTATGATTAATATTACATCTCTTAATGTACGTGGCTTAAATTCTCCCTTCAAAAGATTGATGCTTCAAAAAGAAACCCGAACGTTTCAGGCCGACATACTCTTTTTACAGGAAACCCACTTTGCTACAAACAAGACCACCAGGCTACAAGTCCATCGATTCTCACATATCTATATGGCTACTAATCTCAAGAAAAAAAATGGTGTCATTACAGCTGTAAAGGACTCTGTTCAGTTCCGAAACATCTCAGAAATCGCTGACCCCCAAGGTTGCTATCATATCCTAGTTTGCCAAATAAATGACATTCTCTACACTCTAGTAAATATCTACAGCCCCAACAACAACCAGATGCAATTTTACCATAAGCTATACATTATCATTTCAACTCATAACCAAGGCAGACCCCTCATTGGCGGAGACTTCAATGTTATTGTCAATCCTCTTTTAGACTCATCCTCCAACAAAGGATCCCCTAAACTAAATTTCAACCACTTTCTGTACAACCATGATCTTTACGACATCTGGAGATGTCAGCACGGCAATGAGAGAGACTACACATACTATTCCCCTTCTCACCTTTCCTACTCCAGAATCCATTTTTTCATCACGAACAAATGGACATTACAACACGTGATATCGTCCAAAATTGGTACCATAACCTGGTCAGACCATGCTCCAATCAACATATCCTTAGACGACAATCAACGCTCAGCAATTCCACCTATCTGGGGACTAAACTCGACAATTCTGAAGAACCTAGACAACCAGAAACACTTGTTAGAAGCCCACAATTTATTTTTTTAATTTAATGCTACTCCCGACATTCCTATAACCACAATATGGTCCGCTTACAAGGCTTACATGAGAGGTATCCTCATACAACTAAACTCCGGTATCAATAAGCAACGGTCCCAACAAATCGATCAGCTATTAACCTCCATCAAACTAAACGAAGAAATGAACAAAAAAAACCCAAATCCCTCCACATCCGCAGCCTTGACCTTGGACAGAAACAAACTGCAAACTATTTTACTCCACAAATATGACATTAACCTTCAAAAAACAAATAAAGCAAACTCACTCTTAACGAAAATAATTAAACAAAAACAGCTCAAATCTAAAATCTCCACAATTCAACACCCAACCACACACACCTCACTTACAAACCCGCAAGACATAGCCAACGCTTTTGCAACCTATTACCAAAATTTATATAATATTAAAGATGCCCCAACTACAACCCAACCGATGATTATATCCATCCAAAACTTCCTAGCTACCACCAATCTTCCCCGACTCACACCATCTCAACTCACATCTCTTTCCATACCGATTTCTCCTGTAGAAGTAGAAAAAACTATAAAAACCTTACCTCTAAACAAAGCGCCAGGAAATGATGGTTTCACTAACGAATTCTACAAAATATTCGCACCCAATCTCACACCACATTTATCTGTTCTATACAACCATGCTGCCTCTACAGGTGAATTATCTACCAAAATGCTACGATTGATAATCACAACTATTCCAAAGTCGGGTAAAGATCCCCAATTGGTCCAGAACTACAGACCAATCTCACTACTGAACACAAATATAAAATTATATGACAAAATTATTGCCCAAAGATTGCTCCCCCACCTACCTACACTAATCCACCCAGACCAAGTGGGATTTATCCCTGGTCGACAAGCACCAGACGCAACCAGACGAATCATATTCCTCCTACACAAACTTGAATCCACTAGCCAACCCTCCTTACTCTTATCTCTAGATGCTGAAAAAGCATTTGACCGCCTTCACTGGCAATTCATGAAACTTACACTTCAAAAATTTGGAATTACAGACTGGATGTTATCGGCAATCATATCCCTCTACTCCAACCCTTCTGCCAAAGTTCTAACTAATGGCACACTTTCACAACCCTTCTACATATCCAACGGCACTAGACAGGGCTGCCACCTATCCACCATAATTTTTATCTTACTCATCGAACCGTTAGCATCTAAACTTAGAGATGACCCAACATTCACAGGAATTACTCACCTAAGAACACAAAATTAGCCTTTTTGCAGACGATATCATCCTAATGATCACTAATCCCTATAAATCGCTCCAATCAATCTCCATAACTATGCAGAAGTCTCTTACTACAAACTCAATAAACCCAAATCCTCTATTTTAAATCTTTACACACCCGCTAAGATCAAGCATATACTGACTACACATTTTCCATTCTCTTGGGAACAACACATCATCCCTTATTTGGGGATCAAACTCACCACTACAACTAACCAACTATATGCTACCAAACACAAAATGCTACTCAAAACCATCCCACAAGAACTTAAAAAATCTACGTACATCAGCTCTGTCGACAATGGGTAGAGTAGCAACTTTAAAAATGTGCATACTACCCAAAATACTTTATATATTCCGCACACTCCCCATTCCTGTTCCCAGCACCTTTTTTTCCAAGCTCCAAGCAATATTAGCCAGATTCATCTGGAACTCAAAGAAACCTAGATTCACCACAAGCCTCCTAATACGCCCAGCCTCTAGAGGAGGAGCCGGTCTCCAGCACTTAAAATCATATTACCATGCCACCCTTCTAGACCAGCTCTTTTTCTGGTGGCATCCTACTAATGAAAATACTTGGACCACCATGGAAACGTCTCCACACCTACCGCACACACTTGCAAAAATGCTGTTCCTACCCCAAACATCTCAAAATCAACTCCTATCCAAGCATCCCTGTATACAAGCCTCCTTACATGCCTGGTATGACCTCTTAACTTCCAACAAGTCAGATATAGATACTAAACGAATCCCTACACCAATTTCCACTCTACACTTCATCACTCCCTCCCTAAACCTAACACAATGGAAGAATCGAGGCATATCTCATATTCAAGACTTATACACAAACCACAAATTAGGCTCCTTTTCCACTCTCCAGAATAAATTCCACCTCCCTGACAAAGAAAACTTTACCTACATACGAATAGCCCATTCCCTACACAAAATAAATATACCACTTGAAATGACAAGGTGGAAGGACCGGTTGCTCCTTGGGTATTGCAGGGGAGAGCAGAGAAAGTGCTCCTGTGCATTGGTGGAAAGCCCGAGATCGCAGCCTCCAGGAACTGACGTCACCATGATCTCGGAGAAAGAGGAAGGGAGGATCCTGCCTTGGAACACAAGCTGGCACCAGTAACCTAGACAATGCATTTCGCACACATGCGCCTTCTCAAGTCTAGGGACAGATGGTTAGTAGTAGAGATGAGCGAAGTATTGAAAAATTCGATTCGGCTGATTCGGCGAATTCCAGTATGAAATTCGATTCGATGCGAATTTCTTCGCTACGAAGATGGCTTATAAAAAGGGTTTCTAGGCTTCAGAGAGCCTTTAAATTAGTGCAGAACACTGTACCTTTAATTTAAATGCCCTTGGAGATCAGGAAGGAGAAGGAGAAGGAGAAGGAGAAGGAGAAGGATGAGAAGGATGAGAAGAAGGAGAAGGAGAAGGAGAAGGATGAGAAGAAGGAGAAGGAGAAGGATGAGAAGATGGAGAAGGAGAAGGATGAGAAGAAGGAGAAGGAGAAGGATGAGAAGAAGGAGAAGGAGAAGGATGAGAAGAAGGAGAAGGAGAAGGATGAGGAGAAGGAGAAGGATGAGAAGAAGGAGAAGGATGAGAAGAAGGAGAAGGAGAAGGATGAGAAGATGGAGAAGGAGAAGGATGAGAAGAAGGAGAAGGAGAAGGATGAGAAGAAGGAGAAGGAGAAGGATGAGAAGAAGGAGAAGGAGACATTCTATGACATTCCCTCCATACAGCGGTTTCAACCGCTGTATGGAGTGAATGTCCCAGAACTGTCAGAAATAGTCTATTTCTGACAGTTATGGGACATTCACTCCATACAGCGGTTGAAACATTGTATCTATTTTTTTCCATAAATGACATTCTGCAAATACACTTAGAGGAGCGCTGCAGATACACATTTTGCCGGCTTGGAATTAATCTTATTTTCATCCTACTTCTTCTTCTTCATCCTCATCCTTATAAGAAGAAGAAGAGGATGAGGATGAAGAAGAAGAAGAAGAAGTAGGCAAAAAGTGTATCTGCAGCGCTCCTCTAAGTGTATCTGCAGAATGTCATTTATGGAAAAAAATAGATACAATGTTTCAACCGCTGTATGGAGTGAATAGACTATTTCTGACAGTTCTGGGACATTCACTCCATACAGCGGTTTCAACCGCTGTATGGAGGGAATGTCATAGAACTGTCAGAAATAGACTATTTCTAACAGTTCTGGGACATTCCTTCCATACAGCGGTTGAAACATTGTATCTATTTGTTTCCATAAATGGATCCATTTATGGAAACAAATAGATACAATGTTTCAACCACTGTATGGAAGGACAGTCCCAGAACTGTCATTAATAGTCTATTTCTGACAGTTCTATGACATTCCCTCCATACAGCGGTTGAAACCGCTGTATGGAGTGAATGTCCCAGAACTGTCATAAATAGTCTATTTCTGACAGTTCTGGGACATTCACTCCATACAGCGGTTGAAACATTGTATCTATTTTTTTCCATAAATGACATTCTGCATATACACTTAGAGGAGCGCTGCAGATACACTTTTTGCCGGCTTGGAATTATTCTTATTTTCATCCTACTTCTTCTTCTTCTTCTTATGAGGATGAGGATGAAGAAGAAGAAGTAGGATGAAAATAAGATTAATTCCAAGCCGGCAAAAAGTGTATCTGCAGCGCTCCTCTAAGTGTATTTGCAGAATGTCATTTATGGAAAAAAATAGATACAATGTTTCAACCGCTGTATGGAGTGAATGTCCCAGAACTGTCATAAATAGTCTATTTCTGACAGTTCTATGACATTCCCTCCATACAGCGGTTGAAACCGCTGTATGGAGTGAATGTCCCAGAACTGTCAGAAATAGTCTATTTCTGACAGTTATGGGACATTCCTTCCATACAGCGGTTGAAACATTGTATCTATTTGTTTCCATAAATGGATCCATTTATGGAAACAAATAGATACAATGTTTCAACCGCTGTATGGAAGGAATGTCACAGAACTGTTAGAAATAGTCTATTTCTGACAGTTCTATGACATTCCCTCCATACAGCGGTTTCAATCGCTGTATGGAGTGAATGTCCCAGAACTGTCAGAAATAGTCTATTTCTGACAGTTATGGGACATTCACTCCATACAGCGGTTGAAACATTGTATCTATTTTTTTCCATAAATGACATTCTGCAAATACACTTAGAGGAGCGCTGCAGATACACATTTTTCCGGCTTGGAATTAATCTTATTTTCATCCTACTTCTTCTTCTTCTTCTTCATCCTCATCCTTATAAGAAGAAGAAGAGGATGAGGATGAAGAAGAAGAAGAAGAAGTAGGCAAAAAGTGTATCTGCAGCGCTCCTCTAAGTGTATCTGCAGAATGTCATTTATGGAAAAAAATAGATACAATGTTTCAACCGCTGTATGGAGTGAATGTCCCATAACTGTCAGAAATACACTATTTCTGACAGTTCTGGGACATTCACTCCATACAGCGGTTGAAACCGCTGTATGGAGGGAATGTCATAGAACTGTCAGAAATAGACTATTTATGAAAGTTCTGGGACATTCCTTCCATACAGCGGTTGAAACATTGTATCTATTTGTTTCCATAAATGGATCCATTTATGGAAACAAAGAGATACAATGTTTCAACCGCTGTATGGAAGGAATGTCCCAGAACTGTTAGAAATAGTCTATTTCTGACAGTTCTATGACATTCCTTCCATACAGCGGTTGAAACATTGTATCTATTTTTTTCCATAAATGACATTCTGCAAATACACTTAGAGGAGCGCTGCAGATACACATTTTGCCGGCTTGGAATTAATCTTATTTTCATCCTACTTCTTCTTCTTCTTCTTCATCCTCATCCTTATAAGAAGAAGAAGAGGATGAGGATGAAGAAGAAGAAGAAGTAGACAAAAAGTGTATCTGCAGCGCTCCTCTAAGTGTATATGCAGAATGTCATTTATGGAAACAAATAGATACAATGTTTCAACCGCTGTATGGAAGGACAGTCCCAGAACTGTCATTAATAGTCTATTTCTGACAGTTCTATGACATTCCCTCCATACAGCGGTTGAAACCGCTGTATGGAGTGAATGTCCCAGAACTGTCATAAATAGTCTATTTCTGACAGTTCTGGGACATTCACTCCATACAGCGGTTGAAACATTGTATCTATTCTTTTCCATAAATGACATTCTGCAGATACACTTAGAGGAGCGCTGCAGATACACTTTTTGCCGGCTTGGAATTATTCTTATTTTCATCCTACTTCTTCTTCTTCTTCTTATGAGGATGAGGATGAAGAAGAAGTAGGATGAAAATAAGATTAATTCCAAGCCGGCAAAAAGTGTATCTGCAGCGCTCCTCTAAGTGTATTTGCAGAATGTCATTTATGGAAAAAAATAGATACAATGTTTCAACCGCTGTATGGAGTGAATGTCCCAGAACTGTCATAAATAGTCTATTTCTGACAGTTCTATGACATTCCCTCCATACAGCGGTTGAAACCGCTGTATGGAGTGAATGTCCCAGAACTGTCAGAAATAGTCTATTTCTGACAGTTATGGGACATTCCCTCCATACAGCGGTTTCCGGCAAAAAGTGTATGTGCAGAGTTCCTCTATTCTGCAGATACACTTAGAGGAGCTCTGCAGATACACTTAGAGGAGCTCTGCACATACACTTTTTGCCGGCTTGGAATTATTCTTATTTTCATCCTACTTCTTCTTCTTCTTCTTCATCCTCATCCTCTTCTTCTTCTGAGGATGAGGATGAGGATGAAGAAGAAGAAGAAGTAGAATGAAAATAAGATTAATTCCAAGCCGGCAAAAAGTGTATGTGCAGAGCTCCTCTAAGTGTATGTGCAGAGCTCCTCTAAGTGTATCTGCAGAATAGAGGAACTCTGCACATACACTTTTTGCCGGCTTGGAATTATTCTTATTTTCATCCTACTTCTTCTTCTTCATCCTCATCCTCTTCTTCTTCTTCTGAGGATGAGGATGAGGATGAAGAAGAAGAAGAAGAAGTAGGATGAAAATAAGATTAATTCCAAGCCGGCAAAAAGTGTATGTGCAGAGCTCCTCTAAGTGTATCTGCAGAATAGAGGAACTCTGCACATACACTTTTTGCCGGCTTGGAATTATTCTTCTTTTCATCCTACTTCTTCTTCTTCTTCTTCTTCATCCTCATCCTCATCCTCAGAAGAAGAGGATGAGGATGAGGATGAAGAAGAAGAAGAAGAAGTAGGATGAAAAGAAGAATAATTCCAAGCCGGCAAAAAGTGTATGTGCAGAGTTCCTCTATTTCTGACAGTTCTCTGACAGCTTCTTCACATGTACAGCGGTTGAAACATCTGTATCCTAAATGGAAACTAATAGATACAATGTTTCAACCGCTAAACATGTGTTCCTTCTGTCAGAGAACTGTCAGAAATAGCGGAGCTCACTGCAGGGACACTTTTGCCGGCTGATCGGGAAATGTTCGATTCGCGCACCCGAAGTAGGCAAAATTTCGGATTCGACGCGAATCGAATATTTCCTGAAATTCGACTCGAATTCCGGTTCGCCTGGTTCAATTCGCTCATCTCTAGTTAGTAGCCATTTTATAAAATCCTCTGGTCTTTCCACCAGTGCACAGGAGCACTTTCTCTGCTCTCCCCTGCAATACCCAAGGAGCAATCAGTCCTTCCACCGTGCCCAGGCCACCATATACTTTGGTCTATTGCACTCTAATAAAGGTACACCTCGATGTGAGGATCACACTTACAGCGCTGTTTCTTTTGGTTACATGGATTCACGTTACAAGTGGTCATTACAGGAGCAGTGATGGGGATTATGACTTGTACATCTTTTGACTGTATACCACATGGTTCTTTCTGCACTTGAATGTATGACATATTATGTTAAATTGGTGGGGAGGTAGCCAGATGTTGAGTGAATAAATCAAGTTCTGTGTCCAGATTGTCATCATAGAGTTGTTGAAGTGTAATGAGGACATCTTGGTCAAGGTCTAAATCTAATGCTAGAAAAGGGGATATGGGGGGGAGTATTATTAGATGAAGGAATATCTGTTTTGAGAGACTGAATTTGGTAGTATCTCTTGATAGTAAGCTGTCTGATAAATCTATGGAGGTCTTTAAATAATGAAAATTCAGTCCACGTTTCAAAAGAGAAGTTTCATCTGGGGAGATGTTGTGCAAGGATAAGTTAAAGATTTTTATAGTTTGCGTATTTTGTGTAAGCATTCTGGATAGTTTCGTGTCTGTCCCCCTCTGCATCCTCTTTTGTGAGCTTTTCTTTTTAGGTTTCTGTTCTAAGGGGGACTTTGGCATAAAAAAGGTTTGAGAGTAGAGGGAGGGATGGTCTTAGTAGCCAAGGGGGGGGGGGGGGTTGTGAGTGGATAAGTTATGTCTTTTTTAAATGATGGGTAGATGGTTTCTAAGAAACTGATCAATTGGGGATAGGGGAATCTATGATGGGAAGATCTGGATTAGGCAAAGAGTTATGTCTGGATGTAAGTGGGTTGTTGTTTTTAGAGGTATGGGTTATTGATGTAGTCGATGAGGGAAGGGGATGGGCTATCAAGGTCTGTTTCTCAGTGTTGGTCACCCATGGAGTAGATATGTGGGTAGTGGGGGTGGTTCTCAATGTGGTATTATGGGGGAGTGATGGCCGAGGTGAATTTTAGGAGGATGGGAAGTATTAGGAAAGGGTTTCACTATATAAGGACCATGTAGACTGGTAAAGCGATTGGTTGGACGGACCACAGAGGAATCCAGGGTAGATGATGTTTATTCCAGATGATGACATGATGACGTTTATTCCAGATGAAGACTTTGTTGGAAGTATAGTCATCAAGATCATCTCTAAATGTATTTATTTTGATTTTGATGAGATGATCTTCTTTTTACTTTGTATTCCTCTTAAGTGTATTGAACCATGAAGTGGGGATGGAAGTATTAAAATCTAAGATTTCAGTGGCTATAATTTGTACCTGATGGATCATTTGTTCATATCTGGAATGTCTGTGCTGAATCAGGATATCTATCCATTTGAAGGTACAGAATTCTGAGATACGCATTCCTTTTGGGTGTTGGGTGCAAGGAAAGGGCAGGTTTTGAGAACTCTAAGGCCTCTAGGACTCATCTTAGCTTTTATATTTTTGTAGAACAAATTCATCCCACCACTGGATGTTGGCTGTTTCTTGATTTTTTTTTAATTTCTTGAAATATTAGACTCTATGAAAATGTTGAATAAGTACCACTAAAAGAAAGCTTTATCTGTCTCAAAAAATTATAAAAATATCACTTGGGTACAGTGTTGCATGTCTGAGTAATTGTCATTGAAAGTGTGACAATGCTGAAAAAATGACCTGGGCAGGAAGAGAGTGAAAGTGTCCAGTCTTGAGGTGGTTAAAAAACCTGTTTGGGGGGAGTCTCTTAAACTTGTCTGTGAAGCGGTTGATCTCTACCATGTAAAAAAGTAGTATAGCAAAAGTGAAATTCAAAAAGGAAAAAAGCCATTAAAAATGCTTCAAATTCATATTTCCCTGCAAGCTTCCTTTATTTTGTAAATAATGCAATTGGACTCCCCAAAATACAAGCAAGACCTTAAATAAGGAGGTTCCAACTGAATTATTTACAAAATAAAGGAAACTAGCAGGAATAAGTGAATTAATGGCTTTTTTATATGTCACTTTTGGCTGTACAAAAGTGACACTAAAAAAGAATTACAAGGAGACCCTCCAAAATACATACCAGACCCTGTGGATCTATTATGGATTTGGCCCACAGAAGGAAAAAAAAAATTACATGGAGTAGAATACTAGCCCCTTCGGATCAAATATAGATTTTGAGGTGAAACCCTGTCTAAAAAAAGACATGGGGTGCCCCTGAATGAATCCATATAAAATCCTTAATCCAAGTATGCAGTCTGGCAGGCCAGGAAAAGGTGAGGCTGCGCTGTTCCCCTTATCAATCACATCAAGTCACATGGGCACAACACGGTCTATGTTGATGTGCCCGATGTTGTGGGGTTGTAGGGATGCTGTGGGGGGGTATCCTAGTGTGGAAGCCTTCTTTAAGATAAAGGGGCCCCTGATACCCATTCCCCCATGACAATGAGTAAGGGGTATGTAATCCCCTACTCAAACACATAAAAGTCCATTTTGAATAAACACACACAAGTTTTGCAAAGTCCTATATTAAAAAAAACCCTCAAAAAATCTAGCATTGCAAATCCAGTATCAATCAAAATGAACATCTCCTGCCAATCATCGTCAGAAAAAAACATTGATACGTGGACCTTTCTATTTACACTGCACATGACAGCTTCTTTAACAAGAAGACAGGGGTGTAGTGATATCACTGACTAAATTTGGACACAGCCATATTTGGTCTATGGCTATAGCCATATTTCCTCACCACCAGCCTGATTTTTTGCTTCAATGACGGGATTCCCAACTTTGTAAGTGAATGGGATTGGTGACATCTCCACTGTACTGGTACCAACCAGTGGCCAACATCCACTGACAATGGAAAGCTGTCATGGATAATTGAGGTGTTAATACTATTACTATACAATATGGTGGGCTCCTACTGAGCACGTAAGTGTTTAGAAATTTGTCTGAATGCCTGAACTGTCAACCTTAAGCTCATTCCTAATAGTGGCCCATACAGTCAGGTCCATAAATATTGGGACATCGACACAATTCTAACATTTTTGGCTCTATACACCACCACAATGGATTTGAAATGAAACAAACAATATGAGCTTTAACTGCAGACTGTCAGCTTTAATTTGAGGGTATTTACATCCAAATTAGGTGAACGGTGTAGGAATTACAACAGTTTGCATATGTGCCTCCCACTTGTTAAGGGACCAAAAGTAATGGGACAGAATAATAATCATAAATCAAACTTTCATTTTTTAATACTTGGCTGCAAATCCTTTGCAGTCAATTACAGCCTGAAGTCTGGAATGCATAGACATCACCAGATGCTGGGTTTCATCCCTGGTGATGCTCTGTCAGGCCTCTACTGCAACTGTCTTCAGTTCCTGCTTGTTCTTGGGGCATTTTCCCTTCAATTTTGTCTTCAGCAAGTGAAATGCATGCTCAGTCAGATTCAGGTCAGGTGATTGACTTGGCCATTGCATAACATTCCACTTCTTTCCCTTAAAAAACTCTTTGGCTGCTTTTGCAGTCTGCTTTGGGTCATTGTCCATCTGCACTGTGAAGCGGCGTCCAATGAGTTCTGAAGCATTTGGCTGAATATGAGCAGATAATATTGCCCGAAACACTTCAGAATTCATCCTGCTGCTTTTGTCAGCAGTCACATCATCAATAAATACAAGAGAACCAGTTCCATTGGCAGCCATACATGCCCACGCCATGACACTACCACCACCATGCTTCACTGATGAGGTGGTATGCTTAGGATCATGAGCAGTTCCTTTCCTTCTCCATACTCTTCTCTTCCCATCACTCTGGTACAAGTTGATCTTGGTCTCATCTGTTCATAGGATGTTGTTCCAGAACTGTGAAGGCTTTTTTAGATGTCGTTTGGCAAACTCTAATCTGGCCTTCCTGTTTTTGAGGATCACCAATGGTTTCCATCTTGTGGTGAACCCTCTGTATTCACTCTGGTGAAGTCTTCTCTTGATTGGTGACTTTGACACACATACACCTACCCCCTGGAGAGTGTTCTTGATCTGGCCAACTGTTGTGAAGGGTGTTTTCTTCACCAGGGAAAGAATTCTTCGCTCATCCACCACAGTTGTTTTCCGTGGTCTTCCAGGTCTTTTGGTGTTGCTGAGCTCACCGGTGCGTTCCTTCTTTTTAAGAATGTTCCAAACAGTTGTTTTGGCCACGCCTAATGTTTTTGCTATCTCTCTGATGGGCTTGTTTTGTTTTTTCAGCCTATTGATGGCTTGCTTCACTGATAGTGACAGCTCTTTGGATCTCATCTTGAGAGTTGACAGCAACAGATTCCAAATGCATATAGCACACTTGAAATGAACTCTGGACCTTTTATCTGCTCATTGTAATTGGAATAATGAGGGAATAACACACACTGGGCCATGGAACAGCTGAGAAGCCAATTGTCCCATTACTTTTGGTCTCTTAACAAGTGGGAGGCACATATGCAAACTGTTGTAATTCCTACACCGTTCACCTGATTTGGATGTAAATACCCTCAAATTAAAGCTGACAGTCTGCAGTTAAAGCACATCTTGTTTGTTTCATTTCAAATCCATTGTGGTGGTGTATAGAGCCAAAAATGTTAGAATTGTGTCGATGTCCCAATATTTCTGGACCTGACTGTATTTGGCCAATGATACTGAATATCTTGTATACATTGTAAAAATGTGCAGCTTCACAGGCAGACGTAAAGTATCCCCACTTGCTTACTGGGCACATTTACCCCCTTCCTGCCCAGGCCAATGTTCAGCTTTCAGCACTGTCGCACTTTGAATGACAATTGCACGGTCATGCAACACTGTACCCAAACAAAATGTGTATCTTTTTTAGACATATAGAGAAATTTAATCACCACTGGGTTTTTTATTTTTTGCTAAACAAACTAAAAAAAGACTGAAAATTCTGAAAAAAAAGTTTTCTTAGTTTCTGTTATAACATTGTGTAAATAAGTAATTTTTCTTCTTCACGGATGTGCGCTAATGAGGCTGCAGTGATGGACACTGAAAGGCTGCACTGATGTGCACTGATAGGCAGCACTTGTGGGCATTGACAGGCATCACTGATGGGCACTGAAAAGCAGCACTCATATATGGCACTGATAGGTGGCACTGATGGGCACTGATAGGTGGCACTGACTGGCCCTGACTGGAACTGTTAGGCGGCTCTGATTGGAACTGTTAGGCAGCACTGACTGGCACTGATAGGTGACACTGATGGGCACTGATAGGCGTCACTGGCTGGCACTGCTAGGCAGCACTGATAGACGGCAATGACTGTCACTGATAGCTGGCACTGACTGGCATTGCTAGTTGGCACTGAAAGGTACCTCTGATGAGCACTGAGATGTGGCATTGATGTGCACTGGCAGGCACTGATATGTGGCATTGATGTGCACTGATGGGTACTGGTATGTGGCATTAATGTGCACTGACAGGTGGCATTGATAGCCACTGACAGGTGACACTGATGGGGTTACACTAATCATCAGGGCACTGATCATCGGTGCCCTGATGATCAGTGTAGTTGTCCCCTCTGAGGAATGCAAGTTACCGGCTCTCTTCATATCACGTGCTGTCAACGTGAGGAAAGGACTTCCGTTAACCGGCATTTCATTGTTTACATGCGATCAGCTGTGATTGGACATAGCTGATCACATGACAGAGCCGACATAACCTATTACTATCTCACATGCACAGTGCCAGATAATTACGACTGCATTCCAGGCTGGTTGAGTAAGGGCTGCATCATCATTAGGGGCCTCTGCAATGGGACTTTGCTGGAACATTCACCTGGAGGTATCTCTATAAATAACTATATACAGAATACCCAGGTATGTGTGCACAATTCCACCAGGACTCCCATCAGCTGATAATATCTGTTTGTACATGTATTAACAGTACATACTGAATGTACAGTATGTACTGTTATTAATCTTTTATTGTTTTCATTTTTTTTCGTGGAATTTCTAAAAGGAAATATAAGAAATTGCCACCCACCACTGCATAGAGATTTGGCATGACAACAATAAAGAAATTACAACTTGGATGTAAAATACAGGAATGGTATCTGCAATACTCTTGGTTGTGTTAATGACAATAAGAATGCAAGTTGAAGTTAGTGATTAATCAATCCAATCAATTAATCAATCAATCAATCAATCCAATCGGTGTAGGTTTTTCACATATTTTCAAAAGCAGTGAAGGTATCAGACCTAAGGGCCATCTTTCTTTTATACAAGTAATGAGACTTGACTCTGCTAATAGTTTCGGATGGATTAGGTGCCAGTTGTTGTTTCCAGTGTCCAGTTATGCTAATTCTGGCTGCCAAGAAAATATGAATAACTACTGTACAGTAGTTGACTGGTAAGTCATCAATCTCTAAGTTAAAGTGATTGCAAAAGCTCATTTTTATTTTTTTAAAGATAACAAACATGTCTTATTTTCCTGCTCTGTGCAATGCACAGAGCAGCCACGATCCTCCTCTTCTTGGTTCCCAGTTCCCTGTTGGAGTTCCTGGCTCCTCTCCTTCTTGGCGTGCCACCATTGGAATCCACTTCCTATGGTGGCACACCTGCATGCTCAATCCCAAGCCAACTCTGTGTGTTTATAAGACACACAGAATGCGGCTCAGCCCAGGCCCTGCTTCTTTCTCACTGGCTGTGATTGACAGCAACATAGCCAATAGTTCCAAATGCTATGTCTGAGCCAATGAGGAGGGAGAGAGCCAGGAGAGCCTATGCTCTCATGCACATTACTGGATCGAGATTGGGCTCAGGTAAGTATAAGGAGAGCCTGGGGGGGGGAGATGCATTAAGGTTTTCTACCTTCATGCATAAAATTCATGAAGAAAGAAACCTTCTGCCTTTACAACCACTTTAAGGATGGTGTAGGAGATACCAGTAAGTGGTTATCTCTGATATTAACTGGAAGACCTGCTAAAAATTAGTCAAGTGTTTACAGGACCACAGAACATGCAATACATTCCCCATTTGTCAACATCACCTCCAGCATAAAGAAGAAGTGAGAGGAGGAAAACTGAGCCAGCAGATAAGGGGTGAGATACCACTTAGTGAGATCTTCTACATCGTCTTCCAATGAATAATACAGTGAGTTGCGTGGTAGATGGTCTGAAAGGCTCTAAGCCATTGGGAGAAGGTGTAAGTTGAGGTCAAGTCTGTTTTCAATCTCAAGAGGAGTTGTGTTTTATCAAATATTAACTGACTCTGAAATAAGTTACAAAAAATGGAGATACCCTTCTGGATTGGGGGAAGCGAAATAAAGATTTGCCAGTCCTTAGGGTGTATGTGAATCATTGGGCAGGGATTTGTATAAAAAATGCATGTGCATGGGTATAATATTTAGTACTAATCAATATTCAGTATTCCTCTGTTTACTGCTCCATGCTTTTGAGTGTTTACTCAGATAGTATGTCTTCTACCATATTAATACAATAACATATACAAGATCTAATTGAGAGTTGTGGGATAAGAGATTTGAACACTGAGATAGGTATCCAGAGGTGGTTGGCGGGTGTGTTTTTATGTAGGAGGTGGTGGAGAGTGCTCCATGCCAAAATGCCTGAATTAGCAATGAGAGTTTTGCGAGCTCTAGTGGTTTCCACCTCTCCACTATTAAGAGGATGAGAATCTGAAATAGGCACCAGGGCCATTTCAATCCCTGTTCAAAGGATGTTAGCTGAGGGCTTAACTTAATGTTAAAGTTAGTCCAGTTAGACTGCTAAATAGTAATCCCCAAAGTAAATAAAACCCAAACTGCTAACATTTCTAAGTTTTACCGACTTAGCGCTAGAGCATCTGGCCCTTCTGTTCTTCAATATAAATTTTTAAGTATGGCAGTTAAGGAATGAAGATGATGAGGCTTGAGGGGAATAGGTAGAGTTCTGAATACATATGTAATTTGAGGAAGGATCAGCATTTTAAAGAAGGCTAGCCTGATCGACCATGTCAACTCAAATTTAGATAGATGTGTGAGCTCCTTGGATAGTTTGCTGATAAAAGGGTCACTAGTTGGAGGCAACTAGTAATGCACTTTTAGAGGTCAGAGTAATACCTAAGTATAGTATTCCTTTATCTCTCCAAGAGTAGGGAGGTGTTTGTCATAGTGAACATTTAGTTTGAGTGTGGATGCCCAGATCTAATATTGAAGTTTATTTTAGAATACTTTACTTTATAATAAAACAAATTACTGAAATGGGTCAAGACTTGAGCAGTGTAAGAGTAACGATAGTAAATGCAGATTTTATGAGACCTACTTTAGAATTGGTAGCCTGAAATAAGTGGGCTTGAGTGTATAGATTCAGCTAGAGGCTCTATCATTAGAATAAAAATGGAAGGGTAGAGTGGGTAACCTTGGCGAGTGCCATTAGAGTGAAAGTCTGAGACAGCATGTTGGTAGTATAGACTTGTGGCAATGGGCAGGAATACAGAGCTAGAATAGTGAGAGAGTAATACCATGGAAGCCAAACATAAGAACAACCTGAGACATATGTATCCAGTGGACTCTGTTAGATGCATCCAGAGAAAGAAGAAGAGAAGGCATTCAGGTTACTATGGCAATGTTTAATACAATATGTATATCCTCCTAGTGGCATCCAAGGTATTTCTACCTGTGGTAAAGCCCATCTGCTCTGGTTAGAGCATGATGTCTATTAGGCGTCTTGCTAAGAGTTTTGGCTTGGGTAATGTGACGATATACTCTATGCTTTCAGCATCACCGAGGCAAAGGTAAGTATCACATACCTGGTGATGGAGGCCAATAGAGAGAGAGAGTATCCGTAAGCCAAGCCGAGGTCAGATCAGGGGTAAATCAGAGTAGACAGGTCCAGGAGCAAGCCGAGTCAGTAACAGGAAATCACAAGTCAGGATCCCAGGAAACAGGAACCAAGAACAGGGCACGGGGAGCTAGAGATCATCCAGCAACTAGAGGAAGTGATGAGCCTCCTTATAAAGGCCGCCTGGCACCAGAATGAGGCTGATGTGTACTTCTGCGGCCATGTAGAGTATTGGCAGAAACGCCAGATCTTCCAGAACTCCTGCCGTACACAGGACCCTGACAGTAAGTGTTGAAGATGCCATGCTAAAAAGGTTCTTAAGAAGAGGTGTCAGAAGGTTTTTGAATAGCCATCTGGGCCTGGCCTATTAGTGTTTGATAGTGATTCAATAATTTGGCTTCAGATCTTCCAGAACTCCTGCCATGGACAGGACCCTGACAGTGCCCCCCCTAAAGAGCAGCCTCCGGATGCCTACCTGGGCCATCTTTTCAGGATTCTTGGAATTAAATTCTCGGAGATGCCTGGGGACATGTACATTCACTTTTGGTTCCCAGGAACTTTCTTCAGTTGGGTACCCCTTCCATCTGACCAGGTACTAGATTTGTCTTCCCCGCCTTCTGCAGTCCAGAATTGCTTCAACTTCATATTCCGTCTGCTCCCCAACTGTTATCGGTGGAGGAGGTGGTTCTACTCTCCCTGGAAAAGGATCAGGAACAGCTGGCTTGAGTAAGAAGATGTGGAACACTGGGTGGATCTTGTATGATTCCGGAAGGCACAGCTCAAACGCCACTGGATTGATTTCCCTCTTGATCCTGAAAGGGCCAATTTACCTTGGACCCAACGTAAGGGACGGGCACGGGAGTTTTAGATTGGCAGTTGATAGCCAAACTTTGTCTCCAATCTTCAGAGGAGGGTTTCCTCTCCATTACCTGTCGTAGTGTTTCTTACAATCAGCCTGGGATTTCAGTATAGACTCTCGAAGGACTTTACAGTTGTTCTGTAGCATGAAGAGTCTGTCCTGTACTGTGGGTACTGAATCTTCAGGAATGGTGTCAGGTATGGAGGAAGGGTGGAATCCATAATTGGCCTAAAATGGCAACTGGTTTGTAGCGGAATGGACTGAGTTGTTGTAGGCAAATTCTGCCAATGGGAGTAGAGATACCAAATCATCCTGAGAAAAAAGCAGAGAAGCACCATAAATATTGCTCCAAAGTCTGGTTTGTTTGCTCCATTTGCCCGTTACTCTGGGGATGGTAGGCAGACGGTAAGCAGAGTTCAACCTTCAGGGCTTTGCAGAGGGCTCTCCAGAACCTGGACGTAAACTGCACCCCTCGGTCTGAGACGATATTACTGGGCAGATCATGTAACTTGACAATCTCTTTGATGAAGGTTAGTGCAGTCTCTGGTGTGGATGGCGTACCCACCATTGGTAAAAAGTGGGCCATCTTGGATAGCCAATCCACTACTACCAGAATGGTAGTAAACCCCTCTGAGGGCGGCAAATCCACAATGAAGTCCATTGCGACCATCTCCCAGGGACAATCAGGAATGGGCAGGGGCCTCAGCAACCCCCAGGCCTTGGCTTTCTCTCCCTTGTTCCGCAGACACAACGTGCACAACTTCACATAAGCTCTACAGTCATGATTCAGGTTGGGCCACCAGAAGGATCGCTGGATTTGTTCCATTGTCTTACAGGCTCCAAAGTGTCCAGCCAGTTGATGGTCATGGAAAGCCCTTAAAACTTGAGACCTCACTTCTTGGGGTACAAAGATTTTATCCTTGTGCCACAGAAGACCATCCTGCCTTCTAAGAGAATTTTGTTCAGGTTCAGGACATAGTGCAGAGGCTTGCTTGATCAAAGACTTTAGGCTGGGTTGGATCAGCAAAAACGTTTGGGCCGACAAAATGGCGTTGGGGGGAGAAGGCTCCTCTGGGTCTGGGAACATGAGGGAAAGAGCATCTGCCTTCCCGTTCTTGGATCCTGGGTGGTAGGTTATGTGGAAGTTAAACCTGGAGAAATATAAAGCCCATCTAGCCTGCCGAGGTCTTAGGCACTTGGCGGACCTTAGATACTCCAGATTTTTATGATCTGTGAAAATCATAATTGGGTGGCTGGCTCCTTCCAAGAGATATCTCCATTCTTCGAAGGCTATCTTAATCGCTAAAAGTTCCCTATCTCCCACATCGTAGTTCTTCTTGGCTTGGCTCAGTTTCCGAGAACAGAAGGCTATTGGGTGAAGCAGAGCCTTTAGGCCTTGGCGCTGGGAGAGTACGGCTCCTGTAGCAACTTCAGATGCGTCTACCTCCAGGATGAAGGGGAGTGTTTCTGTAACACAGGAGCGGAGGTGAATTGACTCTTTAATTGCTCAAACACTTTTTGAGGTTCCTGGCTCCAGCAAAATTGTGTATGCAGGCGGGTGAGTTGAGTAATAGGGGCAATGATTGTGGAAAAGCCCTTAATAAATTTCCGATAAAAGTTGGCGAAACCCACAAATCTTTGGACCCCTTTCCTGTCTGAAGGTGCAGGCCAATCCAGGATAGCAGATACTTTCTAAGGGTCCATGGAGATCCCCTCGGTGGAAATTTTGAGCCCCAGGAACTGGATGGACTGCTTCTCGAACTCACACTTCTCCGCCTTGGCGTACAAGCCATGCATCCTTAGAGTGTTTAGCACTTTCCTAATGTGATCATGATGGAGTTCCAGTGAGGTAGAGAAAATTAGGATATCGTCCAGGTAGACAATCACAAAAAGGTTGAGGTATTCTCTAAAGATGTCGTTCACAAAATGTTGGAATGTAGCAGGGGCATTACATAGCCCAAACGGCATCATTAAGTATTCAAAATGTCCGAAGCGTGTTCTGAAGGCGGTCTTCCACTCATCACCCTCTCTTATACGGATCAAATTGTAGGCCCCACCGTAAGTCCAATTTAGTGAACACCCAGGCTGTTTGAAATCTCTGAAACAACTCAGGCACCAGAGGAAGAGGATACCGGTTTTTAATGGTAATTTTATTAAGCTCCCTGTAGTCAATGCAAGGTCTAAGAGACCGATCCTTTTTTTCTACAAAGAAAATACCAGCCCTGGCAGGAGAGGAAGAGGGACGGATGAATCCTTTAGCGAGATTCTCATCTAGATAGTGCCGGAGGGCTTCCAGTTCAAGTTCAGACAATGGGAAAATTTGTCCAAATTGTATTTCTGCCCCTGGGAATAACTCAGTTGGGCAATCGTAAATCCGATGAGAAGGCAATTTGTCAGCCTTCTTCTTATCAAACACATCAAGGAAGTCATGGTACGTAGAGGGAACTGATTGACTGGACACTGGTGGAGTTTGGACTGAGAGACATACGGAAGAATTGGTGGGTGTAGGGGCACCACAGTGTTGTAGACAATATTCAGAAGAAAAGATGATTTCCTTCTTGGGCCAATTGATCTGTGGGTTGTGGGCTTGCAACCAGGGTATTCCTAGGATAGCTGGAAACATGGATGATCTGATCATGTCAAAACGAATAAACTCCTGATGGCTGGAGTCGGTGGTTGCAAGAATAGGAATGGTTTCCTGGGTAACAGGTCCGGAACTCGGAGTAGTGCCAGACCACAAGTAAGACCTCAAGTCTCTGTTTCTTAGGTAGAAGAAGTCAACAACTGCCCGCAGCTTGACGTCCCTTTCAGTCACCTGCAAGGACATGGGGAGAATGACATGGATGGTCAAAGTCCCAGATAGCTGACGGTACGAAGGATTGGCCTGGCTGGACTTACTCTGCAGTACTGGGCAGTTACACAGGAAGTGGCCCGTGGCCCCACAGTGAAGACAGAGGTTGCCTTGCTGTCTGCATAGCCTTTCTTCCGGAGTTAGGGCAGGTCAGAGAAGGCAGATTTGCATAGGTTCTACCTCAGAAGTGTTGATGGGTTGCGGAGCAAGGGCAGGAGCCGTTGGTCCTGGAACTTTTGGCAGAACCCAAGTGGGCCGAAAGGTCTGAGTGCGCTCCACGCGTCTTTCACCTAGACACTGATCCAACTGAGTAGCGAGCAGGATAAGGTTCTCCAAGGAGGAGGGAGCTTCCACCCTAGCTAACTCGTCCTTGAGGGACTTGGACAGGCCTAGGCGGAACTAATACTTCAATGCTGCATCGTTCCAACCGGTGTCTGCAGACCATTTACAGAACTCCACTATGTAGTCCTCCACAGGCTGCCAACCCTGTAGTAGAGCATGGAGGGCGGACTCAGCGGTGGAGGTCCTCTGGGGATCGTCGTAGAGGGCAGCCATGGTGTCAAAGAATTCACTCACTGAATTAGGTGCAGGCTCTTTTGTTCCAGAAGACCAGGTGCCCAAGACTGAGGTTCTTCAAACAAGAGAGGGATCAGATGATGAACCCGACCTTGACCACTTCCAGAGAGAAGGTCCTGGGATGCAGAACAAAATATAGTTTACAGGCATTTTTGAAAGCTCTGAACTTACGTTGATCCCCGAGAAAATGTTCAGGAGTAGGAACTCTGGGTTCCAGAGGTGGTAACACTATAGCAGGAGTGGTGGCAAGAGACTGACTGGCAAGTGTGGCTACTGGATTGGAACTGGCGGAGGGATCCTGGTCTGCGGAAGTAGAGAGGGAGTTAAGACGCCATTCTAGCTGGAAGTGTCCTTGCTCTAGATCCTTCACTGCTTGGGTAAGTGCCGTCATCTGTTGGTACAGGGACTCTAGTGTGGAAGCGCCTCTCTCGGCCTCGGACATACTGGCTGGATGATACTATCACGTACCTGGTGATGGAGGCCAATGGAGAGAAAGAGTATCCATAAGCCAAGCCAAGGTCAGATCAGGGGTAAATCAGAGTAGACAGGTCCAGGAGCAAGCCGAGTCGGTAACAGGAAGTCACAAGTCAGAATCCCAGTAAACAGGAACCAAGAACAGGGCACGGGGAGCTAGAGATCATCCAGCAACTAGAGGAAATGATGAGCCTCCTTATAAAGGCCGTCTGGCACCAGAATGAGGCTGATGTGTACTTCTGCGGCCATGTAGAGTATTGGCAGAAACGCCAGATCTTCCAGAACTCCTGCCGTACACAGGACCCTGACAGTAAGTGTTGAAGATGCCATGCTGAAAAGGTTCTTAAGAAGAGGTGTCAGAAGGTTTTTGAATAGCCATCTGGGCCTGGCCTATTAGTGTTTGATAGTGATTCAATAATTTGGCAATCTCTGAGGGCAAAAGGGGATATTTAATCAAGACAATCATTCATCCAAGAGCATAGGAAGATGCATCTTAGCTAGGAAATCAGAAATATTTGAATCGGAAAGCTAAGGGGTCTGGGTGATGTCTTTTAAATTGTACCATAGTACTCTGCAAAAGAGTCCACAATTTTTTGCAGATATGGGACTTTGTGTTTGGTGAGAGGGTGGATGAGATGTGAAATTCTCATCTTGGCTCTCTGTATTTTAAGTCTATTTGTTAAACATTTCCTATCTCTGTTGTCATTAGCCTTATATTGGAGGCTGGTGGGATGGTGAGAATATTTATTGTATAACTCACATGGTAATCCTCTTAGCTTTAGTCTGAGTTTGGATAGCATGAGAACTGAGTGGGGAATTTATTTTTAAATTCAATTGTAAATGTCAGATAAAATAGTGGTAAGGTGGAGGCTGCATTGTTTTTAGCACGTGCACTAAGCTGCAAAAGTATTATTCTCATATATGCCATATGGCCATTCCATAGAAGGAAGGAATCTGAGATCGAGGGGCTGTTTGTAGCGAAGTACTCCAGAGATGTCGAGAAAGTAAAACAGTGTTGAAAGGGATTTTGATAACCTTAGTGTTACAGCACCACAAGTACACAGGAGTACAAGTATCCTTCTCCTCCACTGTTATCCAATAAAGAGTCTCACAGTGTGAATGACATGGAATTCTTCTGTACAATTAAACCCTCTCTTTGTTTGGAGGGTGTACAGGCCATGAAGATATGCAGAAAGTCTCTGTGGCTACATTTAGGGGTAGCTGTGAGTTGAAAATATGTCTCCTAGATACAAAGGATATTGGCATGAGGTTTACAGGCTTGCTGCCATATAGATGACCATTTGGCTAGGTGGTTCAGCCTGTGGGCATTGAGGGACATAACTTTAAACCCCCTGGTAAGATCGGAAGTCAAATAAGAGGCAGTAGCTTACAGTGACCATCTGACCGTCCAACAGGAAGACTGACTTTGTTTGCAGGGGGAGCAGCCTGTAGTATGAGTATAAACAACCAGAAGGGTGACCGAATGAGTAATGCAGAGTTGAACTGTAGGAGAAATAGTAAAATAAGACCCAAAACATCTAAAAAATACAATTCATGCATATTGAAACAGGTGCAAGGAGCATCGATCAAACAGATAAAACAAAATAGGATCCTGTGTAGAAGCTAGGTGGAGTGGGGACTACCAGAAGAGGTTGTAGGAAAGAGTGAGATGGTGTTTTCTCTGTCAGCCAGGAAAAAACAGTGATCTGGAATGGTATTGAAGTAGTTACAGACCTCCTTGGCAGGATATTTTGTTTTGATGTTTGTGGGTGACCACTTGCCAACCAGATGAGATTGTCGATGGTGGCATGAATGCAGGGAGAGAGGGGAGTTGGTTCTGAGGTGATATTTCATTCTCGAAGGAGCTGGTGTCCCTCATTCACTGTAGTGAATGAAGAGGTGGTACCATTGTGCATGACAATGAGTTTGGAGGGGTTTCTCAGGGGCTTGGTAATGGTCTTTAGATTTTTGCATTGTTGCAGGGTGTGCTGTGTGCTTGTAAATTACAGTTAGTGTCTGTAAATAGTCAATACATTTGTTAGCTCTCACATGGATGCACTGAGCAAATTAGATACTGAGCCATTGGGAGCAGATAGCAACTGCCAAAAGATGTGCATAACAAGGTAATGGAACTTTATAAAGATGGAAAAGAGACAAAAAGATATCCAAAGCCTTGAATATTCCAGTCAGTACTGTTCAATCACTTATTAAGAAGTGGAAAATTTGGGGATCTCTTGATACCAAGCCAAGGTCAGGTAGACCAAGAAAGATTGCAGCCAAAACTGCCAAAAGAATTGTTAATGATGCAAAAAAAAACACGCAGGTGACCTCAGGAGAAATACAGGCTGCTCTGGAAAAATACAGTGTGGTTGTTTCAAGGAGCACAATACGATGATACTTGAATGAAAATGAACTGCATGGTCTAATTGCCGGAAAGAAGCCTTTACTGCGGCAATGCATGGTGGTGGCTCACTAATGTTCTAGGGGTGTATGGGCTCTAAAGGCAGAGGGAATCTTGTGAAAATTGATGGCAAGATGAATGCAGGATGTTATCAGAAAATACTGGCAGAAAATGTGCATTCTTCTACATGAAAGCTGTCCATAGGATGCTTTTTCACGTTCCAGCACAACAATGACCCTAAGCACAAGGTCAAGTTGACCCTCCAGCAGAAAAAGGTGAAGGTTCTTGAGAGCTGCTTATATACAACCACCAATGCCTTCCACTCAATCACAAACTGTTTTTTTTACCGGTAACTCCTTCACAAATGCTTATGAAACAAGCAACTTTAGACCCCTATCTAACACACAATTCACAGTCTCTAACACATCCACCCCTTTTGGGAATACCATAGATTCTGAACTAAGTGTTATCAATCTCACTCCTTATTGCCTTTCTAGCCATGAATTAGAGGCTCTCAAATATGGCCTGAGCTTTTGCCCTACAACTCAGTTGGATTGTTATGAAACAATTAAAGATCTTTATCTATTTACCAGGAATCTTACAAATTTCTATTTGATCCTGATAGACAAAGATCGAGACAGGATAAGGAACTTACTGAGCTTATCAAGCATTTTACTATGGATGACTTCCGTGCATTGCACGATTTGATATTACTGTTGGAGGAGAATGAAAACATTAGTGATGATACTAGTGGTAATACCACTGTTATATATATACCTTTTTGTGATATATTCTAGTAAATAAATTAAATAAACATAAATTTAAACATAAAGTGTACAATAAAATCCAATAAATCAGTCCAATAAATCAGTACCACTGTTACCACTGTTAGTTATGACACTCAGGAAAATCTTACTAGAAAATTAAAATGCAAATCTCAGAACTTTCCAGATTTAACGACTAATACCAACATTTGGGCCTTTTTAAAAACTACTATAAGTGACATCAAACGCATGAACTTAGTACCTACTATGAGGAATCTTAACAATAGAAAACTAGAAGCCATTGCTAGACTTCAGAACCACCCAGATTTAATTATGAAACCCACTGATAAAAGAGGTAATATTGTGTTGATGACAAAATTGCAATATGAAAAAATGTGCAATGATATATTGCACAATACAGCCTGGTATCATCCCATCCAGGGTAGATTGGGCCAATTATATTTGGAAATTTAAAGATCTAATCAATGTAGCCTATTTGGAGGCACTGATAGACTAAGATACTTATGATTTTCTGAATCCAAAACATCCTCGCGACCCTACGTTTTATGCGTTACCCAAGGTTCACAAAAATCTCATGACCCCACCAGGATGACCTATTGTTTCGGGTATAGGATCTCTGACCAAAAATGCCAGTACATTTATTGATTTTTTTTCTCATGCCCCATGTTGTGTGGTTACCATCCTATATCAAAGGATACTCTTGATTTTTTGAAACACATTGAAGGCATGTCTGTACCCTCTGATATTCTGCTGGTGACTCTTGATGTGGAGGCCTTGTATGACAGCATCCCTCAAAAACATGGCATTAGAACTGTCTGGATGTTCCTATTTGAGCAGGAACTCTTGAATTGGGAGTTCAATGAGTTCCTATTTAAACTTTTGCTTTTTATTTTAACACATAATTGGTTCCTTTTCAAAGGGTCCCACTACCTCCAGGTGCAGGGTGTAGCCATGGGCACTTGTTGCCAATCTGTACCTGGGGGGGTGCTAAGAAGATATTACAAATCACTTTTACGCAAAGCATACAATAGAGCCTTGAGACAATCAAGAACTTCCCTCTTGTACCGACCCACCAGGCATGGTATTTCACAACAAATCCATTACCAGATTTTCGTTCCAACACCAGGCCCTACGTGAGGTCTTACAAAATCATTGGCATCTATTGTTAGAGGACCCTACTATTAAGAAATACATTAGTAATTACCCTGAAATTGTATTCAGGAAAGCCATTATACACAGCACTTAACACATACCCGAGCCCATTCTGGAGGGATGTTTAAATGCAATCAGTGTAATCTATGCCCTTGGATCAAGTCCGGTACATCTTTTATTCTACCTAATAGGGAGATTTTTCATCCCAGATTTTGTGCAGATTTCAATATGGAAGGCGTGGTATACCTTATGTAAATAATGGGGCCTTCTATGTTGGTAAGACTATCAGGAAGTTACGATCCAAATTGAGTGATCATATTTACTATTCAGCTAATGGTAAAATGATCACTCCAGTTAGCAGGCATCTAGATCTTTATCATAGATTTGACACTACCTTGATCTCATTCATGGTATGGGAAATTATTCCCAAAGTTCCTAGAGTGGGTAAATGGAACAAACGCATATTGCAGAAAGAAGTGTTTTGGATTGAACGTTTAAATGCCGCATGCCCGCTGGGCATCAATGAAACCTTATCCTATAAACCATTTTTATAATTTATAGTTAGTGGTGTTTAGGTTTTTGACTATTATGCTCCCATATCTTGTCTATCATTGCTATACTTATATGTGTGTAACTGTGTATTTGTTCAAGACTTCTCTGATTGCTATGATGTATGGGGCTGTGGCATAGTCGTGTCAGTATAGATGTATTAAGGTGTTGCCATTGTAATTATTCTGGACAGCTTTTTAATAGTAATGGATTTGTCTGTCCTTTTGGACTGTGTGGTGTGCACCTGCATGGGGTATGGGGGGTGGTCGCCTGGTCCTTGCTGTGGGGCCTATGATTGTTGGGCAGCTGGTGGCGCCGCGACAATGATCCCTGTGTTCCCTGCGAGGACTTGGCCGTGGTGTTTATGGGCGCCAAATGCTTTCAGCAGTGGTGTCCAATATGGCCACCGGTGGTCGCGTGTGTGCTCTCTGACATCTTCATGGTGGAGTCTCCAGTGCGCATGTGAGGTCGTATACGGGCGGGCTCAGTGCCGTCAAGTGCCACCATTGACAACATGGGTGTCCTGGGTCAGGATCCCTATATACGGTAGAGGTGGTTAGCGGCTCATGACAGCATGGTAATGGTGTCTGGGACTCCTGGGCGATTCTGAGGTGTATAAATGGCATGGAGGCGGCGTTTTATGTCCCTGGGCACTTCTGAGACCTTGGCAGTCAAAATGCATCTGATAACCCTATATAGGTACAGTAGTATTGCTATTTGCTCCAATGAGTCTGAGATTAATGTTAAGCAATGAGATGGGCCCAACGTGATCATACATATATATGTTTCTTTATAGATCACTACAGGACTGGCTTGAGGAGAATTATTGCTCAGTAAAACCTTAATTTATACCTACCTTAGAGGAAATAGTATTTAATTGCCATTAGGGGGTTTCCCCAGAGCCTCTGACTTTCCAAGTAAGTGGGATCCATCACCTCTTCTTATGTTACTCACTTTACCTGCTGCTTTATCTAATGGGGTCCTAGTTGGGGACAAGTGATGCTCTTGTGTCCTACAGATGTAATTTTGATATACTTTTCTCGTCTTTCCTATATACAGTATGTTATGTAGAATTTTACATACCACATTGGCCCCTTCATGCTGATTCAGGTGTCTTTATATCAGGATATCAACTAGTGGCCACACCATGTGCCAGTAGCGGGGAGGTTAGTGCTATCTCTTAACCTATATTGGTACCACTTAGTCAGGAGGCCTTTATCATATTACTATCAATCATCATATAATTTTTATGTACAAGGCACAGTCATAGGACGACCTGCCCTTTCGCTATTACTGGGATCCTCCCATCAGTTGGCCCCTCATACTGTTATCAGATGCTTCCTTCCATCGCCTCTATGCAGATGTACATATTTTGAGGTATCACAATTGCTCTATTACCATCTGGTTTGATATGTATACATATTGCATTGTATGTAAGTTGTTCTTTGTTATCTTATCAATACGGTTTTGTATATTTCTCCATATAGAAGTCTTCTTACATCTCCTAAAGAAGCAATATCATGTTGAGTATTACTACTATTAACAGTTCAAGAGTATCCCTTCTTAGGTATTGCCGTGTCTGCAGCATATTTTTGTCAATGTGGGAGATACCATTAATATGTGAATCTGCATTCATTATATTTTTATATGTTGCAGGGTTAGAGTATATTCTCTAACATTTTTTGTTTTATATGTGTATGTAATATTCTGTGCATGTTCAATAAAGTGTTATATTTTATGAATCACTGTTTGTAGCTCCTATAAAGTCCATAAGGATCTTTATTTCCGATTATAAAAGGTTCTAGAGTGACCATCACTGTCTCCTGACCTTAATATCATTGAGCCACTCTGGGGAGATCTCAAATTTACAGTTCATGCAAGATGACCAAAGACTTTGCATGACCTGGAGCCATTTTGCCAAGAAGAATGGGCAGCTATACCACCTTCAAGAATTTGGCGCCTCATAGGCAACTCTTACAAAAGACAGCACTTTGTCATTTATGCTAAAGGGGGCAATACACAGAATGAAATACTAAGGGTATGCAGACTTTTGAACAGTAGTCATTTAATTTGTTTACTTGTTGCCATGTTTTGTTTTATGACTGTGCCATTCTGTAATGACCTACAGCTGAATATGAATTCCATAAGAAATAAAAGAAATGTGTTTTCTCTGCTCACTCATGTTTTCTTAAAAAAAAGGAAAACTGTATAATACCAATTCTCCAAGGGTATTAAAACTTTTGAGCACAGCTGTATATAAAACTTATATTGTTTCTATACTGGTGTGCATGTATTTGATTATGGTTAATGCTATATGCTGGTTGCAGTAGTTCTTCTACTTCCAATTAATTTTATTAGATACTTGAACTAGTTAATCTCCCAGGAAGAGAATCTGTTCTGCCCTGTCTTGGGTGGGGCACTGCTAATTTTTTTTATCAGTCCCACTCTTTCACTTAGCGAAGGTTCTGATTCTCTTATTTACCTACAGGTTTAGTGCAATATCCTGTATGGGAAGGGCCATTCCCCCCCCTCCCCTAAATAAACAGGTCTGCACTGAGAAGATGGGAAATGTAAGCTGCACTCAAATATATCAGAAATACCGTATTTGCCGGCGTATAAGACGACTTTTTACCCCTTGAAAATCTCCTCAAAAGTCGGGGGTCGTCTTATACGCCGGTATACGGCATACTGACACTTTTTAGGGGGGCGGCGCGTTGCCGCCGCCGCCCCCCCCCTACCAACGGAAGGGACACTAAGTACAGGGGTGGGCAAGGGCTGTTTCTTACCTGGTTCCGGTCCCACGACGATCCGGTCCAGGAAGCGCGGCTGCTCCTTCAGTTCGGCCACTGGATGTTCGCGCGGCTGCTCGGCTCCGCCTCCTCACCGGTGATTGGCCACCAGAACTGTAGCTCAGGAAAGGCACACAGGCGGCCAATCACCGGCGAGGGGGCGGAGCCGAGTGGCCCCGCGAAAATCGAGTGCAGGACCAGCAGGTAAGTGGTCAGTGTAGAGCTGCTGCTGCAACCACATATGCTGGCTGCAGCAGCACCATACGAGAACAGGGTCAGCAAGTGTCAGTGGGAGGAATAGTGCCCCATCATTGGTGTCATTGATACCAATGATAGAGCACTATTCCTCCCACTGATACCAATGATGGGGCACTATTCCTCCCACTGACAACAACGATGGGGCACTATTCCTCCCCCCCACTGACACCAACGATGGGGCACTATTCCCCCCCCACTGACACCAATGATGGGGCACTATTCCACCCCCACTGACACCAATGATGGGGCACTATTCCACCCCCCACTGACACCAATGATGGGGCACTATTCCACCCCCCACTGACACCAATGATGGGGCACTATTCCACCCCCCACTGACACCAATGATGGGGCACTATTCCACCCCCCACTGACACCAATGATGGGACACCATTCCTCCCACTGACACCAATGTTGGGACACCATTCCTCCCACTGACACCAATGATGGGGCACTATTCCTGCCACTGATACCAATGATGGGGCACTATTCCTCCCACTGATACCAATGATGGGGCACTATTCCTGCCACTGATACCAATGATGGGGCACTATTCCTGCCACTGATACCAATGATGGGACACTATTTCTGCCACTGATACCAATGATGGGGCACTATTCCTGCCACTGATACCAATGATGGGGCACTATTCCCCCCACTGATACCAATGATGGGGCACTATTCCCGCCACTGATACCAATGATGGGGCACTATTCCTCCCACTGATACCAATGATGGGGCACTATTCCCCCCACTGATACCAATGATAGGCCACTATTCCTACCACTGATACCAATGATGGGGCACTATTCCCCCCCACTGATACTAATGATGGGGCACTATTCCTGCCACTGATGCCAATGATGGGGCACTATTCCTGCCACTGATACCAATGATGGGCCACTATTCCCCCCACTGATACTAATGATGGGGCACTATTCCTGCCACTGATACCAATGATGGGGCACTATTCCCCCCCACTGATACTAATGATGGGGCACTATTCCTGCCACTGATGCCAATGATGGGGCACTATTCCTGCCACTGATGCCAATGATGGGGCACTATTCCTGCCACTGATACCAGTGATGGGGCACTATTCCTGCCACTGATACCAATGATGGGGCACTATTCCTGCCACTGACACCAATGATGGGGCACTATTCCTGCCACTGACACTAATGATGGGGCACTTTTCCTCCCACTGGTGTGCATTGGAATAGGGGTAGTCTTATACGGCGAGTATAGGCCAAACACTACATTTTAGCAGGAAAAGTAGGGGGTCGTCTTATACGCCCAGTCGTCTTATACGCCGGCAAATACGGTACTTTATTTAAATTACCCTTTGTACCAATTTATACTTTTTAAAATTACCCTGTGTACCCATTTTTTTTATGAAAATCCTTGGGAGAATAGGACTGTTGTCTAATTTTTAACATGGTATGCTGTGAGGAGGGATGAGTTTAAATATGTACAATGGATAATTTAAATAAAGGATTGTTTGATAAATTTGAGTATGGCTTCTGTTCTCAGTATTTTTCTTTGTTTTTTATATAATTAATACATATTGGGGACATGTACCCCATAACTTGGGTCTATTAAGGAAGAGGGTGACCATTTTAATGGTTTACTTATATTTTTAAAGGAACTGGGTACTTTTAATGTTTCACTTTAAACATTATTAAAATCACTGCTCCCCACCTAACAATATTTGAAAAGAATATATTTTGCATTGATGTTCCCCCTGGCAGTGCTCAGTCCCCTATATCATTTGTTTGGCCATCCCTTACCTATTAGCTTTCAAAATATTTAAAGTTCATTTTAAAGATGTAATATTAATTTTTAATATCCAAACTTTAATTCGGTCTTTAGTAGTTCTGAATATATGCCTGGCAGTGAATACCCTCTTAATTGGATGTGAATGTGAGGTTTTGCATTTCAGTGGTCACAGATGTGAATTATTTGTGTCTGAGCAAAGTTAATCAGTAAGAGGTTTAAAGTCATGTTTTTCTTTAAGAATAGTCTATGTAACGTATACTATGTTTTGAATTCTTATAATGAGTCTGAGAGTTTAAATTGTATTCATAAATCATGGATTCAGAGTCAGACAGTTGTATGTAACATAAGAACTTCAGAGACCTCTTTCATAGTCTGCATGTCAATCATGATAATGACTTTGTGGTCTGAATAGTGACAGATGTTTTAGTTAAGCTGGGAGTGACTAAGGGAGTGTTTTAGGAGCCCGCGAATTTGAAACAAAGCTTAATGGGAGGACTTAATTTCTCATGCATTTTAAGTATGCAGCTTTTCAAAGAACGAGGGTTAGATGCTTCTTAGCTACTCTACACTTCACTTCATTCAGACATACCTACACTTCAGACACTTACACAAAGAAAGCACATGGCATGATTTAACAAAGAACAAAGAAAGCACATGTTCTTAAACTAGGCCTGGAAAACTTCTATCTAAGCTATTCAAAGGAACTACATTTCTTCTAATATTCAAGGAACAAGCAACTTATATTCTTTATTTTTATTTCATTTTAAGCTACATATATCTGAATTTACTGTTTTTTATTGACTTTGTATTTTTGGTGTGTGATCAAATAAAGTCACACTGCTTATACTGACCTGGCTTCCATAAGGATTTCTTCCCACAACCATCTACAAGAACCTAGAAATACTAATAGAGTTTTTTCATAACTCTGGAAATCTAACATTATTGGCGAGTGCCAGCCATTTGATTTTTCCACGTTTTTTCAATTTATCCTCGCTTCTTCAGAGGGGATTGAGATGAACTATTTCTTGATTGATTAAGCTTCGGAAAGATTGCAGAACCTGGAACGGAAAACGTTGGTTGTGGAGATCTGAGGATTCAAGTGGTGACCAGAAAAGTCCCTAAGCCAGGACAAAAGAGGAAACTTACTACATTCGGTGAGTAGAAAAATGGAATTTATTGATTCATTAGCTAATGAAAGTAAATTGGAATTTCAAGGTTTAGCTAGCCATGCTTCTGATACTGGTTTATGGAAAGCTATGTATGATCAATGTATGCAGGCTAATGTTGATATTGATAGCTCTAGATTTACGTTTAATAAGATGAAAAGAAAATTGCGTAACATTATGAAGCTAGTTAGAGTTTTCAATTCTATGGTGTTTGAATTGCCAGAGAAAAATGTGGTTTGTGTTGTTAAGACAGATAGCAAAAATGTCTTACAGAGTACAGACATGCAGGATACTGTTGAATCCAATTGTGCAAACTGTGAAACTTTTTGTACCTATATTGAACATCTTGAGCAAGAAATTGAATCTCAAATTGTTGCAATATTAAGAAATAAGCAAATAGCTGTGGTGTCTAAAAAAAAGCAATCAGATACTGCTCAGGCCTCATATATCCCAGACTCACCCAGAGGTGATGATGAGGGCAGTGAGACTAATGTACAGAGACAGAAATTACTTGCGAGAGCATCTAAGTTGAAGTTACAGATTCAGGATCAGTTAATGAAAATATTGAAGGATATACCAGCATATAACATGAGAGAAAATTCTTTCCATAATTCCGATGTTTTTGAGAATTTTTGTGATAGGTTTCAATTAACTGATGAGCAAAAAATCGCATTTTTGGGTTGTGGATCCCAAGTTTTATGGCTCGTAGGTTAGTCAAGACTCCTTTTATGAATGAGGATGATATGGAAATTCATAGCAATGCAACTGATAGATTATGACAGTTACTACTGTTCACAACAGGAGAGGAGACACCTAGTTTGGAAATTTTAGACTCCTTAAGAGCTACTATTAATGATGACCCTTATGACTTCAGACTTAAATTTTCTAAAGCATACAGGATGATTTTTAATTTACAAGATGAGACTCCTGCTATGGTCAAGGATTTTGTAAAAAAAGTACCTTGATCCAGCATCTTTATTGATTGCTAATGAAAAGGATAATTTGGATGATGTTGCCTATGTTGTTGACAAAGTCAGGAGACAATTAAAGCTAAATAATGTAAGACCAAAAATTGCTTTAATTGAGAATAGTTATCCTAAGTATGAAAGTCAAGATAAATTCAAGACAGGAAATGCTGCCCCCCGCAGGAATGACAGAGTAAGACAAGGGAATCAAAGACCACTCACAGGTTACTATTGTGCAAAACCAGGGCATTTGAAATGGCAGTGTAGGAAGTTTTTGAAAGACATTCAGATGAGAAATTTGGGTAAAGAAAATGGACTTATTTCTCCTGAACCGTCAGCTCCAATTCGTTCACAGGAAGTTAAGTCATCTTCACCCTACGCTCCTCTGATCAGAGAGATTAGTGAAATGTCAATTAGTAATGGAGGAAATGTGAACAACTCACATTCATCCAATACTTCAAGACAGCCACTATTACCTTCACCATGACTAGCGATGGAAAAGGAGGTTGAACTTCATTGTCTGGAATATGTAGCTCCAATTTTCTTAGACAAGTGTGAGCGCCCCTATGTAAAAGCTAAAATTAATGGTCAGAAATCAAACTGTCTTTTAGATTCAGGAGCCCAGATTAGTGTTTTAGGTATGAAAATACCAATTCCTTCTAATGCAGCAATATGCACAGTTGTAGGTTTCAATGGAAAAGGTGATGTTCAAGCTAAAAAATGTAAAAATGTGTCTTTTGAAATACCAGGATGTTTGCAAACGGAAATAGACTTTTGGTATTGTCAAGGATCAGAGAACATTATTGGTGCTGATGTTTTGTCTCAAAGAGGGTGGATACTTGATTTAGCCAATGGCATTGTTTGGCAAGGCTCTGCTAATCGTAAGCCTATGGTAATTGACCCAGCAGATTATTGTGAAGTCGGTAGCATCTGTTTGACAGAAGCAATTGATGCTGACTATAAATGGCCAGATACTGGAGATAATTTGGAATTGAAACAGTTAGTACAACTACACAAAAAACTGTGGAGTCAAGGTAAAAATGAAGCTGGACTGTTTAAAAATATTGAAGTTACTATTCAAGGCAAAGACCATCCCCCATTAAAACAATACAAGTTGCCGCCAGAATCTGATGAACCTGTATCAGTAATCATACAAGAACTTTTGGAACAGGGTATCATCAGGAAAGCTAATTCAGTTACTAATAATCCTTTGTGGGTAGTGGCAAAGCGTGATGACCCTAGTGCATATAGATTATTGATAGATCTAAGAATGCTAAACAAATACACTCCAAGTTGTACACCCATTGTGGCAGAAACTCCAGACATCATGTCACAAATAAATGCCAATGCGAAAGGGTTCTCTGTACTTGACATTGCAAATGGATTTTTTAGTATTAAATTGGCTGAGAGTTGCCAATACAAGTTTTCTTTTATCCATAGAAATGTCCAGTATTGTCTCAAACGTCTTCCAAACGGATATCATTCTGCTAAGTATATATTACATCTGGCATTAGCAAAAGTTTTGTCTAAATTTTCTAGACCTGATTGTTTAATTCAATATGTAGATGATATCTTGCTTATGACGGATTCTGAAACTGAACACAGGATTCTCTTAGCAGAATTGTTTACACTTCTGCAAGATGAAGGTCTCAAGCTGAATACACGCAAAGTTCAGCTCATGAAAAATGAAGTAAAATTTCTTGGAGTTCTGATTGGTCCAGGAAAGAGACAGCCTTTACAGGAAAGAATAGAGTCTATTGCGTCACTTCCTGTACCAACAACATTCAAAGCACTGAGACAGTTTTTGGGTTTGGTAAATTTCTCTAGAGATTTTATCGAATCATTTGCAGAAAAAGCCAAACCATTGTATGATTTGTTGAAGTACAATGAGGAAAATGTATTTGGTCCCTGGACAGAAATACAGCAAAAAGCTTTTGAGATGTTGAAAAATGATTTGCAAACAGCTCCAGCTTTGGCTACTGTGGATAAACAAGCACTATTTGCTTTGCAAGTGCATGCTTCAGAAACTGCAATCTCAGCTGTCTTGATTCAGAAACAGGGAGGAGTCTGGAGAAGTCTTGGATACTTCTCACGTCTTCTTACTCCAGTAGAGAAAGGTTTTGATGATTGTGTTAGACAACTTGTGGGAGTACATTATGCAGTAAAAGCAACAGAGCATATTGTAGGATTCAACAAAATTATTCTACAAACTCCACATAGCACATTGAAGTTCCTTTTTGAGAAAAATGTTCCGGGAGTTTCCAACCAAAGATTTTCTCAATGGTTGTTGACTCTATCACCTAAGCCAGTGATGGCGAACCTTTTTGAGCCCGAGTGCCCAAACTGCAACCCAAAACCAACTTATTTCTTTCAAAGTGCCAACACTGCAATGAAACCTGAATATCGAGCTTTTGGTTTAGAAAAAACAACTCGTACAGTAGTGCAAACTAATTAACAGTACAGGGATGACCAGAGACTGCGGACACAGTACAGGGATGACCAGAGACTGCGGACACAGTACAGGGATGACCAGAGACTGCGGACACAGTACAGGGATGACCAGAGACTGCGGACATAGTACAGGGATGACCAGGGACTGCGGACAGTACAGGAGATGGCCAGAGACTGCGGACAGTACAGGGATGACCAGAGACTGCGGACACACTACAGGGATGACCAGAGACTGCGGACACAGTACAGGGATGCCCAGAGACTGCGGACACAGTACAGGGATGACCAGAGACTGCGGACACAGTACAGGAGATGACCAGAGACTGCGGACACAGTACAGGGATGACCAGAGACTGCAGACACAGTACAGGGATGACCAGAGACTGCGGACAGTACAGGAGATGACCAGAGACTGCGGACAGTACAGGAGATGACCAGAGACTGCGGACACAGTACAGGAGATGACCAGAGACTGCGGACACAGTACAGGAGATGACCAGAGACTGCGAACAGTACAGAAGATGACCAGAGACTGCGGACAGTACAGGAGATGACCAGAGACTGCGGACAGTACAGGGATGACCAGAGACTGCGGACACAGTACAGGGATGACCAGAGACTGCGGACAGTACAGGGATGACCAGAGACTGCGGACACAGTACAGGAGATGACCAGAGACTGCGGACACAGTACAGGGATGACCAGTGACTGCGGACAGTACAGGGATGACCAGAGACTGTGGAAAGTACAGGAGATGACCAGAGACTGCAGACACAGTACAGGGATGACCAGAGACTGCAGACACAGTACAGGGATGACCAGAGACTGCAGACACAGTACAGGGATGACCAGAGACTGCGGACACAGTACAGGAGATGACCAGAGACTGCGGACACAGTACAGGGATGACCAGAGACTGCGGACAGTACAGGGATGACCAGAGACTGCGGACACAGTACAGGGATGACCAGAGACTGCGGACACAGTACAGGAGATGACCAGAGACTGCGGACACAGTACAGGGATGACCAGTGACTGCGGACAGTACAGGGATGACCAGAGACTGCGGAAAGTACAGGAGATGACCAGAGACTGCGGACAGTACAGGGATGACCAGAGACTGCGGACACAGTACAGGAGATGACCAGAGACTGCGGACAGTACAGGGATGACCAGAGACTGCGGACAGTACAGGGATGACCAGAGACTGCGGACATAGTACAGGAGATGACCAGAGACTGCGGACACAGTACAGGGATGACCAGTGACTGCGGACAGTACAGGGATGACCAGAGACTGCGGAAAGTACAGGAGATGACCAGAGACTGCGGACAGTACAGGAGATGACCAGAGACTGCGGACAGTACAGGAGATGACCAGAGACCGCGGACACAGTACAGGAGATGACCAGAGACTGCGGACACAGTACAGGAGATGACCAGAGACTGCGAACAGTACAGAAGATGACCAGAGACTGCAAACAGTACAGGAGATGACCAGAGACTGCGGACAGTACAGGGATGACCAGAGACTGCGGACACAGTACAGGGATGACCAGAGACTGTGGAAAGTACAGGAGATGACCAGAGACTGCGGACAGTACAGGAGATGACCAGAGACTGCGGACAGTACAGGAGATGACCAGAGACTGCAGACACAGTACAGGGATGACCAGAGACTGCAGACACAGTACAGGGATGACCAGAGACTGCAGACACAGTACAGGGATGACCAGAGACTGCGGACACAGTACAGGAGATGACCAGAAACTGCGGACACAGTACAGGGATGACCAGAGACTGCGGACACAGTACAGGGATGACCAGAGACTGCGGACAGTACAGGAGATGACCAGAGACTGTGGACACAGTACAGGAGATGACCAGAGACTGCGGACACAGTACAGGAGATGACCAGAGACTGCGAACAGTACAGAAGGTGACCAGAGACTGCGGACAGTACAGGAGATGACCAGAGACTGCGGACAGTACAGGGATGACCAGAGACTGCGGACACAGTACAGGGATGACCAGAGACTGCGGACAGTACAGGGATGACCAGAGACTGCGGACACAGTACAGGAGATGACCAGAGACTGCGGACACAGTACAGGGATGACCAGTGACTGCGGACAGTACAGGGATGACCAGAGACTGCGGAAAGTACAGGAGATGACCAGAGACTGCGGACAGTACAGGGATGACCAGAGACTGCGGACACAGTACAGGAGATGACCAGAGACTGCGGACAGTACAGGGATGACCAGAGACTGCGGACACAGTACAGGGATGACCAGAGACTGCGAACAGTACAGAAGATGACCAGAGACTGCGGACAGTACAGGGATGACCAGAGACTGCGGACACAGTACAGGGATGACCAGAGACTGCGGACAGTACAGGGATGACCAGAGACTGCGGACACAGTACAGGAGATGACCAGAGACTGCGGACACAGTACAGGGATGACCAGTGACTGCGGACAGTACAGGGATGACCAGAGACTGCGGAAAGTACAGGAGATGACCAGAGACTGCGGACAGTACAGGGATGACCAGAGACTGCGGACATAGTACAGGAGATGACCAGAGACTGCGGACACAGTACAGGGATGACCAGTGACTGCGGACAGTACAGGGATGACCAGAGACTGCGGAAAGTACAGGGATGACCAGAGACTGCGGACACAGTACAGGGATGACCAGAGACTGCGGACACAGTACAGGGATGACCAGAGACTGCGGACACAGTATAGGAGATGACCAGAGACTGCGGACAGCACAGGGATGACCAGAGACTGCGGACACAGTACAGGGATGACCAGAGACTGCGGACAGTACAGGAGATGACCAGAGACTGCGGACAGTACAGGAGATGACCAGAGACTGTGGACAGTACAGGGGATGACCAGAGACTGCGGACAGCACAGGGATGACCAGAGACTGCGGACAGCACAGGGATGACCAGAGACTGCGGACAGCACAGGGATGACCAGAGACTGCGGACAGCACAGGGATGACCAGAGACTGCGGACAGCACAGGGATGACCAGAGACTGCGGACAGCACAGGGATGACTGCTGACCTTTGGGGAGGGAGGGGGAGCGGGTACCTGAATTTGACAGGTACCCGCTCTTACTTCCGCAGAGTTTTTTTTTTTATCTTACCTGTTCCTTTATCCAGCCGCGCGTTGTCTTCCCGGCTTCTGTAGTGTGGGCGCTCGTCGGACAGCCGGATGCCCAGTGCGCATGCGCGAGAAGCGCTGCGCTTTGTGATTGGTCCGGCGGCTTCTGGGATCTGTCATGTGTCCCAGGTACCGCCTTACCATTCACAAAGAGCACTGCTTCTTGTGCATGCGCACTGGGGACCCGGCTGTCACGCACACTACAGCCGGGAAGACAGCGCGCCGCTGGATTCTCCTGGCGTGCCCACAGATAAGGCTCGGCGTGCCGGCTGTGGCACGCGTGCCACGGGTTCGCCATCACTGACCTAAGCAAATACAGGTTGAACATAATGCCAAGTATGTCCTACCTCAGTTGATGGAATACAACGGGTTAGAACATGAATGTTTATGTGAAGTCCAAGAAACGTCCTCTCCTCTGTTCCGTAGAGAGGCAGAGAAAATTGATGAACCTGTATTTGTTGATGGTTCTAGATACTGTATGTCAGGTAATTATTACAGTGGATATTCAATTTGGTATCCAGAGCGTAATTATTCCATACAGCACAAATTGCCAGGACATTTTTCAGCTCAAAGGGCAGAACTTGAAGCAGTAAAAACTGTGTTGACATTAGACAAAGAAGAGAACAGAAGTCCACTAGTGATCTACAGCGACAGTTCATATGTTGTACGTTCCCTGACAGATTAATTACCAATTTGGAAACGTAGAGGTTTTGTAGATGCATCTAACAAAGTTCTAGTGTACAAAGAGACACTTGAATCAATTTTTAAGCTAGCAGAGGAAAATCCTTTTGCCTATGCAATTGTTAAAATTCCATCTCATAGGAAGGACAATGATGAGATGAGTGTAGGCAATAGAACAGCTGATCTCTTAGCAAAAGAAGCAGCTTTACATGGAGTACCAGTGATTCAGTCTGAACCAGTTTCAGTTAATGTTGTTAGGAAGACAGATACACAGATTCCCTCCTTTGCAGAAGAACAGAAAAGGGATCCATCTCTTTCTGCTTCTCAGGTTGATCCAAAATTTCCCTTTGTATGTGAATACGGAATTTTGTATCATGACTTAAATGGGTTTCTGCGTCCTGTTATACCGCAGCATCTACAGGTAGAATTTACAAAATACAATCACGAAAGCCTAGGTCACATAGGTAAACAAAGATTGCTTGAAATACTCAAGGAAAAATTTTACTGGGACAAAATGGAAGAAACAGTAGACAGTGTAGTGCAATCTTGTCTAATCTGTGCTCAAGTGAATCCTCGACCAAAGGGTCAAAAACCTCCATTACAAAGAACTCCTCCAGCAGATGGACCATGGTCCACATTACAACTAGATTATATAGGACCGTTACCTACAGGTAAAAATGGGTACAGGTATGCTTTAGTTGTAGTTGATGTTTTTTCGAAATGGATTGAAATCGTGCCTGTTCGCAAAGATGATGCATTAACAACTGCTAAAATGCTAATTAATCATGTTTTTCCAGTCTGGGGTATACCAACAAACCTCAGTAGTGACAGACGAACCCACTTCACAGGTAAAATAATGCAGGCAATGTGTAAAATCTTGGGTATACAACAGAGATTTCATGTGCCCTATCATCCACAATCTGCAGGTATTGTGGAAAGAATGAATAGGACTGTCAAATCAAGGATTGCAAAAATGTTATTAGACAGAGGAAATACTTGGGTTGATGCTGTACCATTGGTTCTGATGAGTGTCAGAAGTACAACATCTTCTGCAACACAGTATTCTCCTTTTGAGTTAATGACAGGAAGGAAAATGCGTATTGTTTTTCCCCATGAACCGTTCTTGTCAACAAAAAGAGGCAATAGAAAAAACAAAGTGGTTACAGATGTTGCAAGACAATCTGAACACTATTGTACCACATGCAGCTACTCGCATGCAAAAAATGGTTCCTCCACATTCTTCTAAGTTCGAAAAAGGAGGACAAGTAATGGTAAAAACTTTCAGAAAAACTGGACCATGGCAAAGCAACTGGGAAGGTCCATTTGATATTTTGGATGTTCAAGGAGTAATGGTACAAGTGCAAAGACCTCTTAATTCAGTAAAAAATGCGCGCAGACAACAAAAAATGTGGGTGCACAGTGACCAATGCAAATTGTTTATACCGAGATAATGATACTGCATTTCTTTTGCAGACATGGATTTCAATAATCCGGAAGAAACAAAGAATCGCAGATTCCAGAGAAAAATAAACATTACAACAAAAGAACATAAGGAAAATCAAAGCAGCAGAAAGAAAAGACTTATCACAGGATTGATCTTTTTCTTAGTGACAATGACAATATTAGTAATCTACAACATAAACTTTTCCAGCAATGCAGAAGTTAACAAGACTGAAGCCCTACATAAGAAAGACACTACACTTATTAGGAACAAAAGATTTTTTCCTAAATACAGTAACATTAATACAGCTGAAGACTTGTTAGGATATATGTGCATAGGTTATGGAAGAACTTGTTGTACGGAATTGTATTTCGTTCATAATAATGATATTGAAGTTAGAGCTAAAATAGAGTCTAAATCAGATTTTGTTAAAATGCAAGGATCTTATAGGATCAATAACGAAACTAGTAACTTTGAATGTAATTTATCAGATATGGGATACTGGTTAATAGTTTTAAAGGGAAATGAACCTACTATCTGGTCAGGAGATATTTCCATAGACATGTTAAATACTGGAAAAATAGGAAGTTCTAAAACAGATATTTGGTATCAATTACAAAGTTATTCACACTTTCTTGATCCTGAACATTTGAATATAAATGGTAATGAAAAAGAGGACATAGTGAAAATATGGGATTTCCAAGTGACAAGAGCTTTGGTTCAAACTAAAGTCAAAGTAATTGTTACTGTGGTAGATTTGATTGTCCCAGAGATAAAAATATCTCCTCAATCATTAAGACTTGTAGAAGGAAAGGATGATCTGAATTTGATGTGTAGTACACAAATACACCTACCTCAAAATTCATTCTTAACTTGGAAAAGGAATGGTGAATTTTTGGGAAGTTTTCTTCATGATAAAACTGATGTTATCCATAAAAGTATTTTTGGTAATTTGAACTGGGATAATGATAACTTTGTGTATCATCAAAACACTATATCTATTAATGATACAGGTATATATGAATGCTGCATATCAATAGAAAATTATCCAAAGAAATGTGTAAATACAAATGTAATTGTACTATCCCCTAAAAGAACGCAGTGCACGGATAAGAAATTTATTCCAGCCTGTCCCTTCCAAATTAACCATTTCCAAACCAGACTTCTGTTGAGAGAAGGAAAGTTTGTTATTATATTGTGGAACTTTAACATTTCAGAATGGAAAATCTCAACAAAGTTTCCACAATGTAAAGAACATCTGGTTAACATGGAATTAGGTATTGAAAGATGGTTTTGTACTGATATTAGGAATCCTCACAGGAATAAACGTGGTATAGTTGAAGGTATTTTAGGAGGAATAGGTACTATTGGTAGTATTACAAATAGTATGGACATTAGTACATTAAAGTTTGATCTCGAGACAGCCGGTTTAGTGGGAAGCAATAGTATTAAAGTACAAAGAAACTTGAATCAGATATTAGAAAATATGGTGATTAAAACAGCCAATATTATGGGTCCATCTATATTACATTTAGAGAATGTTACTCTTAATTTAATGTCAAGTGAACAGCATTCCCATATAGCCAGAGCATGTTTAGAAATTCAGATGGAATATTCCACAAATTTTAAAATAATAGCTCAAGCTTTTCAAAGTGGAATAACTCCTATAGGTATTGTACAAAATTTACCAAGAGAGTATGTATATGCCATAAACCATACTGATCTGTGGGTAAATAAGTGGATTGGATGTTATCAGAACATATGCTATAGTTCTTCAATGATTCCTGTAGCAGGAAAAGAACAAATGTTGGTTCCAATCACTGTCTTGGGATTACCAGTTAGCAACACACAGTTACTATATTATCATCTGCAATATACAGATTTTGCATTTTGTTATGATCCGCCAGGCGGAGCCTTCCGGCTGCCAACTGATAGACCAACCCAGAGCGTGGGGTCTAAGCCCGGGCTGTGCCTTCACCAGGGCCCCTGATGGTGGGGATGGACTTGAAACAGTCCCGGGCCAGGTCACGACCTCTGGGCGGGCCCACCAGCGGCTGGGAAGGCCTCCGGGGATGCGTGTAGGTACCGGGAGAGCCAGATATGAGGCGGATGACGGCCCCAGCAGGGTGGCACGGATAGTGGTTCCGTGGGGGGTAAGCGGGGTACCAAATCAGCGGGCAAGGAGTAGTCAGGTCACATGCAGGGTCAGCCAGGTAAATCAGTCCGTAGAATAGTCAGGATATCCGAGTCAAAACGCAGGAGCAGGCAGAGTAGTCAGGACAAGCCGGGTCAAACACAGGGGCAGGCAGCGTAGTCAGGGTCGAAAACAGGGTCACAGAACAGGAGCAGGTATCCAGGATCACATAAGACCTTGCGGCAATGGGTGACAGTGCAGGGCATCTTTAAATAGTGCGCCCTGCACTGTCACTGGCTGGCTGGGACGCGCCCCCGGCTGTCATTGGACGCCTGAGGCGCGCCCTCGACTCTCTACTGCGCATGCGCGGCGTCCTGTCAGCCGCGGCTCGCCGCCAGTGCGCATGCGCGGGGGGACGGCGCCGTGATGCAGGATTCCGGCGCCGTGATCCCTGACACATTTACTGATAATAATTTTGAGTTAGAACAATTAGATCTGTCTTCATGTTTACAATTTCAGTCTAAAGTTATTTGTCTACCTAATCAAGACAAAGGTATATTTCATTCTTGTTACCATAACCATACTCAAGGATAGAAAAGGTTAAAACCACTTCTGAGTTAATCTCAATTGTAGATAAAAAGAAAGTTTGTTTTCAAGTTATGTCTAACTCAGAAAGGGTTCAATCCTTCTTCTCTTCTTGTACACATACAGAAAACTTAAGTCGAGGTTTGTTCTGTATAGAAGGAGAAATTTTAGCAATAAGTGTTAATGGGATGAGAATGAATTTAACAAACATGCTTATGAAAAATATAAGTGCTCTTCCCATACAGTACAATATATCTCAAGTAGATGAATTCCCATGGAGAGATTGGGCAAATGTTATTCAAAAAGATGAAGGTTTACTGATAGCTTTATCAGATGAACTACAAAAAGCAGATATATTATTTAAACATGAACAAGGGAGTTTAAAAGATATAGAACATGAATGGTCTCAATTTTCAGGTCATTCTTGGTGGTCAAAATTTAAACGTACTGTATCAATGTTGGGAAAAACTTCAATTGCATCTGCAGCAGGAAATATTTTATTACATCCTGTAATAATTATTTTTATTATTATCATATTATGTATTATATTTCAATTATGTTTGATGTGTAAAATGAACAGTTTCTATAAGCGAATTAGAAGTGAAATTAGGAAAGGAGATAATCTATTACAAAATATACTTAAGAGAAAAATACTTTCTGGTTATGCTGACTCAGTTACAAATAATGATACATTTGACATTACTAAATCAAAACCTGAGTGTTTGTGATATAAATGATGTGTGCTTGATATAAATTAATATGAATTTCATATTTCAGAGGGGAATGTAATATTAATTTTTAATATCCAAACTTTAATTCGGTCTTTAGTAGTTCTGAATATATGCCTGGCAGTGAATACCCTCTTAATTGGATGTGAATGTGAGGTTTTGCATTTCAGTGGTCACAGATGTGAATTATTTGTGTCTAAGCAAAGTTAATCAGTAAGAGGTTTAAAGTCATGTTTTTCTTTAAGAATAGTCTATGTAACGTATACTATGTTTTGAATTCTTATAATGAGTCTGAGAGTTTAAATTGTATTCATAAATCATGGATTCAGACAGTTGTATGTAACATAAGAACTTCAGAGACCTCTTTCTTAGTCTGCATGTCATTCATGATAATGACTTGGTGGTCTGAATAGTGACAGATGTTTTAGTTAAGCTGGGAGTGACTAAGGGAGTGTTTTAGGAGCCCGCGAATTTGAAACAAAGCTTAATGGGAGGACTTAATTTCTCATGCATTTTAAGTATGCAGCTTTTCAAAGAACGAGGGTCAGATGCTTCTTAGCTACTCTACACTTCACTTCATTCAGACATACCTACACTTCAGACACTTACACAAAGAAAGCACATGGCATGATTTAACAAAGAACAAAGAAAGCACATGTTCTTAAACTAGGCCTGGAAAACTTCTATCTAAGCTATTCAAAGGAACTACATTTCTTCTAATATTCAAGGAACAAGCAACTTATATTCTTTATTTTTATTTCATTTTAAGCTACATATATCTGAATTTACTGTTTTTTATTGACTTTGTATTTTTGGTGTGTGATCAAATAAAGTCACACTGCTTATACTGACCTGGCTTCCATAAGGATTTCTTCCCACAACCATCTACAAGAACCTAGAAATACTAATAGAGTTTTTTCATAACTCTGGAAATCTAACAAAAGATATTGCTCCCATTGATTTCACTGTGGTCTGGATTAACATCACTGAAAACAAACCTAGGTATGTTCACTTCTTCTCTACTGTTGATTAATATTATAATATTTTTGTACCCAATTAATGCTAAAAGTACACCTCAAAATACGTTTCTATGTTTTGTAGACTCATAGATTTAATTTCAAATTTACTAATGTACTGACCACACATCATTACCTTGAATCAAGATGAAAAGCTAATGTGCCAGGCTTAAGTAAGATTTAAGATCATCAGAGTAAAGGATAAAACATTTTATAGAGGTTGTTTTCTACAGGACACATACAGATACAAATAGAGCAATACATCTGGGGTGCTTCAGGTAATGATTTTTATGTTAATTCTCAGGCCTTAACACATTATTCTTGTGCTGTAGAAAATAGCTATAATCATCATGTGCACATTATACAGGATGGCATAGGATCTCCTGGCAGACACATAGTGATTATAAGAGAAACACATAAAAATGCTGGAGGTATCAGCAGCAACATTGACCACACTGCAGTTCCTTATATCCTTCTCATTTAACCATTTCGCTGTTGCCAACATAACTGTTACATTGGTGTTGTGCTGGCATGTAAACATACTCCCAGCAATATAGCAGGCAGAGTATGTTACCATTTTTACTCCTTGGTGCTGGCTTTTTAGTGGATGTGATTTAAAGCTACCTGATCACTTCATATACAGTACAGTAATGTGCCACTCCAATATATTACCCAATTTTTAGGTAAAATATACAAGATGAAGTTGCATTGTGTTAATGGAAACTAAACGTGTTAAAACATTAAAATTGCATGCAACCGTGAAATGGTGACAAACAAGAATACCTCGAATTGTCAATAGGAAACACCTTAAAAGTCTTTAGAGGTCATCAATTTAAAGTTAACCATAAATGATTGCACTAGAGTTGATTCTGTCACTTCAGCATGCGTGATGAAACCTAATATGTGCAGTACAACTGTCATTTAATACCCCGGTTACATCGAGCCCGACTTTGAAATTGTGTGACTTACCGTGACTTATCCATGAACACAGATGTCTATGCAAATCGCACCAAAAGTACCGTATTTTTCACCGTATAAGACGCACTTTTTCTTCCCCAAAACTGGGGGGGAAATGTCAGTGCGTCTTATGGAGCGAATATGGAGCGGCCGGTCCGGTATTTCCACCGCGGCCGTGTCCGAATACCGGGCCGGCCGCTCAGCTCTGCAGCGGGACCTTACCTGTTCCTCTATCCAGCGGCGTGCTGTCTTCCCGGCTTCTGTAGTGTGGGCACTGGGCATGACAGCCGGGTGCCCAGTGTGCATGCGCGAGAAGCGGTGCGCTTTGTGAATGGTAAGGCGGTACCTGGGACACATGACAGATCCCAGAAGCCGCCAAACCAATCACAAAGCGCAAGTGCTTCTCGCTCATGCGCACTGGGCACCCGGCTGTCATGCCGAGCGCCATTACAGAAGCCGGGAAGACAGCGCGCGGCTGGATCGAGGAACAGGTAAGATGAAAGAACAACTCCGCGGAAGTAAGAGCGGGTACCTGTCAAATTCAGGTACCCGCTCCCCACCTCCCCAAAGGTCAGCAGTCATCTGTACTGTCCGCAGTCTCTGGTCATCCCTGTGCTGTCCGCAGTCTCTGGTCATCCCTGTGCTGTCCGCAGTCTCTGGTCATCCCTGTGCTGTCCGCAGTCTCTGGTCATCCCTGTGCTGTCTGCAGTCTCTGGTCATCTCCTGTACTGTGTCTGCAGTCCATTAGTTCAGAATTTTTTTTTCCTGTTTTCTGCCTCTAAAACCTAGGCGCGTCTTATGGTCAGGTGCGTCTTATACGGCGAAAAATACGGTAGTACATGTACTACTTTAGAAATCATTGCGGCTCCGACCAAGTAGGACCCGCACTGATTTGACCATTTTAATCGCAGACAATAGGGTGTAACTTGGCATACGATTTGCAAGTTCATGGCATGCCAATCGCATTCCAGGTTGCACCCGATGTGACCTGGGCGTAAAGCGGTATTAAACCTCAAATTAGAACTGCATTATATTGCAGCTTACCACTGTGGTGGCTGCATCAGTTTTCATTTCCTTGGTTTTTTTTCCCTTTGTTTTCACCTGGTGATCTGGTCAGTAACACAGCTCATGTATTAGTGAGACACCACTTTGGAGGAATGAGCACAGGAAACAGCAGAATTGTCAGTCTGGGAAAGATGGGAGTGGTAAATGTATAGGCAGATTTGAAAACAATAACAAACTTAAGCCAAATTCCACTTAAAATTTTATAATCAGTTACAGCAAACAGTTTTTTTTCTTTTGGGATAAAAGAATAAATAAATAAATGCTGATCATTTTAATCACCCCAGTCAGTGGAAAGTGGATTGTCTCATTCATGGAAATGAATACATTATGCTGCAGAGCGTGAACACCTGAAAAACAGCAGAGTTGCTGGCTGAATCACCAGATAAAAATAGAAGAAAGAAAGCCTAAAAAAGGCTAACTAATACAGCCATCATATCCAAGAACTGGTAAATTGCAATATAATAGAGGTTTGCTTTTGGGTCTAATACTGCATTAAGTACACCCGATGCACATGGATATGGATATTTTGTGATGTTAAAAATGCACATGGACCTGGCACTTTGAAATTTTGCTTTTAAAATTGGGATGTATAGTATATATATATATATATATATATATATATATATATATATATTTAAATCTTTATGAGTAGAGGATAATGCACATGCACCTGCCACTTTATTAGATAGATTGTAGATACTGCTGTCCCTATAAACACATCTCTTAATTGGTACAGGTATCAATTGGATAGCTGCTGCACTTGTTTATATTGCTTTTTATACTGTGGCACGGTTCTGTGATTCTCCCTTACACTGTTGCATCATAGCGTGCAGAAGGTAGGGGAGTGTACCATGCCCTTAGAAAGCAGCATCCATGATATAGAGGGCATTGTCCCCAAAAATTGGATGGCAGCCACTGGGATAACTGAGATGGTGTGTCCACCAGAAGTCACGTGCCCCGGAACAAGATGGCATGCACCTAGCAGAAGACCGTCTAAACAAGCTAGTGAGGGCAAACTGGAATCCTAGGAGAGAACCCCAATCATGTCAAACTAAAGGAGAGAAGCCGGTCATCATAACATGTTTCAGGGACTTGCCCCTTCCTCAGATCACGTGACTTCCAGCAGACACGCCATCACGGGGGACCCGGTGGCCACCATCCACAGACTCCTCCCACTGTCCTGAAGCTCCTGATGTATGAATCTGGGCCTTCCTACATATTAAAGTGAATTTGGATTTTATCTGTTCCTGGGCTTGTGACTCTATTGACTTCCACAGGGTTGGGAACGCTCCTTTACTTGTTTTGTACTCAAAAAGTTACATCTTCAACACACAGTGCTGTACTTTGCCAGGCTATGTGTGGCCACATGTGTCCACTGTGGATAGTCTCATTTTTTTTGATCCACTCCTAAGGACCTCGTATCTGGCAGATTTCCATAATCAACCACAGGATCTCTAATTCCTTTTTGAGCTGACTGGTAAGCCTCCCCTGTTCCTATGACCTTCTTATTGACTGAATGGCCTTATCACAGATTAACCAGGATCCTGCATCTACCATTATCTTGTTAACAACCTTTTTAGCTGTGTCTGCTGTCTTTGGTGTCCGTTTGTGAAAGAGAGAAAAGCCGAGATCGTGATGATCACAGCTGACCTCTCAGGTGTGCCAGTTTATAAAGCTGAGGTGAGGAGCAGAGAACATTTTCTTCACTTCTCATCATAGGACACACCCTTCTGTCATTCACCTACAGAGATGGCCAGTGAGATCTGAAGATCTCACTGGCCATCTCTTTAAAATATCTCCATCCCAGAAGATGCAGTTTTTAACATACATTTTGCTGCTTTTTTCAACACACATTTTTTATTGAATTTTTTATGTGCATTTTGGGGCTTTTTTAACATGTATTTTGGCTCATTTTTTTATCTGCGTTTTTGTGTGTGTTCTGGAAATGCATGCAAAATGAATGTCATGTTTGCGGTGCCATTATTTGTTAATGGCACCCCAAAACATGACATTCATTTTGCATGCATTTCCAGAACACACACAAAAACACCGATAAACAAATTAGCCAAAACATTATTTGTTAATGGCACCCAAAAGTGGCTAGCAGATGTGCAGTTTGCCAAATTATGCATAAAAACCAAATCAAAATACAAGTGCCAAAATACATGCTAAGAAAAGTGGCAAAATGTGTGTTACAAACCACACCAAAATGCATGTTAAAATAATCTGTACCAAAATGTGCATTAAAGCGCCTAAATGTGTGTTTAGAAAACATTAAAAAATCCATGCCAAAATGCATGTTAATAAAATACAGCATGTTAAAAAACGGCAAATGCATGTAAATAATGCCAAAAAGTGCAATAAAAAAGAGCCAAAATACACATTTAAAGAATGTGCCAAAATGTGTGTTAAAAAGTACCAGGGGTTAGTGCTTATTATTTTCATGTAATTGCATGGTCGTTTTAACTTTGGTTTCACTGTTTAAACTCAGGTGATCTGTAACCACACAATTATCTCATGAGATCGCATACAGCCCTTCCCCTTCTACACAGATCTCAGTTGTTCTCAGAGGAAAAACATCTCTCTTCTCCTTCTGAGAACAAATGTTCTCCACTTCATAAACAGGGGGACAGAGGAGAAGCTGTTTCCCTAAGAATTGCAGAGAACTAAAATGAGATAAATTATCTCTGCTTAATAAACGTACACCATATGTCCTGGTTTACATTTGGAATCTATCTCCACTCTGCTGGCTTGAGGTATCAACACCCATTGGTTAAAGAAGGATGTACATAGTTTGTTACCCATACTTTCATATTTTCTGGGAGTGCTACCTTCTGTTATTGCCTGGTTGCTTGAGTATGACGGACAAAGTATTTGAGCACCCCTTCTGCCAAAACGTTTGGCCTACAACAGACCTTGGACAAAAGCTATTATGCTGCTCAAATGTGTAGATGAGCAAATATTTACACTCCTGTACTAATTTTTCAGGTCCAGTTAGACATATGTTTGCTCAAAATTCCTCAAAGGGGCTCCTCTTGATTTAACTCATGCAGACTAGAAATGAGCAGAACCACCCTGGGTTTGTTCAGATTTAAAAACTGAACATTTATAAATACAATGGTAGCTGAAAATATTTTAATTAAAAATACCCATTTTCTGGGCTAATATGCAAAGGACTTTCAAAAAAATATCATGGGGCAAGGGAGGCACTGCCCTGGGAAAACATATACCAGTGCAAAACATTTTTTTAAGAATTCAGTTAGGTTGGGAGTCATTCTTTTGTACCCACTTCCCATCTGCTGTACATATATATATATATATATATATATATATATATATATATATATATATACAGTGGGGCAAAAAAGTATTTAGTCAGCCACCAATTGTGCAAGTTCTCCCACTTAAAAAGATGGGAGAGGCCTGTAGTTGGCATCATAGGTAGACCTCATCTATGAGAGACAAAATGAGAAAAAAATTCAGACAATCACATTGGCTGATTTGGAAAGAATTTATTTGCAAATTATGGTGGAAAATAAGTATTTGGTCAATATCAAAAGTTCATCTCAATACTTTGTTATATATCCTTTGTTGGCAATAACAGAGGTCAAACGTTTCCTGTAAGTCTTCACTAGGTTGGCACACACTGTTGCTGGTATGTTGGCCCATTCCTCCAGGCAGATCTCCTCTAGAGCAGTGATGTTTTGGGGCTGTCGCTGGGCAACACGGACTTTCAATTCCCTCCAAAGGTTTTCTATGGGGTTGAGATCTGGAGACTGGCTAGGCCACTCCAGGACCTTGAAATGCTTCTTACGAAGCCACTCCTTCGTTGCCCGGGCGATATGTTTGGGATCATTGTCATGTTGGAAGACCCAGCCACGTTTCATCTGCAATGCCCTTGGTGATGGAAGGAGGTTTGCACTCAATATCTCACGATACATGGCCTCATGCATTCTGTCCTGTACATGGATCAGTCGTCCTGGTCCCTTTGCAGAAGCAGCCCCAAAGCATGATGTTGCCACCCCCATGCTTTACAGTAGGTATGGTGTTCTTTGGATGCAACTCTCTCCTCCAAACACGACGAGTTGTGTTTCTACCAAACAGTTCTATTTTGGTTTCATCTGACCATATGACATTCTCCCAATCCTCTTCTGGATCATCCAAATGCTCTCTAGCAAACTTCAGATGGGCCCGGACATGTACTGGCTTAAGCAGGGGGACATGTCTGGCACTGCAGGATCTGAGTCCCTGGTGGCGTAGTGTGTTACTGATGGTAACCTTTGTTACGTTGGTCCCAGCTCTTTGCAGGTCATTCACTAGGTCCCCCCGTGTGGTCCTGGGATTTTTGCTCACCGTTCTTGTGATCATTTTGACCCTACGGGGTGAGGTCTTGCGTGGAGCCCCAGATCGAGGGAGATTATCAGTGGTCTTGTATGTCTTCCATTTTCTAATTATTGCTCCCACAGTTGATTTGTTCACACCAAGCTGCTTGCCTATTGCAGATTCAGTCTTCCCAGCCTGGTGCAGGTCTACAATTTTGTTTCTGGTGTCCTTCGACAGCTCTTTGGTCTTCACCATAGTGGAGTTTGGAGTGTGACTGTTTGAGGTTGTGGACAGGTATCTTTTATGCTGATAACAAGTTCAAACAGGTGCCATTGATACAGGTAATGAGTGCAGGACAGAGGAGCCTCTTAAAGAAGAAGGTACAGGTATGTGAGAGCCAGAAATCTTGCTTGTTTGTAGGTGACCAAATACTTATTTTCCACCATAATTTGCAAATAAATTCTTTCCAAATCAGCCAATGTGATTGTCTGGGTTTTTTTTCTCATTTTGTCTCTCATAGTTGAGGTCTACCTATGATGCCAATTACAGGCCTCTCTCATCTCTTTAAGTGGGAGAACTTGCACAATTGGTGGCTGACTAAATACTTTTTTGCCCCACTGTATATGTCCTCAAATGAGAAGGGTGATATCTTGGTCATTGCTGCAGCCACAGCAATGATCAAGCTATCATTTTTTTCTGCCAGCAATTCCCTACACAGTAAAAGTAATTCTAGTGGCTACAGAGCAACTCTCCCACTGCCGCTGCCTTTACCGGGGTGTCCCATGTGATCAGGGAGCCCAGTAAGGATGCGACCAGTGGAATCCGGTTCCTGGGACACAATGAGAGGAACTGATGTTGTTCCTCCCACTATGTGATGTCAGAAACCAGTGGGTTTTGGTCTCATGTAAACAAGCTATACCATTAATAATGAAAAAAATTTAAATGCTCCTATTCCCCTGTGATAAGGCCACGAACGTCAGAGTGAGGGAAACAATTTTAGTGTCAGGCCTCCTCTGTAACGCTAAACTGGTAACCTGTAAAGGCTTTTAAAACATCGCCTATGGAGATTTTTGGTACTATAGTTTGGCGCCATTCTACGGATGCAATTTTAACCACATCCCCGCCGCCCTATAGCAGTTATACTGCTATAGGGCAGCGGGGATGCACAAAATCACGTATATATATATGTGATTTTGCATTTCTGGGTAGGGGGTGCGAGACCTACCCGTACTGTCATTCGCGGCTGTCAATCACTGGGTCCCGACCGGTGATTACCGAGGATCACCAACAGGGAGGAGAGCTGGTTTTTTACTAACAGTCCTCCTCCCTGTTGGCTCGGGCACACTGCTCTGGATGGCTGTGCACAGCACAACCATCCAGAGCAGTGTGATTACAGTAAAGCCCACACACACTGCCCCCCTTCCTGCCCAGTGCCATTAGTATAATGTCAGTGCTTTTTTTTTTTTAGCACTGATCATTGTATTGGTGTCACTGGGGATGTCAGTGACACCAAGTCAGTTCCCCTCAGTGTCAGAATGCCCGCAGCAGTCCCACTATAAGTCGCTGATCGACGCCATTAATAGTAAAAAAATTTGTAAACGCTATAACCTTCACGTAAACCAAATTAATTTACACATATTGGGATTTTTGTTTTAGCAAAGACATGTAGCAGAATACATTTTGGCATAAATTTGACAAAATTAAATTTTTTACATTTCTTTACTGGACATATTTAATAGTAAAAAGTCAAAAATATTGTTTTTCCTCAAAATTGTCAGTCTTTTTTTATAGCAAAAAAAAAAAAAACTTACAGGAGATTAAATATCACCAAAGAAACTCAATTCATGGGAAAAAAAGGACGTAAATTTCCTTTGGGTGCAGCATTGCATGACCGCGCAATTGTCAAAGTAACAGCTCCTTAATGCAAAAAATGGCCTGGTCAGGAAGGGGGGTAAATCCTCAGGAAGGCAAGTCGTTAAAGTGTGAAATATTTGATATCTTATTACTTGGCATTACATTATCTTTTATATTTTATCAACCAATTGGGTATTATATTGTGTTTTTGTGCATTAAAATTCATTAAAGTGTATTTTTTCCAAAAAAATTGCATTTGAAAAACCGCTGCACAAATATCATGTGAGATAAAAACATGTACCACCCACCATTTTATTCTCTAGGGCCTCTTCTTAAAAAATATGTAATGTTTCTGGGTTCTAAGTAGTTTTCTTGCAAAAAATAAATATTTTTTTACCGGTAGGAGAGAAATGTCAGAATTGGCCTGGACTGGAGCTAGTTAAAGCATTAGCAATTTATAAAGAAAACGGTTTTAATGTTCCTTTCTGGCTTCTGTTTAAAAGTCCAAAACTATTTAAATAATAATATATGTCCTCTGCCGCAGTCCACTTGTATTTCTCCTTTTTATATCTCTAGCATCTCTCTTTAACTGTGTCTTGCATCTACCTCCATTATTCTCCTTCTGCTCCTTTTATCTCTGCTGTTGGTGCCCCTATTACCTACCTCAAGTCTCCACCCTGTAGTACCTTTCTGCTGCCCTTCTTATCTGCCTCTAGTTTTCACCCTGTAGTGCACCTCTCCTCCCTTCTTGTGTCTTGTCAGGGGGGTATGCGGCATGACAACCAAAGGCCAGAGACTTGAAAAGTCACTCTCCAGCCTGTGGGGCATAAAAGGTACCTCCTAAATCACATCTGACTGTCAAGGTCCATATTACAAAAAGTATCGAATTATGTCCTTAAAATACATAAAATCTGAAGGTAAAGCATTTTGATAGCCAAAGGCAATGGACCTTGTTGAATATACAGTATTTTTGTATGTGATATATTATTCTCACTGTTTTTTTGGTATTTCAATGAATTATATTTATTGTTAGTAATTTTTTTTGTGTTATATTATGGATGGCAACTGTTACTATAGGCAAGAAGCTTTATACAGTGGTTCTCACATGCAGCATGCTATACATGCTGATTTATGTTATGTGTGGTATATTAAAATATTGATGTAGTTATATAATGTAACAGACTTCCATTATTTTGCTGTGCTGGTTTAGTTCACTGTACAGAATTCATCCTCCATTGTGCAAATGTAATGAAAAACATTTTACTACTTGCGCTCCATTCTTTTATGCTACCATTTTATGCTAACCAGAAGAAAGAAAGTGTGATGTTCAAAGAAGTTAAACACTTTTTGCCATAGTAACCTGGCTTATAATTTTTCCAGTCATTGCCTATACCCTATTGATGCATGCATCACACCCCCATCACTACACTAACTACTACTTCTTTTTAATATTTTTCTTTGCATACAATATATAAATCAGGGTACACTTGTACTTCGAATGCTGAAGGAGGTTTGGACTTGTATTGGTGTAGCATACACTCCTTGAGCCCTCTATCAATGGAAATAGCAGTTAATATGCCTGCTGTGCTCTGGTACCATTTCATTTTTATTTTGTTAATAAAAAGTTGAAAATTTGAAAAAAAGAAAATAGCCAGGTGTGTGAAATGCTGATCGCATAGTGCCAATCTAAACATTGATGTCAGCTGAAGAATTTAGGCCTTATTCACTTTATGGATGCAAGAAGTAGTGCAGTACACATAGCTAAGTTAAAGTGATATTGGCAATTTTCTAAATAGCAAACATGTTATAATTACCTGCTCTGTGCAGTGGGTTTGCACAGATCAGCCCTGTTCCTCCTCTTCTTGGGTCCCCCACTGGAGCTCCTAGTCCGTCCCTCCTGGTGAGTGCACCCAGAGCAAGCAGGTTGCTATGAGGACACCCAAGCTGGCTCACTCCTGAGCCACTACTCTATATGTCCATTCACACAGAGAGCTGTGGCTTTGCCCCACCCCACCCTCTCTCTCTCCTCATTGGCTCACTGGCTCCCTCTGCTGTCTTAGTCAGTGAGGAGGGAGAGTCCCCAGAAAGCTGAGAGCTTTCATGCACATCACTAGATTGCAATGGGGCTCAGGTAAGTATTAAGGGGGCTGGGGGGGCCTGCTGCACACAGAAGGTTTCTTTTAGTAATGCATAGAATGTATGAAGATAAAAAACCTTGAACCATTAAAACCACTGTAAGGTGATTTGGAATTCAAATGCAGTCTGGGAAATAGTAAAATATATTGACCATGTGTTTGCTCAAATTCAGGAATAGGAACATAGCAGTGTCACAGTGCTTATCTTACTGCATTGCTGACAACCGCAAGGCAAACATTGATTACTTAAAGTGGAACTTCACTCTCTAAATCAACATGGACTATTTGTAATCCTTATACTGCTAGCATTAGTAAATAGATAGCAAAGTATATCATATTTACTTGTATTAAACCTTTTTTTTAACATTTCTTCAGTTACATCCTAATTTCCATGCCTAGGCAAATTATGTCTTATCCCAGGAGTCTTCAGGAGGGGAGGGATCTCAGCTCAGCCTATACCTGAGCTAAGAGCAGATGGATTTCAGGAAGTAAATGCTACATGAATCATCTGCCCTTTTTCAAGATTGCCACTGCCAGAAATGCCAGGCAGTGTTTTTTCAAAGTGATTTCTTAGCAAAATGAAGCATGCAGACATGTATGGATGGGGAAGTTTAATTTGAATATTAAATATGAGTTAAATATAATTTTATGTTTGTTGTGGTCTGATGACTGGAGCTCCACTTTAAGAAGTAATTTTATAGTGGCCCAAACCGTTTAAGTCAATCATTCCTTTCGCATGTTAACTTTATATAGATGAGAAAACTCCAAATACAATTTTCCCCAGAGGTCAGACTGATGCCTCACATCAATAGTATCAGTGTTGTAAGAAAAGCTACACCACTGGAATATCTTTAGGCATACATTACAACTTAAAAATAATTTCACTACAATGGAACGCCTGTTGCTGGGAATGCCTTTAATTTGAGGACCCATGAGATTTCTGAAACTGTTCTGAACTCATACAGCACACAGATTACCCCCAAGATGTCACAGTTCCACAGCAGCAATATCTCTGTTTTTTGGCAAATTAGGAAAATCATAGTGGTTGTAGATTAAACTGAGCAAATCATTTTAATAGCATGACATTACGAAATGGTTTTTACAACGGTTACATTGTTTACATCAGTTGTTCAGTGAACAATATGTTACATGTTTATTTATGTAGATAATATAATACACAAATAAACACATACTGAACCCAACACGAGTAACAGGAATGCAACATGTCTTTGCGTTGAAGCAATCACTATGGCCTAAAACTGAAAGAAACAAAGGAACTAAAGCTAAAAACTGAAAATATTTCCTTTATTAAAGTTTATGATTTTAAGAGTTTTTGATCATTTCGATCTATAGCCAGTTTTCGTCTACTTTCCTGTAAACAGTTCCCTTTTCCCTTTTAAATACCCTCCAACAGAGACTACAAAACACCTGAGAATATGAAAGTCCACTACAAGTGGAAGGGGGAATCCTCTCCTACATTCATTCCACTTCAGAGATTGCAAACATACAGTCATGTCATTGTGTCTCAAAAAGAAAACACCTAGAGCTTGAAATGGCTAAAAACAGGTGTTAGTACAAATGCAATGGGACTACACTTCATTGATTTCATAGGTAGTTGATGTTATGGAGTTCCCGAGTATAGGGATGAAACATGTGAGAGAATTTTTGGCTGCCTAGCCTTATACAGGCTCCCGAAATCCAATGACCACCTTCAGACTTTCAAAGGGCATATTTCCTCATGTCATTTCCTTACTACCTATCACTAAGTCCTAAAATGCCAGAATAGTACAAACACCCCCTTTTTTGAAGGAGAGGCCCTAGAGAATAAAACGGTGGGCGTTAACATTTTTTATGTCACACAGTATTTACGCAATGATTTTTTAAAAGCAAATTGTTTGGGAAAAATACAATTTTTAATGCACAAAAAAAATATATTGACTAATTATTTGATAAAATATAAAAGATGATATTACGCCGAGTAAATAGATGCCAAACATGACATGTTTTAAAATTGTGCATGCCTGTGCAATGGCAACAAACTATGGCAATTTTTAATATCCACTAGCCAACTCATTAAAAGCCTTTACAGGTTACCACTTTAGAATTTACAAAGGAGGTCTAGTGCTAGAATTACTGCTCTCAATATGATGTTTGTGGTGATACCGCACAGACATGGTGCAAACTCTGTTTACATACCAAGTCAAGGCCGATGCTTGCGTTTGCCTTTGCGTGTGAGCAAGGGTATGCAGGGGTGATTTTTTTAAAAAATTATTTATTTTGCTTTTTTATTTTTACACTGTTTCTTTAATTTTTTATCTCTTTTATTGTTATCACAGGGAATGTAAATATCCCCTGTGATAGCAATAGGTAGTGACAGGTACTCTTTTCTGAAAAATATGGGTTTTTTTAGACCTTAGATTTCTCCTCTTCCCTTAAAGCATCTAATCACACCAAGATTGGTTTGATCAGATGCTTTCCCAACTTTAAAAATGGTGCTGTTTAAACCGAAATGATGAAATGCTCTATTAGAATTGCTTTATTAGACCACAGAGATGATTGGATCCATTCTAGTCTCTAATCAGCTCTATGGTCAGCCAGCGAAACTGCCATCTGCATTATTGGGTTCCTCGGTGGGATGGGAGAGCCCGAGAAAGCCATGGAAGATGGAGGGAGGGGGAGGGATGCCAATTCCTGCAGCTTGTAAAAGTGATCCAGTGGCTAATTTACTGCTAGGGTTGCTTTTACATGACAACAAACTGCCAGCTGAAAAAAACAATACCAGGATGATGCCTGTAGCTGCATCCTGGTATAACCACTCAAAATCCAGTGACGTGTTTCTTGAAACCAGTAAACCCAAAACAGGTGTGTGTTTTTTAAGGGCAGGACAGCTGTCAGCAACACATCCAATATCATCACACTGATTGGAGTCAAGGTTGGCTCACTCCTGGCTCCAATTAGCTCTGGGAGAAGTCATTAAGCTAGGGCCTCACATACTTTTTCCTCCCTGCACTGTGAATGTTTACATGTTATGTGCAATTAAACCATGGCAACATCTAATGTTTGTGTAGTATTATGTTCAGCAGACTGTGTTCTTCTATTGTTGTGACTTAGATGACTTTCAGAGCACATTTTATGCCCAATTCATGCAAAACTCCACTAATCCCAAGGGGTTCACATACTTTTTCTTGCAACTGTACCAGTATGTTGCTGGTCCTTGTTGCACATATATGTAACAGCAGAGAACATAAGTATATGATGAATCGGGTCTGTGGACCAATATGACCGCAATTCCTTCTTTTCTGTAATGGATTAGGCCCAAAAGAGTTTTAAATTTGGAAACCATGATAGATTTCCATGTGAATTGTCTGGCAAGAGCTGAATTTGGGTGGGCAGCGATGTATTGTTGTACATATAAATTGCTTTGGCCTACAATCAGTTGATACAAATCTTCCATGAAAAACCATATTCCGTGCTCCTTTCCCACACTGCATTCAAAATGCACTGCAGATATGATCTACAGTGGGTGTCAATGTAAATGTAATAACATCCCAAATACAGGTCACAAACATAGTGCTTTTGCCTCCACCAGATCACATGCTTCATTAGTAGCATGCGATCCGGTTGCTCTGTGTAATGCATTCACTACTTTTGCTGTGGTCAGGTGTGATTTCAGCTCATTCAAATGAAATCCCATTCACGGGCTGAAATCACACTGCACCTGGATCACATGTGCGTTGCACTGAAATTTGCTGTGCGTTCCTGTGCAATTCATAGTGTAAACTGACCCTTAACATTATTATTAGACAGAGTCAATGTGGGGTTTTTCTGCAGCCTAACTGCTAAGTGTGCTGGGAAGTACTCAGTTTGTGATGTGCAAAGGCCTTTGAAGTGCACCTTACTGCAAAGTCTAGTTATAAATTGTTGGGGTTGCCATCTTTTTATATATCTTACCCCAAACTGTCACAAACATCTTAGACCCTATTCACACTTCCTTGGATGCCAACGCACCACAATAGACCAAAAACAAAAAATCACCTACACCACTGCAATGAACCACAATGCATGGAAATTAAAGTGTTACTAAACCTAGCACCCTGCATTCACTATGTCTGGTCTCCTACAGTACACACAACATGGAAATGCAATTAATTTAGTAAACTGTTAAATACATTTTCTCATCAGCAGTTAGAGCAGTCACTGATTCTATCAGTATTCAGCAGAACACTGGTTAAAGCTTGGAGGAGGAGTTTTTATTCTCCTCTGACTGTCCTATGAGGCTGCATGACCCCTGACCATCTTTCTGGAGAGTTATGATTGGCACAGTGCTAATCACATGCACCCCCCCCCCCCCAAAAAAAACCTTTCTAGCAATACACACCAAACTTAGCATGTGCAAAGTGGCTCTTAGGGCTCTGTACTATCAGCAGATGGTTAGTGGACTTTAGAAGAAGGGGAAGATCAGTGAAGCCTGGATCAAACATCCTTTTTACATAATGCATAGGATTAACCCCTTAGATTCTACAGTGAGTGTAACAAGCATGCTTTACTGCATATACAAACTGATTTTACTGATGTGGGTTTAGTAACACTTTAACAAGTATTGTGGTGTGCTGCAACACAGGTGCATTGATTTTGTTCATTGGGGTGCCACTTAAAATTAAAGACACCACAAATGTGCCCATTACCTTAAATGATATATGAAAAGCAGGCCTAGGAAAATTGTTGAAAAAGATGAGCTGAATATGCAGTTGTTTATGCTGTGTCTAGTATCATTTTGTGTATTGTCCTGCCCATGTCCACCTCTCTTTCTTTCTTCTGAGTTTCAAACAGATAAGCGCAGATGGCACTCTTACTTTTTTCTTATACTGTGTTCTGACTCCATGGGGTGTAACTGAAGACGTAACTTTTTTAGTCATGAATAGAGTAATGCAGACCATACATGGGTCGAATCCTGAATGAATTTTCTTTAGAAAATCTGAAATTTAGTGCTTTTTTGTAACCCGATGGTGCCACTATTGATTTTGAAATTCGACTAAAATTTGACCAACCATGTTGCTACAGAAAAGGATTTTCATGGCCAAGAATTCTTTTTTTTCCAAGTCACAGCTCATGCTCATTTCCTTTTCAATTATGTTTCTCGTGCAATTCTCCCATCATTGGTTAGAAATTTGTTCATCTTAAAAAAAATTTCCAACCTACCTGATCAGTCAAATTAGATGGTCGCACAAAAATCTACTATTTCTGTGGCCCAATGGTGCGAGATTGGAACGAAAATTCTTGTAAAAGATTTTTGAAAGAAAATTCTTTTGCAGTTCAACCCATGTATGGCCAGCTTAAGGGAAGACAGGAATTTTTGTGCTTTCCCTTTAACGGGAATAGAGGTAAAGTCTTCAAATGTGGCTATTTTTTGCAGTCACAGCTGCATATGAGAGGATTTCTGTGACTTTGGAAAGTTTTCCCTTCACATCCTGATGTGTTTTTGGGAAAAGAAGGGAAGAGAGATCTGCCCAATGGCACACAGATTGCAATAAAACCTGACAGGGTTTTCATATTTCCATACCATAAAAGAAAAATGTTTGACTTTAGACATACTTTATTGGTTTTTAAGTAGTAGACCAATCATTGTCATTGGTTTTCACTGTATTTGTTTTCACTGTATTTGTTTAGAGGACTTGTAGAACATAAGGGGATAATAAAATATTTAATTGTTTTTGAACTTTCAATAGGAGCCCATAAACTGAAAAACATATAGTTTAAGACTGTATACTAGTTTAGCCATCACAACGCCACAGGTGTTAAACCTTTAAATAATGATTTAATGAATTACTGGTCATGTTTATTATAGAATTATTAATAACAATCGCAAATTTCGTTACAATAGTTTCCAAGAAAATAGTGCGTATTTACACATCTGTTAATAGAACGTTTCTCCTGTTAAATGCAGATAATTGGGAACACAGCATGCTAAATTTCATTGTGCTCACTTTCTTCAAAGGGCATCACTATTTTTGGAATAATCTCTCAAGCACTTATTCATGCAAGCACTTTTGTGGAATAATTGATTTGAGAATTTATATTTAATGCCAGCCAATTTAAAATAATTTTTCCCTTTTTGTGGGTCAAGACAAAGTTGAATAGCTGACAATGTTAACAAAGCATAATTAGTTCAGCTGTGATAAGTAACATAAATGAATTAAATAAATAAATAAATTGAATGCCAAAAATCATGTAAGAAATAAGACCTTTTGGAGGCATTATAATGGGAGCATGTGTACATTTTTAAACAATGTATTTTGGGCTCATTACCTCCTCATATCCATTTGGCCTTTGCTTGAATGGTTCTTTAATACAGGCATCTGGTACTGCCAACCCTTGAGACTAACCAATAATTGACATTGCAGCTATATTTTAATCACTACTGCTGCTGTAACAAATTAATACACAGACTAAATAGCTGAATATATTAGAGTTTTTTAAAGCTGAAACTGGTAACAAAACATATATGTGAAAAAATTAGAACTAATTAGAATCTTTATATACAACATGCTGTTTAATACAGCATCAGGAAATATCTTTCTGAAAAAAAAGTACTTTCACAGGACAGTGGATGAAGTGATGTCATACAATTCTTTTATTCTGTGTAGAGGATGATTAAGCACAGAAACATTAAATTTGTTAATTATTTTTCATTGATATGCCCAATAACTGTAGGAATCAAGGCCACGATTGAAGTGCCCCTTTAATATTCAGTAGGGCAGAGTGCTTTAAAATGCAATCAAAATCTATTACAGTTTGGCTACTTTTGGGGACCAATGAAGCAGAGAATTAACCTCCAACTAATTTCCAAAGTCGTTTACCAGATGGCAGCTGAACACATTTACTTACATGGTTTGAAAGTTATTGAGCACTTGGAAATACAGGAAGGGAGCTGCAGGGCAATAATATGGCTTTGTAATACAGTTATGTTTTACAATATCTTCTTGGTCATATTTATACACTAATGAATATGCTTGCAATGTCAAACCAATGCACACTGTTGTGCAATAAATAATAATAAACTGTATGCACTGATTAAAAAAATTGCAAAGAAAGGACTTGACTGTCTGAACTATAAGCCCAAGTAATCAGCTTATAGAATAGTGTCTGGTTAATTTTTAGATAGACAGTGAACATCTTGTTTGTATTGCTGCTACAGAAATTTAAAGACCTGATCACTGCAAGTGAACGCTTTGCTGGGAGAGGGTAAATAATATTAGTGCAACTACTACTACTACTACTACGAATAATAATAATCATAGTTATTATTATTAATAATAATAATTACAGAAAAATGGTGTATCATTTGGCAATATGATAGGCAAATAGAGTCTAGTATTTTTTTTTTTCATTTAAGGACTTGAAAACTGGTCAGTTATCTGCTGATACAGTGTAATATATTGACTTTTACATAGTTACATAGTTATTCTGGCTGAAAAAAGACAAAAGTCCATTCAGCTCAAAAAAAAAAAAAGTTATAATCCTATACCCACAGTTGATCCAGAGGAAGGAAAAAAAAACAAGCAAAGCATGATTCAATTTACTCCTGCAGGGGAAAAAATCCACTGAGCTGGCCAGAACCAACTCTTGAATGAGTCTATACCACATTTTCGCAGCTCTTACTGTGAAGAAACCTTTCTGTATTTGGAGATTAAAATTCTTTTCCTCCAGATGTAAAGAATGCCCCCTTGTCCTCTGTGATGGCCTAAGGGTGAATAATTCTTCATGTTGTATTTATAAATGTTGATCATATCTCCTCTTAACCCCTTGATGCTGAGCGCACGCAAATATGTGGCCTCTCGGCGTCTGGGCCTTGACGCCGAGCAGCCACATATTTGCATGCAATTAGAAAATACATATGTGCTGAGAGCGCGCTCCCAGCACATATGTCCATGACTCACCGAAAGGTCCTGATCTCCCCTTTCGATCAGGACCTTTTCTGATCATGTTAACGCCATGACAGTGAATCACGGTGGTCACATGACCCTAAAACCTTGCCTTCTCTTTGTCCCCAGTCACCCACTCTAGATTATTTTGTAAAGGCCCTACATGCTCAGACCGCACCTTTTTACTATTAATATATTTGAAGAATTTTTGGGGGTTTGTTCTGCTATCTTTTGCAATCTGTCTTTTGTTTTAAATTTTTGAGACCTTGATTTCCTTTTTTACATATTCTGTTATATTCTTTGTAATGTTTAAACAATTATATCTTCCTTCATTTTTATATTTAATAAAAGCTATTTTCTTATTATTTATAGCTTGTTTAACTTGGCCGTAAGCCACATAGGTTAGATTTTTAGCCTTTTAAACTTGTTGCCCATGGAAATATATTTGTTATATACGTTTATATACATATGTTTACATACAGTCTTTTTGAAGAACTCCCATTTTTGTGTTGTGTTCATTGATGCCAATATTCCCACCCAGTCTAAATCTTGGAGAGCAGCTCTCAGCCTTGGAAAATTAGCTCTCTTAAAGTTGAGAGTTTTTATTTTTCCTGCATGTGCTTGTTGTTTACAGCTAACAATAAATGAAATCATGTTATGGTCACAGCTAACCAGATGTTATTTTATATGGACATTAGTAATAAGTTCTGCATGGTTTATACATTTTTGCCCTTTAACTGTTCCTGCAATGTCTTTACTCCACTCAATTTCTGGGTAGTTTAAATCCCCCATTATTACCACTGTCCTAGCCCTTGCAGCCCTTTCGATCTGTGCAAGGAGCTGAGTCTCCACCTCCTCATTAACACTGGGTAGCCTATAACAAACTTCAACAATTACCTTTGAAGTACGCACCCCCATGTGCAGTTCCACCCATAATGCTTCAGCCTCATCACACTCTCCATAAACTAGGTCCTCTTTCACACTTGCTCTGAGATCACTTCTCACATAGAGACAGACACCACCACCTTTCCTTTTTACCCTGTCTCTCCGAAAGAGAACATAGCCAAGAATATGAATGGCCCAGTCATGTGAAGAATGAATCCAAGATTCAGCAATACCAATTAAATCATCATGCACCAAAGCTTCCAACTCACCTATTTTACTTGGCAGACTTCTGGCATTGGTGAAAAAACACTTTGATATATTGACACCTTTTGCACACATAATTTGCGTATTTTTTATTTTTTTTAGAAATGGTAACAATTCCAGAGTTTGTTTGTAAAATGGATACCTTCTTATCACCTGCCATAGCCCTCCCCCCATCTTTCCCCATTCCACCCACCAATAAGGACTGACCCCTGTCTGATCTGTCTGCCCCATTATAATCTGATTCTCCCTCTCCCCTCGATCCTAGTTTAAATACTCCTCCAGCTGTCCCATAAACCTCTCCCCCAGCACAGCAGACCCCCTTCCGTTTAGGTGCAAACCATCTCTAGCATATAGGTTGCACCCCAATGAAAATTCAGCCCATTGCTCTAGAAACCCAAATCCTTCCCTCTTACATCTGGTCTTTAGCCATGCATTGAGTTCTGTAATCTCCCCCTGTCTTTCGTAAGTTGCGCATGGCTCAGGTAATATTTCAGCGAATATCACCTTTGAGGTCCTTCCCTTTAACTTGCAACCTAGTTCTTTAAATTGATGCTTAAGGAGCCTCCATCTTTCATGTATTCTGTCATTGGTTCCAACATGGGTCATGCCCAGCCCCTCTCAGTAATTTATCAACCCGGTCCACCACATGCAGAACCCTGGCAGCAGGGAGACAGCAAGCCATTCGGTTGAGGCGATCTTGGCAACAAATTAATCTATCAGTCCTTCTGATTATAGAATCCCCTATTACCACCAACTGTCTAGACATTCCTGCACTACCCTCACCACCCCTTCCAGATGCTCTTCCCTCCCGGCTGTTATGGATAGCAGTGACATCCAGGGCTGCCACCCCTGAGCTTGCCACCCCCACATCTTCACCAAACTTTGCAAATCTGTTTGGGTGCTCAAACCCAGGGCCAGCCTTCCTTTTCTGTGAGCCCCTACCACTCCCTCTCGCTACAGTAACCCATCTTTCTACCTGATAATCCTGACACCAGGGGCGGACTGACCATTTAGAAACTCGGGCACTGCCCAAGGGCCCAGGGTCAGTAGGGGGCCCCATGAGAGGCACCTGGTACCTTTTTCATAGGCGTTTTTGAGTTTTGGCAAGGACACAGGGGCCCCATGATCCCCTATTGCCCGGGGGCCCCAGGAGTTGTCAGTCCGCCCCTGCCTGACACCCTCTACATGAATCTTATTAGATAACTGCTCAGAGTGCAGAAGACCCCTTTCAAGGTTGTCTGTTCTACCCGGTGTTGCAACTTGCTCCTCCAGATCTCTAACGCAAGCTTCCAGAAGGGCAACCCATGCACATCTGTCGCAGGCTCGCAGCGGTATCCATCCTGAAGCTGTTGCTCCATTGTTGCATACATGCAACACACTGTGCACTGTATAAAACCTTCAATCCTGCTAGCACTCATTATCCCAGTTACAATATTAATATTACTAATAGGAAATATCAGTTGTCACTTACAGGTTAGTAGACTCCTGTTACAATCTACTGTTTTCAACTCCGTTTTTTTAACTCCAGTTAATCAAATGTCCACTGTGTCAAAGGTCCTGCAAGCAAAATACAGGCAAGGTCAAGAATGAGCAAGCTCCGAGTGAGCTCTAAAGAAAGTTATATAGTACCTGTAGCCCCATGACCAACTAACCCCTCCCTTAATCAGCAGACAGAAGGAAAGAAAGGAAAGAGAAAAAATGCTATTTAAAAAATGACAGCAAAAATGATTTTAAAAAGTAAAAGCTGCTAGCAAGACCCTAAAGAAGAAAATAACACAACTACAAGCACCATCAATCACCAGCATTCAAAAGCAAAACTGTTTTTCATTCTTCACTCAAATTTCCCACTCTTTTTAGCTTCCAGCCAATAAAATGTGCCATACTTTAAAAACATAAATGGCTAAACACAAAAAATATCAGTCAAATGTGTACCTATTCACTAGAAGAGTGGCAGAAAGAGATCTGGGGGTACTCGAGTCATCACTATCAATGGAATAAAAATTTAATCATTAATACGCTATTTAATAATATTTTAATTGTATAAAGAACCTAAAAATTACTATTGTGAGGCCTCAGATAAGCAACTAACAGCAAACAAATATATATATATATATATATAGACACAAATGTGACGTGTTATAAATAAATCCACCCAAATATTCAGTTTGGCGATATTCAGATGTGTTCAAAAGCTAGTTTATAGCTGACCGGACATCTAAAATATAACAAATTAAATCCTCAGTCTATCTTTAACTACACTATATTTCAAGTGGTGTAACCACACTGTGAGGGTTATTTCATACTGTTGGAAGATGAATAATTTTTTATGATTATGATTGTTTCATGTATTTGATACCATTTCAACTGGCAGTATGCTTTGAATGGTTCCTTGACACAGCTGGGGATGTTTGCATGCTACTTGTAATAGCAGAATTTCTGCATGAGGTGCTCTGAATTACAACTTGTTCAATACCGGTTTACATTTTGTTAGTGTATTGCACTTGGATTTATCTGTGTATTCTATATGATCTGCTTACATGAACATGTGACTAGTAGAAATGAATACTGATTCCACACACTGAAGCATCTATCATTTATCATTGTGTACTGTTGCATGCTGATTTATTTATCTTTAGTTTATCTACATCAAAAGAGGCTCATCTGTGCAGCAGTGAGCAATATATATTGCCTAACCTAAGTAATGGACTTCACAAATGCTGCATATTATCTTAGCTTTGTGCCTGATGCCAGTTGATACTACTTCAGCTAAACATACACTTTGAAGGGTTTTCCAATACAGTGGTGAATGTTCATAAATTGCCCTTAGCAATGGATTTATTTATACTGTCCAGCTACATTCTGTGCCTGTATAAATAAATGCACTATAATACAAGGTTCTAATACATGACCCTTTTTCCAGGAATCTCACTAGGACTGGAATGGATTTGTTTTAAAATCATACATGTGCTTACATGACACACCAATCTTACCCAAAGTCTCACTATTACTTGGGAGGTAGCAGTGTGAATTTGTTTCTCAGAATATAATCTATACTTTTATTCTGTTATACCTATATAAGCAATCATTTTCTTTCTTGCCATGTTCTCTTTTTTGGAACATATTCATTGTATGTGTATGCAGGTTTCATAGAAGGGCATTGATTTACAGTGATTCTCTTTCATGTTTCGATCTAACCTACTCAGTTGTGCATCTACACATGATTATAGGAATCACATGAATCTTTTTTCCCCCTGATACTTGTAAGGTATTTTTTGTATAAATTAAAGGTGTCTGGTCAGTTATAAACTAGCCTTTGGATATGTCTGAACATTGTCAGGCTGAATATTTGGGTAGATTAATTTTCAACCCAATTCAAGTCACATTTGTGATTATTATAATACCAGTGAATACATTTTAGAATAACCCTCATTTTTCAGTTTTTAATTGAAATTTAAACAGTTGAAGTGCAGTGAATAACCTGAAATGGCACAAAGGTAAGCTGCCAGAGGTGAAAAAAAATGTTTAGGTTAAAAAAAAGAAAAATAATATACATTTCAGAGATATATAAAATGCTTTTTTTTTTTTAGGGAAGAAGTAATCAAAAGGCACTTGGAAACTGGATGAAGCTCTGACAGGAGGAGGTCTGGCAGACCAAAAACCCCAACAGAGTCAGAAGACAAGCTTCTGAGAGTAAACAGCTTTCATGACAGATGGCTCACAAGACAACTTCAAGCACAGCTTAACACTGATCAAAGTAAGTCTTAGTTTCAACTGTGAAGAGAAGACTTCAAGCTGCAGGTTTGAAATGTCAAGTGGCTGTGTAGTGCTACCCTCTTGAGGGTCGCTGAGTTTTTGGGTCCCCCTAAGCTGTGCACAGCCAGGCAACAAGCATTTTCCACACTTTTATCTAAAGTCAGTAAACAGTCCATGAGCTTGGCTTTTGTTGTGTTATTAGAAGCTAACAACTTGGATGGGGTCTAGGGGTATACAGTATGGGATGCCTAATAGAACTGAATAACTTGGAGGACAAACGTCTTAGAGAAAAAAAGGACAAAATCAGCACACAGTCTTTGCAAGATTCCAAGACATACAAATTAAGTTGTCCCAGGGAGGTTTGGTATTGCACCTGACTGCTCTCTCTCTTCTTTGGCCCAGGGGGTGTAGAATTACTCAAACTGTTCTGTTAGTGTAGGTTATTGGTTGAAGCTGCTTTCAGGCCTTACACTGGGCTGGCTCCTTCACTGCTGACAGGCTATCTCTCCTAGGTAGACTGTGGGGCAGTGGAGGTCCTTCTATCCAGTTTCAGCCTGTAGGAAGGCCCCCCTCCTATTGGGCCCCCTCTCAGGCTCCACACCATCAGCACTTCCTCACTCCATTTTCCACCTGACTCCCCTGCTGCTCAGGCTCTATCACACTTAATGGTTGACTTAGCTATCAAACCAAGTATCCTGCCTGGGGATTGGCCAGGTTTCCCTAAGTATGCAGATCAGCCCCTCCTCACCCCCTCCCACTGCTTCTAGAAGCTTCTCCAAGTTTCTAGAGCAGGGGAAGGTATCAGAGAACTGACCTACAGAGCCCTCCAGCTTTCACCTGAAGTAACCTCTCTGACTCATACCCAGTCTTGTAGCAATCCTCTAACTAAGCACAAAAAAAAAAACCTACGTATCTACATAAGAGGGCATTACATCTGTAAGAAGGCCATTGCTAACATAGCAAAATAAGAAAAAGAGGATTGCCTGGGACATGAAGCACCACTAGTGGACTACTGAAGACTGGAAAAGGTCTTATGGACTAATTAATCAAAATTTGAGGTCTTTGGTTCATCATGCAGGGTTTTTGAATGCCGTCAAGTAGGTGAAACGATGGTTCCTTGGTGTGTGACACCAGCTGTCAAACATGCAAGAGGAAGAGTGATGGTCTTGGGCTCTTTTGCTGGATCAAGAGTTGAACAGAATGAGTAACAATCTCAACCAAAATTACTACTTCCAAAACTACTACCACAGCGTTTTGCAGCACTATGCATTAGGCCTAGTTGGTCAGGGGTTCATCCCACAGCAAAATAATGACCTACAACATTTACTCAGGTTGTGTCAGAACTACATTAGAAAGAAAGAACAAGATATAGGCTTCAGATCATGGAATGGCCAGCACAGTTTCCAGACTTAAACCCTAATGAGCAGGGGACAGAAGGGTAAAAGTAAAGCAACATAGAAATGCAACACATTTGCTGAACTTCTGCACCAGAACTTTCTAAGCAATATTTGATTTCCATTGTAGAATGAATGCCACAAGTGTGTTCACTTGTCATATACAAAAGAATGACTACTTTGATAAGTCAAATAATGTATTTTACATTTTGTTAAATGATTTCAAGATTTATTTTTATGTCCAACTGTTCATTTGTTCTATGATTTATTTTCCATGCACATTGAGACATTAACCACTTCCAACCACCCTATACCAGAAGTACTGCTACAGGGCGGCAGGGTTGCGCAAAATCATATACAGTGGGGCAAAAAAGTATTTAGTCAGCCACCAATTGTGCAAGCTCTCCCACTTAAAAAGATGAGAGAGGCCTGTAATTGGCATCATAGGTAGACCTCAACTATGAGAGACAAAATGAGAAAAAAAACCAAGAGAAATCACATTGGCTGATTTAAAAATAATTTATTTGCAAATTATGGTGGAAAATAAGTAGTTGGTCACCTACAAACAAGCAAGATTTCTAGCTCTCACAGACCTGTACCTTCTTCTTTAAGAGGCTCCTCTGTCCTGCACTCATTACCTGAATCAATGGCACCTGTTTGAACTTGTTATCAGTATAAAAGACACCTGTCCACAACCTCAAACAGTCACACTCCAAACTCCACTATGGTGAAGACCAAAATAGCTGTTGAAGGACACCAGAAACAAAATTGTAGACCTGCACCAGGCTGGGAAGACTGAATAGGCAATCAGCTTGGTGTGAACAAATCAACTGTGGGAGCAATAATTAGAAAATGGAAGACATACAAGACCACTGATAATCTCCTTCGATCTGGGGCTCCACGCAAGATCTCACCCCGTGGGGTCAAAATGATCACAAGAACGGTGAGCAAAAATCCCAGGACCACACGGGGGACCTAGTGAATGACCTGCAGAGAGCTGGGACCAACATAACAAAGGTTACCATCAGTAACACACTACGCCACCAGGGACTCAGATCCTGCAGTGCCAGACGTGTCCCCCTGCTTAAGCCAGTACAAGTCCGGGCCCATCTAAAGTTTGCTAGAGAGCATTTGGATGATCCAGAAGAGGATTGGGAGAATGTCATATGGTCAGATGAAACCAAAATAGAACTGTTTGGTAGAAACACAACTCGTCGTGTTTGGAGGCGAGAGAATTGCATCCAAAGAACACCATACCTACTGTGAAGCATGGGGGTGCAACATCATTCTTTGGGGCTGTTTCTCCGCAAAGGGACCAGGACGACTGATCCATGTACAGGACAGAATGAATGGGGCCATGTATCGTGAGATTTTGAATGCAAATCTTCTTCCATCAGCAAGGGCATTGAAGATGAAACGTGGCTGGGTCTTCCAACATGACAATGATCCCAAACATACCGCCTGGGCAACGAAGGAGTGGCTTCATAAGAAGCATTTCAAGGTCCTGGAGTGGCCTAGCCAGTCTCCAGATCTCAACCCCATAGAAAACCTTTGGAGGGAGTTGAAAGTCCGTGTTGCCCAGCGACAGCCCCAAAACATCACTGCTCCAGAGGAGATCTGCACGGAGGAATGGGCCAAAATATTAGCAACGGTGTGTGCCAACCATGTGAAGACTTACAGGAAACGTTTGACCTCTGTCATTGCCAACAAAGGATATATAACAAAGTATTGAGATGAACTTTTGCTATTGACCAAATACTTATTTTCCACCATAATTTGCAAATAAATTCTTTCCAAATCATCCAATGTGATTGTCTGGATTTTTTTTCTCATTTTGTCTCTTATAGTTGAGGTCTACCTATGATGCCAATTACAGGCCTCTCTCATCTTTTTAAGTAGGAGAACTTGCACAATTGGTGGCTGACTAAATACTTTTTTGCCCCACTGTATATATACGTGATTATGCATTTCCGGGTAGGACACGCATGCATGCGCTCCCTACCCGTGTTGCTATTGGCTCCTTGGCATGTCAATGATTGGGTCCCAGCTGCCGCTTTTCTACATAGTAAAACAGAACACATCACAACACACAGTTAACCCTTTGATTGGCCCATATGTTAACCCCTTCCTGCCCAGTGTCCTTAGTACAGTGTCAGTGCTTTTTATTAGCACTGATCACTGCATTAGTGCCACTGGGGATGTCAGTGGCAGTTAGTTCCCCCCCAGTGTTAGAATGCCTGTCACAGTCCCTCTATAAGTTGCTGATCACCACCATTGTTAGTAAAATAAAAATTCCAGTATTTATATTCAAATACTTTTTATTGAATTTTCAGCAAACACAGTTACAGGTGAAAGACCATATAACTATGATAGGTAAGCAGTCATACAGGCGATTCATGTAGTGCAATACAATTCCAGCATACAGTGGGAAACTGTGTCCACAGTTGAGTTTTGCACAACTAAGAACCTATAGGGGGAAATGGGGGAAGAGATAAGAATCAAGGAGAGAAAGTAAAGAAGAGGTAGAAAGAAATGTAGGAACTAACAGGTTAAACAATATACCAGTCAAAGAAATTTTAAAGTCAAAAAATAAAAGTCAGCAGCTACAAAAACTGTAGCTGCTGACTTTTATAAAACAGCCACTCACCTGTCCCACGATCCTGCGTTGCCCCTGCCACAGCCCGTTTTACTGGCCGTCCTGTATTCCAGGTGCTGGCATCTTCAGTGTGGGCACCCAGTTGTGACAGCTTGCGGCTTCACAGCCGGGGTGGGGTGCCCACTGCACACGCACGAGTAGCGCTGCGCTTCCTGAATGGCCCCGTCGTCTTCTGGGACCTGTCATGTGTCCCACAAGACTTCAGGGAGGGGGGGTAGGAGGACAACTTCCATTTCCAACCTCCTAGGTGATCGCAGGGGAAGTGGGAACCTGTCAAATTCAGGTACCCGTCCCCCCCCCCGCTCCCCAAAGGTGCCAATTCTTAATGGGGAGCGCGGGACCAATCTTTAAAGCGGAACTTACCCTTTTGAGTGGAACTCCACTTTAAGTACTCCATAATGTACGAGCTATCAAACTTGAACCATACATTTAGGGTATGACCATAAGGACCAGGAACTTATACATTTGGTATAAGAAAGGTTGTTGAGGGCAACCCTCTTTTTCATATCACCCCGAAGGTTTAGATTGCTAATTAACATAGCTAGAGATGGCGATGAGAGTGATTTCCACAATCTGATTATGCCATTTTTGGCTGCATATAGAGTATGAATGATGATGCTTCGCGAGTTAGGGAGGAATCTTTCTATTCCAATATGGAATAATGCAAATTCCAGTATTTCTACTGCCATTTGTAGATGGTATAATTTTCATGTAAACCAATTAATTTGCACGTATTGGGATTTTTTTCTAGCAAAGACATGTAGCCGAATACATTTTGGCCTAAATTTATGAAGAAATTTTCTTTTTAAAATTTTTTACTGTATATGTTTTATAGCAAAAAGCCAAAATTATGGTTTTTTTTTTCAAAATTGTCAGTCTTTTTTTGTTTATATCACAAAAAATAAAAACCACGCAGGTGACCAAATAGCTCTATTTGTGGGAAAAAAAAGGACATCAATTTTATGTACAATGTTGCATGACTGCGCAATTGTCAGTTAAAATAACGCAGCGCTGTATCACAAAAAATGGCCTGGGGGGTAAATCCTTTAGAGGGAAAATGGTTAAACTGTGCACATTTTAATATAACATAAAAAAAGGGGTCTTCTAAAACTTTTGACTGGTAGTGTATATTCTTATTTACTATTAGTTGCCAAGCTGATTCCTTGGTATAGTAATATGTATTCTTTTTGTACAATTAAAATACTTTAAATTAATTTAACAAAGAGGATATTAGTATTTCATAGCAGGGCTTAAAATTTCAAGTCCTGAGCTTTTAGCCAGGCCTTAAGAGTTACTCGCCACCAAACACACACAGACATGTACATACACACACAGAAACATGTACACACACGCACAGAGACACATGTACACACACACACACACACACACACACACACACACACACACACATGTACATACACAAATACACATGCACAAGCACATGTACATACACACACATGTACATACATACACAGACACATGTACATGCATACACACAAACACACACATGTACATGCACACACACACACACACATAAATGTACATACACGCAGACACATGTACAGATACACACATGTACATGCATACACAGACACACACACACATGTACACACACATGCACACTGGTAAGTGCTCTCTCCTCTCCCCTGAAGCCACCACTGGCTGACAGAGGATCATGTGACCAGAGTGAGCTGAAATTAGGTAGACACACACACACACACACACACAAAACACACACACAAAACACACACATATAAAAAGTTGCAGTACTTCGTTGTTCACTCACAGAGTCGGGTACTGCACTCTAGCGGGAGGCAGAGAGCACAGCACACACTCCTTCCTTTGCTTTCACTGTGCTCAGCTATTGAACAGTCTGACGGCTCCCAGTGCCAATGACAGATCCAGCCTGAGCTCCGAGCCTGCTCAGCAAGACATCCCTGGGGGACACACTCGCCCCCAAAATAATTTCCACTCGTCATTGGCAAGCAGGCGAGTGGAAATTTCAAGGCTTGATTAATAGTGATGCCTCTGTATATGCCATATTGTCTTCTGATTATATCTTTGTTACACATTTATCTGTTGGTCATTCATGGTAGTATAGTCTGGTCTTCTACAGAATGAAAATGTAAAATATACAGTTCAAACAATACTTTGTTTATCCCAGGCATTAGACCTTTGTGTAAAATACTATTGTGTAAGAGAGTTATTTGTTTTGTGCATCATTCTAATGTAGCAATGAGGGAAATGGGCTCAAGAACTGACCCAGATCAGTGAATATTAACAATGTTATTGCTTATCCACTCATTGCTCCAGTGAATTCCCCCAAGAAAAATCAGGTTCCTTTCTCAGAACATTATATTACCTATGCAGTGATATTCACCAAACATTCATAGAAGGTTAATCTTTCTGATGAATTGGTATTCACATATAGTGAACAATTCATTAATTTATTGTTTTTTTTTTGTAAAAGTCATATTCACTGCTTTATAACTATACCCATAGTGCTGATGCATACCTATCATTCCATCAGTGCAAAAATAGGTGATACAGTTTTTTTGGTCGGAGGGAGATGTGTTATATGCCACAAACTTGGTTGATACCCCCTGCTTTGGTAACAGGTAAGAGAGGCCTTTTCCCCATATACCTAGTGTACTGTCTTGGTATCATTTAGGAATGGTGAGGCACATATTTATTTTTTTCTTTCTGTAGTTTCTCTTTATATATCCATAGTTTTTGGAAGTTGCACAGTCATTTTGTATAAGAATAATCAAATGCTATGTGTGATGCCCTTGTTTTTGAACTGTTCAAGCAACTGTATTGAAAAAAAGATCTCAAAAGATTTGAGCACTGATTGCTGAATCAGGAGAACAGCAATTTACAACGATCTCAGTCTACTGTATATTTTCAGGTTTCTATTCTATTCTGGAGAGGACCATACAGTTCAGACATCCAGGCTATTGGGATTCATGAATTTTATGATTTTTTGTAGACTGGACAAAACATTTGCAATTCCTTTATATATAAACCTATGTCACAGTGTCGCGCAGCATAAAGTGCATTATTCTAACAAACATATAAAGTGCATTATCCTAACAAACATACTAATGTAATATATGTCGCATACATATCCATGATAAAACATGATCAAATAAAGTCCCAAATGTCCATATGAGATGAATTTTAAACAATATTTCATTACATTGTATATTTGTGTAATAATGTCAATATGCAAAATATCAGTATATATTCTTCACTTTTAACTTCTTATCACCACGTGAGCTTCTCCCATCACCTAATTCCATATCCTCTCACCTTAATGTTTTGACCCAACAGGATCCCAGATGAAGTCATGTGATTAGTTGACATAACACGCAGGGAGGAGTCGGTGACACCACTAATCTGGAGGTGTGCAGGCAGCCATTTTGTTGGAGGTTATTCATACTGAAGTACAGCAGTTATAGTGTACACCATAAGTTGAGTATATTTTAATTTTTTTATAAAATAATGTTACCCATCCAAAGAGCAATATTTGTTTTATTACTTTTGGAGAGCATCTCACATGTATGTTGTGGGATTGTGAAGGATGACGGTGGATAGAGATCATCAGTGGAAAAGAGAGAGAGAGAGTAACTGTGATAAAGGAGACCCACACTATAAAGGGAAGGCGCATGAGACCTATTGTTGGGTCAAAACATTAAAGTGAGAGCATATGAAAAAGGGTGATGGGAGAAACACATGAATAAATAAATAATAGCGAGCGCACTAAAAGCTGCTAAGCACTAAAGGTAACCAATAAAACCTCGAACAGACAAAATGTGATAAAGTGCAGCGCTATAAACAAGTATATAAAATCACTGTATTAAAAAACAATAAAAAGTTCATAAAAGTGAATACTGACGTGAACAGGGATCCTGTGTTCATCTAGAACTTGGTGCTTTTGCAGTCAAAAATGAGAAGAATGCGCACTCACCAGAGCGCAAAGTGGTGATAAGAAGTTAAAAGTGAAGAATATATAAACACACTAAGGAATTGATATTTTGCATATTGACATTATTACACGAATATAAGAACTATTGTGTAAAATTCATCTCATATGGAAATTTGGAACTTTATTTGGTCACATTTTATTTTGGATAAGTATGAGACTTATGTTGCACTTGTATATGTTTGCACTTTACACTATGCTGCACTGTCACATAGGTTTATTTATATTCTAGTTCACTTGTGGGAGCACAAGAAGTGTCAGCAGCAGTACAGACACTAGTCTATGAATTTATACATGGTTTTTACTTTTTTGGCTTCATATGATTTATTATTCATTGTTTAATATATAAGCACACAATTTGGTATTGATCAGGGGCGGACTGATCTTTTGGAAACTCGGGCACTGCCCGAGGGCCCGGGGTCAGTAGGGGGCCCCATGAGATGCCCCTGGTACCTTTTTCATAGGCTTTTTTGAGTTTGGGCAAGGACACAGGGGCCCCATGATCCCCTATTGCCCGGGGGCCCCATGAGTTGTCAGTCCACCCCTGGTATTGATGCACCATAGCATATGGTTACTAGAGCATTTTGTTTCAATATTCATCATTTACTATAGTATAGCACCTGTCATTAGAGTGGTAGCACCACTCTCTCCTTCTTAATGACTTTGCTGAAGTTTTTTGTGGTTCTCTTTGCAATTTATAGTTGAACTGCTTTGTCTAATTTGTAAATAACTTTGCCTACCACAAAGTATTTTTTTAGAATGGAGATTTGTTGTTCATACCTTTCCACTGTTTAAACTATTTAGGCAATACAACAAAATAGCAACCATTGCAAGTTGATCAATTTACTCGAAACCTACTTTAGTTAAGAAAAAACATTCACTGTCAAGTCTTCAGCAATCTTTACTGAAGAATCTTGCCTTCTAATTTGTAACTGATAAATGGATTTCAGTCACTGCCTTCCTGTGTTAAAAGGGAGAGAAACAACTGACAGTAATCAAATCAATCGGTAGAACAGAATATAGACTATCCACAGGCATCAAATGAAGGGATTATTAACCTAATCTCTTTCCACTACCAAACAACAAATACCTAATTTTTTGAAACAGCAAATACCTAATTCTTGGACAGACAATTGAGCAGATTGAAGTTTTTGTCTGATCCCTATAGTTTTCTTTTTGCGAAGACTAAGGCAAAGCATTTTTATGACATCACCATGCATTTGTGGATATCAAATGATGCATGTTAATTATCAAATATTTCAAAAAATATTCTGGCAGTCAAAATTGTGCACCCATGTTCAACTGCTATACAGTGGGGCAAAAAAGTATTTAGTCAGCCACCAATTGTGCAAGTTCTCCCACTTAAAAATATGAGAGGCCTGTAATTGGCATCATAGGTGGACCTCAACTATGAGAGACAAAATGAGAAAAAAAAATCCAGACAATCACATTGGCTGATTTGGAAAGAATTTATTTGCAAATTATGGTGGAAAATAAGTATTTGGTCACCTACAAACAAGCAAGATTTCTGGCTCTCACAGACCTGTACCTTCTTCTTTAAGAGGTTACTCTGTCCTGCACTCATTACCTGAATCAATGGCACCTGTTTGAACTTGTTATCAGTATAAAAGACACCTGTCCACAACCTCAAACAGTCACACTCCAAACTCCACTATGGTGAAGACCAAAGAGCTGTCAAAAGACACCAGAAACAAAATTGTAGACCTGCACCAGGCTGGGAAGACTGAATCTGCAATAGGCAATCAGCTTGGTGTGAACAAATCAACTGTGGGAGCAATAATTAGAAAATGGAAGATATACAAGACCACTGATAATCTCCCTCGATCTGGGGCTCCACGCAAGATCTCACCCCGTGGGGTCAAAATGATCACAAGAACGGTGAGCAAAAATCCCAGGACCACACGGGGGACCTAGTGAATGACCTGCAGAGAGCTGGGACCAACATAACAAAGGATACCATCAGTAACACATTATGCCACCAGGGACTCAGATCCTGCAGTGCCAGACGTGTCCCCCTGCTTAAGCCAGTACAAGTCCGGGGACTCAGATCCGGCAGTGCTTAAAGCTCTGCTTTAAGTCACTACACTGGTTTCTACATGTTGGTGAGTGCTATTGTCTCTTTTTACGTAATTGGGTTTATTTGAACTTTAGCACAGTGTTTTGTTTTTAATGTGCCTCTGATTCTTAGCCTGTTTTGGACTGCAATTTGGTGATGTCAATAATCTGCTGCTCACTGCAGAGAGAAGAAGCTTTACCTGAGGACCTGCAATCTTCCTACTTCTAATTTGTTTGTTTTGTGGATTTTCCTGCTTTCTAAACCCCCCCTGCTAATGTTTGATTATTTTTCTTTCAGACTACCAGTAATCAAGAGAGCATCTCTAACATGAGAAAACAAAGACCTGCTTTTACCAAGATTATCTGCTTCCATACATAGGAGACATTGGGGTTGATTTACTAAATTTGGAGAGTGCAAAATCTGATGCAGCCGTGCATGGTAGCCAATCAGCTTCCAACTTCAGCTTGTTCAATTAAACTTTGACAACAAACTGGACGCTGATTGCAAAATCTGGTGCAGCTCTGCATAGAAACCATTCTCCAGTTTTAGTAAATCAACCCCAATGTCTCCTATGTATGGAAGAAAATATCTTGGTAAAGGCAGGGCTTTGTTTCCTCATGTTAGAGATCTTCTCCTGATGACTGGTAGTCTGAAGGAAAAATAATCAAGCATTAGCAGGAGGGGTTTAGATCGCAGGAAAATCCACAGAACAAACAAATTAGAAGCAGGAAGATTGCAGGTCCTTAGTGTTGAACAAGGCATGCTAAATCAGTAATAGGTAAAATATTAGCTGCAGGAAGACTACAGGCAATACTGTTGGCCAGTTTTTTGCCCTTTTCAGGTACAGTTTCCAAAATCTATATCCTGGTTTAGATTCTACTCTATTTTTGTCAAAAACATATCAGATTGGTTGATACTTTGTGATTCACCATTTTCCTCAAAAGTCAGAGAAGTGAATAGAATAATAGAATATGGAGAAAAATTATTTGTGATTTATTCTATTGTATCCTTATATTATTTTCTATAAAAAATCAATTTAGAGAGTATATCGGTGAATGCGATACCCATTACAAAGTACTTGACTTGAAAATCTTCAAAAAAGAACAACAATCAAATACATTGGCTAAAAAGGCTTAACATTGTATAAGAATATAAACTCATAAGTTAATCAGAAAAGATGCAACTTCAACTTTTTGATCCATAAATGGAAAGTATGTCACTTGTTTATGAAAACTAAAAAGGCTGCATAATTTGATTGATATGTAGTGTTTTAAATTGAACCTTGAGCCCTTAATACATTTTATTATTCAAGTAGTGTAATGGCTGAATGCCATGAGGGCCATGGGGATCATAGGAGGCACTTAACAAATTGTTTAGTTGGATTTAGCAGCATTCAGTGTATTTTTTGTGCATATACTGATCTAATGAACAAATAAAGTTACTTCAGTCGCATTGCATCGGCAGTTAAAATGCTTTTTTTATGTATAGTCTTCAATACAACACAATATTTTAATACGTTTTAAGTTTTCAATGTCTATATTTTTATATGCTTCAAAAGGTGACTGAATTGTAGAAAATGTACTCTACTGGCAAGGCTACACCTATACCCAAAAATGGGTGTCCTGCTAATTAGAAGGTGAAGTAAACGTAGTTAGATGTTTGTTTTTTTTCTTTTAAGCTGACCATACATTACAATTTTATTATTCAATTTCCTTTATATTTACTTTCATGTATGTAGTGGACCTCCTATTATATGGTTTTGGAAAATTGTACCAGAAAATTGTATAATGTAATGCCAGCCCTAAATTCAGGGAGAGGTTTATTGTTTCTGTGTGCGCATGGGTGTGAAAGTACAAAACTACAGCTTAGATTGTAGTCAGAAAAGCTTGAAGATAGTAATTGTGATGAAGGTTCTACAGTAGATGATATTATTGTTATTATTATAATTATTAGTAATATACCCACAATTTTTTTCCCTTGGTTCCTTATTGGAATAACCTTCATTAAGAGTAATACCGATACATTATTAAGAAAATTTCCTTGTTACAGTAATGGGAGAATATAACCAAATATTTTCATCAATAAGGTTCTATATTCTGCTTTAAATATGTGCTTCCATAAAAATCCTTTTTTTCGATGGCTAAAATACAAAAAGAAAAGATAAAAAAATAGTCAATCCTTTTATCAGTTATTTCTGATAATAAACAACTTAAACAATCTCTTAAACAAGATACTCAGAACTGTGTCCATGCCTGTTCTACAATTTTTAGCAGTAATTTGTAGGAATTTGTGAGACTTTACACAACACACACACTCACACTTATAGCTGCAATATAGTGATTTAGAGATTTTTTTTAACTACACTAGGTATATTTGAAGATTTAAAAAATAAAAGTGACAAATGCACACAAATGAATGAAGGTGCATTGCAACAAATACACCTAAAGGGTAAAATCATTGGTATTCAGCAAAATGTTCCAAGATTTATGGGCTCAATTCATAGTGGAAACCAGATGAGCCTTGTTCCAGTTCACCAGTTATAGTTGATTATGAGTCAGGCACAGATAGGAAGGTTGACACAGCACCTATAACCTTCATTCTCTAACTGCACAGTAACAACAGATCCCTTTATGTATTGGAAAATGCAGAATTCAAGATTTGCCATATGATTTATTATGGTTAGTTAATGCATCGCAACAATAGGAAACACTTTAGGTTAAGAACATGTAAGGCTTTCAGTTAAATAAAATGTTATTTTCTAACCTAAAAATAAAACCTGTAAAATGTGTGCAAATTGATATAAAATGAGCAATAAAATATTATTAATAGCACATTTATAGAATTATATTCCTGCACAACTCTTATCTGCTGTGTACCCACAACCAGTGATGATTGAAGATGTTCCAATTTTTCTCCACTACGTGTGGTAAAATTAGCAACTTACCAGATGCCCATTGTTGCAAGCATAACATATATCATCAAATTGATGCCATCAATTTAAAAAGGGATTAGAAGTCACTACAGCCTCCTTGGAGTTTCGATCCTGTATCGCTTCCTGATGACGCTATTCCACAAAATGCATTGAGGCCTGGCCACTGTTGTCACTTCTGGCCCCTTGTCACTATCGGTGGGTTGGATCTGACCCATGGAATGTACGCCTGTTCGAATTCAGAGGTGGTGCTTGGTGTCTGCTATTCATCCAATGCTGTGTTTTAGTGTTTTGGGGCACATAGACTTCTAAGTGCATTTTTTAACCATTACTTTTACATTTTAATAAACTTATTACACTATGGGAGCAATCTCTTTTCTTTTTGACTATATTTGTGGTGGCATCCCATTTAGTACAAGAGAGAAATTCCAAGAAGGTTGTGGTGATTTCTGACCCTTTTCTAATTTGATGGCATCACCTTGGTGATATATGTTATGCATGCAACAATGAGCATCTGGTAAGTTGCTAATTTTACTGTACTTGGTGGAGGAATATTGAATCATCTTTAATCATCACTGGTTGTGGGCACACAGCAGAAAAGAGTCATACTAATATAATCACGACATGAACTATTTACTTGAATGAACATGTGAATTAATTATGTAATTCACATGATTATGTTGTAAGATTATGCACATAATTTTGAAATAATGCTCTGTTTTTTTGTAAGCACAAAAATGTTGGGATTAGCACCCTTGATTTCTTATTTGATTCTCATACAGTGTTAATACACTTTGGAGGGCTGCTTCTCCTTGATAGTAGTTATATTAATTTGGGTTGGCACCCCTTTCTGTTGTTTATTATTCCTGCACAACTGCTTATAAGTCTGCTTTTACCTTTGTCATGATATTCTGCTTTACCTGCCAATCAACTGGCCAACCTATTGACTGCACCTAAATGGGGAGCGTGCAGTTCTGTTGGGGAAGAAGTTGACCAGAAGGCTGGAGGAACTTTGAAACTTAGCTGTTGGGGGGATCAGGGTTGATAGAAAAGAAGGGGTGTGCTTTTATGTGAAGAGCAATTTATTACTAAATATGAGGCATGACATTACTAATGGGGCTGGTGAGGAGGTGGAGTCTTTGTGACTGAAGCTTCAAAGTGACAAAACAAACAGTAAATTAGTTGTGGGTGTATGCTATAGAACCCCCCTAACATTAAGATGGAGGAGGAGACTCAGTACTTTTACAGATGTAGTTTGTGGGCGATGTTATATTCATGTGGAACTTCAAATATTGATTGGGCAGAAGGAAATGCTCATTGGACAATTTCATGAGTCAAATGGTGGAAACCCCAACTAGAAATAATGCTCTGCTAGACCTAATAATTACAAATAAAACAAAGCTGATTGCAGATTTGGAAGTAAGGGATAATTTAGGTAACAGTGATCAAAGAGTATTTACGACTGTCATAAATTATAGGAAAAGACACATGAGGGTTGGACAAGAACACTTTAACAACTTGCCACCGTGCTGTTGTACTTTTTTTTACTGTGGTAGGCACGTGCTGGCTCTGATACGTACATATACATGACTGACTTCTTCCGGGACCGTGAGAGCATGCATGTGCACCCGTATTGTGATTGGACACAGAATGTTTTTGTTAACAGGTTTCTGCCAATGATTTTGCCTGAAACCTGCTGATTGGCTGTGTCCAATCACACAGGGCTCTGTGTAAACAGAAGAGCAATCTTGCTGTTTCTTCTCACTGAAAAACAAGGAGAAAAAACAGGCAGGTCTGTGAGTAAAAGCAGTACGAATTACACTTGTTAGGCACACAGTTAACCCCTTGAATGCCCCTAGATGTTAACCCCATTCCAGCCAGTATCATTAGTACAGTGACATTATACAGTATTAGCTCTGACTAGCTCCCACTATAAGATGCTGATCACCACCATTACCAGTATAGTGTCATAGCTGCATAAATTCCAGTATATATTCCTTCATTTGTAGACGCTATACCTTTTGCACAAACCAATTAGTATACTATTGGTATTTTTGTTTACCAAAGACATGTAACAGAATGCATTTTGGCCTAAAGTTATGAAGGAATTTTATTTTTTATTTTACTTTATTGAACATTTTTATAGCAGAAAGTAAAAAAAATCCCCCAAATGTTTTGTTTTTTTTTCCCTTTATATAATAAAACATTTAAAAAAAAAACAGTGGTGATCAAATTCCAACAAAAGAAAGCTCTATTTTTGAGAAATAAAATGATTAATTTCATTACAGTGTTGCATGACTACACAATTGCCAGTTAAAGCTACACAGTCCTCAATAGCAAAATTTGGCCTGATCATGAAGAGAATAAAACTTCCTGGAGGTCAAGTGGTCAAAAGGCCAACTTTATTAAGCTGAGCTCCATACTAAATGATACTAAATGGGATCACATTATTGCAACAAAGAACACTGAAGAGAAGTTGGAGTGCTTTAAAGGCATATCAAACAGCGGCATTTGCATTCCACTGGGCAACAAATATAAAAGAACAAAAGTTAAACCTTGGTGGCTAAATGCTAACATAAAAAAGCATATTAGGGAAAAAATAACAGTCCTTTAAAAAATTTAAGGCCAAAGGGCCATTACCAGCATTCAAAAACTACAAATAGTGCAATGCAAAATGCAAGAATGCATCAGGGCAGCTAAAATAGATTACAAAGGATATATTGCTAAGCAGAGTAAAAAAAATCCCTAACATTTTTTCAAACATAATAAAAAGGTGAGTTCAGAAAATATTTTCTAAATAAGAGATGAATAAGGGAAGTTGGTCAAAAGTGACAGGGAGAAGGCAACTGTATTAAAACAGCAGTATGGGTTGAAAAAAATATATTTACAGTGGGGAAAATAATTATTTGATCCCCTGCAGATTTTGTGAGTTTGCCCACTTACACAGAAATGAGGGGCCTGATGATACAAAAATAAACAGGGAAATAACTTCACAACAGAATATAGCAACTTGACAAGAAGACCTAGTTAAGTTTGGGCAGCTATATGGCTGATGAGGTTCAATGTAGAAAAGTGTAATACACTTGGGAGCTAAGCATATGCATGCAAGTTACATGCTAGGGGGAGAACCTCTGGGGGAATCGAGAATGGAAAAGGATCTGAAGGTCCTAGTAGATGACAGACTCAGCAATAGAATGTAATGCCAAACTGCAGCAAGCAATGCTAGTGGACTATAAGCATGTATTAAAAAATGTATTTACTCAAGAGATAAAACTCAAATTCTACCAGTTACAAAACTCTGGTTCAGTCGCATTCTGAGTATTCTGTCCAATTCTGGTCACCAATCCTCAGGAAGCATGTGCTTGAACTGGACATAGCTTAAAAGCAACTGCAGAACCTTAGTTATAAGGAACAATTAAAACATTAAATGTATTCTTTTTGGAACAGCAACATTTACAAGAGAAGTTTGGGTTTCAAGAAAAATAAACATACCTACTCAACTAGGTGGATGCAGCATCACTCCAATGCTGCATCTGTTTTCTGCCTCCTCTAAGACTGAGAACCAAAACAAATACCACTGATTGCTCAGTTCTCAGTCTTCAGTGAGAAGAAACCAGATGACTGTCAGTCACTGGCTCTGTACTCTGCCCCTCCAGCGCTGACTGGCTGTGGAGGGGGTAGGCACAGCTGGCTCAGGTTCTCACTGAGAGCCCGTGCCAGCTGTTGGTCCAAGTATCTGGGTGGATCCCGACTTGAAAGTCGAGATCTTTCCAAAGCCAGGACTGGCTGAGTGATGTCAGGCAACCAAGTACTTCAGCCCTCAGTTGGCTGAGAACAGGTCACAGAAGTCACTCCTGTGATTCATAGGAGAAATGTAGCGACAATAGTTTTGGCCATACGTCTCCGTTAAGAAAGGATATGACCAGGGGCGGACTGACAACTCATGGGACCCCCGGGCCATAAGGGATCATGGTGCCCCTGTGTCCTTTCCCACACTCAAAGCACACCTAAAAAAGCCTATAAAAAAAGGTACCATGGGGCATTTCATGGGGCCCCCTACTGACCCCGGGCTCTCGGGCAGTGCCCAAGTGTTCGAATGGTCAGTCCGCCCCTGGATATGACTGTGCTATTCAAATCCTTTAATGATGACTCTAGCAATGGGAGGAAACCTTTTAAAGTTAAAGTTAGATTTCTAAAGAAGACATGTGGCCATACAATGCTGGAAGAGAAACTATTCAAATTATACGATGTAAGAGAGTCTTTACTGTTAGGACGGTAAGGATGTGCTGTCAGTGGAGCATGTAAATAAGTTCCTAAAACTGTTAGATGTGTTTCTTAGTGAACATAATGCCTGGATATATGAAAAACAGCAGACACACACACTCTAAGGTTGAACTGGATGGACTGGTGTTTTTATTCAACTTCACCAATTATGTAACTATCTTTTCTAGAAAGCTGATGCAAAACTCCTTTGAATGTGTAAGAAGATGTTATGATGGGTAAAAGCGCAAGACAATTGATTGTTGAATCATATACAAGAGAGACTTGAGTCTAGCAATGTCCAGTGAAGTATATTGCACAGACTACTGGGAACTCTCATGACAAAACTTTAAAGCATATCTGAACCCAAAGTCAAAAATGTAATACATAGAAGATTACCAATCCTTAGATGACATGACCGCATTTGTTTTCAGTTTTTAGTACTTTTTCCTTTATTTTCACCTGATGATCTGGCCAGAAACACACTTTCTGTCTTAGGCTGTCTCCTCCATCTATGAAGCAGCAACAGAGACACCCTAGAAAAGCATTATAAAGAGACAAGAGAGCACAAAAACTCCAAATATTATAGACTATCTCGGTACCCACGGAGCAACAAACGAGTATAGTTATAAGCCCTGGTGCACTCTAGAGCAATTTTCCAGCAACTTACAACATTCTGGCAACATGTATGATGTCAAGTGAAGTAAAAACAGATTTTGTGCTGCAGTAATTGGCATGACTTGAGTCACCAAAAAAAACCTACTTCTTGCACTACTTCTGGGTGATTCTTGAGCTGCACGACTCACATAGACCTCAATGTCCAATCACTATCAAATTCATGCAGGCTCCACCTCCGCAACATCTCCAAGATACATATGTTCCTCACCCCAGACGCCACTAAACAACTCGTACACTACCTCCCTTCTCACCAGCCTACCCCAACAGCCGCTATCCCTGCTCCAGTCTATCCTGAACTCAGCGACTAGACTCATCCACCTCACTAACCGCTCCACTTCTGCCAGCCCCCTCTGCCAATCCCTTCACTAGCTCCCGTTTGCCCAACGCATTAAATTCAAATTACTAACCCTGACATATAAAGCCATTCATAACGCTGCCCCAAACTACCTCACTGACCTGATACCCAAATACCACCCTACCCGTGCTCTTCGCTCCTCACAAGACCTCCTACTCTCTAGCTCCCTGGTGTCCTCCTCCCACGCCCGACTGCAGGACTTCCCCCATCCTCTGGAACCCCCTACCCCAATCCATCAGACTGTCACCTATCCTCCTCACCTTCAGGCGCACCCTGAAAACCCATCTCTTCAGGGAAGCCTACTCCACCCTGACCTAACAGCCGTTCTCCTCCACTCCTCCTATAACTCCATCCCTCACAGCCACTTCCTCCTGTACCTCTACCCCCTCCCTCCTAAATTGTAAGCTCGAAAGAGCAGGGCCCTCGAACCTGTATTGTATTGTTACTGTATTGTCTCATGTTCTGTCCCCCCACTATAATGTACAGCGCTGAGCAAACCTTTTGGCGCTATATAACACTGTATAATAATAATAATAATAATGTAAACTCATCAGCAAGTTATACATTTGTCTTAATTGCAGTGAGTTTGCTGAGACCTTTGAGGCAGCGTTTTATTTTTTTAACCCTCACCTGGTCATCTTTGCTGCTTAAAAACTTCCTTCCTAGCACGAGCGTAGCCGAAATGCACAATCTTGCTCATGTTTATTTGCATGTTTTTCACTTATAAACATGCATCACATATAGGGCAGCCTATTCACTTGAATGCGTTGCCCTACATGAAACAAACGCAAAAAATGTGGCTAAAGAATCTTTTTTTACATTTTGGCATCAAAACATGCGTCAACTAACTGTGACTGGAGTGTCATTAACAATTATCCTGCATTCACATCTGCATGTTTCCGAAAGCATGACAACCCGTATTTTTGAAACACGTGTCAAACGTGTTGCCATTTGGGCAGCATTTGCATCTGTACGTTTACAAATGCACAGAACCCAAAACGAAAAACACATGTTTTGCAGTGCGTTTAGAAAAACATGCAGCAATGTCCACCAAATGAGTGCCGTGCTCACAGTGCCATTTAGGCTGTGCTCATATATGCATGGGAATGATGGTGATAAATAGTAAGCGCTCATAAATAGTGCAAGCAGCTGAACATATAGGAAAACACATAAAAAGTCCCAAAATACATATACAGAAGAAATGCAGCGCTCTAAAATTGATATTGGAATTAATAGTAGACACAGTCCAGTAAAACAACAGTGCTCCTTGTTTCCCAGTGTAAATGGTAGAATTTTGCACTAACCAGAACGCGCATGGGTAATGCGCATATATGTGTAAATCCCGAAGATCCTTTTCTCCACTTAAGGCTGGTCAGGTATATGGCTTGGAAGAATGGAGATCCTACGCCCTCATGTGGTGGGAAATGATCCAGCAGGTCAAAGCTATGACGATCCAGATGAGCCTCCACAAGGAACTGGCACAGGAATCCCAAGGGCTACAAGGATGGAAAAGCTCCTCACAGGAGACACAGGGGAGCACTCATAGTGTAGTAATTTAAAACTTTATTTGAAAGCAGCACAGGTGCAGAATACAGGAGAATAGCCAAGTATGGGCAAACACACTGACCCTATTAGATGTCAAAATGGCCGCCGGGCCTCCTCGTGGCACCGGCGGCTTGATGTCAACGGCGTCCTAGGGTCCCACCTGACGCGTTTCGTGCGCACGCACTTCCTCAGAGGTGGAACATGTTTCTGAATGTGTGGCAACCCACAATGAAATGCATGCCTAGCTGTGCATTTTAGAAACATGTGGCAATGTGCGGCATGCTTACGTTTCCAGCATTTGCATCTACACGTTTATGAATGCACAGAACCCGTATGGAAAATGCATGCTTTGCAGTGCATTTGAAAAAATTGCAGCAATGCCCACCAAACGAGCTTTGCACTTACAGTGCCATTTAGGCTGCGTTCTCATCTGTGTTTTTCCAAATGAACAGCAACTCGTACAGAAAATGCATGTCTCTCTTGTGTTACCATTTGCTCACATCTGCTCAACCCGCAAGAAATCACATGCTTTGCCATACGTTTAGAAATCCGGCAGCAGTATGGTTTACACATTCATTGCCATTTAGGTTGCATTTTCATTTGTGATTTTCCGAACACACGGCAAGAAAACACATTCTTTGGTGCACTTTCAAAAATGCATGACAATGAGGTTCACGCTTGGGTCACCATTTGCTTGCATCTGTGTGTTTCCAAACACATGGCAATGAGCAAGAAAACGCATGCTTTGTCATGCATTTTGAAACACAAGGCAACACGCGTTTCAATTGGGTTACCATTTGTTCACATCTGCATTTCCAAATGGGCGGCAGCCAACAAGAAAATGCATGCTTTGCTGTGCATTTCAAAGATGTGCAACAACACGCGTCACACTTGCATTACCATTTAGGCTGCCATTCCATCTGTGTATTTCCATTTGTGCAGCCACACATTTGGGAAACACACATAGTGTTAGCCTTGCCATTATGTCGACCAAATGCAATGCGTGTTTGCACCGCTTTTCTGAAATGCATAGCAAAGCATGCATTTTTTGTGTGGGTTGCCGGGCATTCAGAAACATACAGTTGTAAATGCAGCCTAATTGTTAATGACACCCCAATCAATGACAAAACGTGGTGCAAAAAAAAAAAAAAAAAAAAAATTTAAAAAATGTGACACTCTGCAACTTAAAATGTTCCAGAGCTACAATTGGGCATTTGCCATGTGTAAGGCAGCCCATTCAAGTGAACAACGCTATGCTCAGAAGGAAGTTTTTAGGCAGCAAGGATGACCAGGGAGAAGAGGTGAGGTTTCAACAAAAAGAAGAAAAAAAAAAAGCACTGATCCTTCAAAGTAATATTGGAATGATTATTATCAGTAAAGTTACTTGTAAATTGCACCTTTTTGCTGGGAAAAGACATTCCAAAAAGCTCAGTGCATGGACATTTTAGATGTCCCAAAGAATAATACATAAAACACATTTGTCGTTAAAAATAGTAGAAACTGTATGAAGACAGATATGGCTCCAAAATGCTCACATGTGGTAAACATCAAGTTAGGCAGAATGGAAAAAGCCCAAACAGGTCATCCAGTACTGGTGTCCCCATGAGGTCGGCACATGTATTATTCCATGCGAGCCCCCATGTGCAGCCATCAGTGTCATCCTATTTTTGTCTTGGGTTCCCCCCATTTTTAGGCTTAGCAGGGGGTATTTGTCTGGGCGATAGTCCAGGTGGTTCATCTGACTTCTACCCTTTCTGTCTTTGGGACAATTTCATCTCAGTGTGCATGTGTGGTGGCTATTTTAGCATCCTCTTCCCTGCTAGGGGCTCATGGCTGCAGGGTGCATGCGCGGTGGCCATCTTGTTGCCCTACGCATGTCCACTCTCTAGTGCGCTAATGAGAGCCATTTTGGCAGAACATGAACCTGCATGGCAGCCATTTTGACCGGTTGTGAATGCGCACTTTTGTGATTCCTGATCAGTATTGACGTTACACACCAGAAATGGTTCAGTGGTGACTGCACTCTGAGCGAGCAAATATGAGGGATTCCCTTCCCATTCAGGATGTCAGCCCACACATCACTGAGAGAAGCCATCGTCCTGTTTTTACTCATAGGCAGTGGTAAGATTCACCTATTTTGAATGATCTCTTTTGGGGTTTCCTTTTTTTGCCCAACAAAAAGGTTTAAACTTATAGTTATTATTTCTAGATATGGAGATGCGGCCTACCTACTTTAATCTGACAAAGATCCAGTAGTGGTCATCTTCCTCTGAGGATCTGGGAGTAGAAACAAAAAACTCCCCCTTTTGTGGATGAGCACCTGACAGCCTAACTGCTTCTTTTCATTCTCTTTCCCTCTCTGTATCTGTGGAGACATATTGTGTACTATATTTAAGTGATACAATACTAGTGTACAAAAATCTGTGTACATTTTTTGTTTGAAAGACATTATGGTAGTCTGGTGTCATCTTTGAGTTCTATTTGGATTATTTTGTAGGCTTTGTATGGGTTTAGTGGAGGTCCTCGTATGCTTCCCCTGCATCCGCATGTGGGGGACACCTGCACCTTGAAGTTCTGGATTACCTTTTTGGGGCTTTTTCCATTCTGCCTAACTCCATGTTTACCACATGTGAGCATTTTGGAGCCATATTGATTTTCATACAGTTTTGTATGTATGTATCAGGTTCTACCACATATTGTAACTTTGTTCATTTATATTTTATATTGGTCCTGTATATTGATGTTTGCTTTCTTTATATTTGTTTCCTTTCCAGTAGGAGCTACTATCCTGACGAAACAGGCATAGTTCCCTGCAAAACATATTGAAGAATTACAGCCAATTCTAAAATTAACTTTATGTTCACGCTCCTACAATACTGTGATACTGTAATAAACCACATGATGTGGTGATATTTGCTGCTAAGAAATTTTATCTTGGATACATTAAATTTGAGGTTTTTGACTTTTTCTAATAAATAAGTATAATTTGGGAGTAATTCTCCCTGCTATTATAACAACAAATGTTTTTTGTGTGTTACTCTTTGGGGCAAATTAAAAGTCCATGCACTGAGCTTTTTAGAATGTCTTGATTGCTTTTGTGGGGCCCCTCCATTTTTCCAGGGCTATATCCACCTTAGATTATATTTAGAAACATTTTGCTGTGAAGTAGTACAGCAAAATCGCTTAGAAGTCACGGCAACCTTCGTGTCAAGCTAGTGTGAACCAGGGCTAATACAGATAATGTATCTTACATGTCTTAAAAATATTAGACATAAAGAAAAAATATTAGAATAGTTGACATTTCAGCAAATTATAGCTCATAGCAGGTTGCACATAGTTCTCCAGATAGGTCAGGGTCCTTAATTAAACTGATTCCAGATGATACAATATGGGAGTACAATACATGTTTCCCAGCCTACACCACTTCCTCAGGAGGAGAAACGAGCCAAAGAACTGTCTACAATGAAAGACAACAGCATATTCATGTACTATTAAGCAGGGAAAGGTTAGCCTAGGTTCCTTTAGTACACTGTCATTATCCGTAAGCCAAGTAAGCCAAGTATGCTCACCTGTAGAGCCCTGTAAACGAAAAAATTTGCTCCTGATCCAGTACAGTCAATGTGGGTGCCAACCTTAATACCCCCAACCCAACGCACACATCCACACAGACACAGTTTGGCATCTAATGTCACCGAGTTAGCCCTCCCGAGTGGGACTTGGGCAGGTCCTCTTTCCTTGTTCATTCCTCCCTCTTTGCTTCACTGTCACCATTTTTTGGATACTCCATGCCAGCCTGCGTTAAGGCAATGCATGCACTCGGGGGCTTCCGTGCGTGGGCACGGAAGCCACCGAGTGCATGCATTGCCTTAACGCAGACTGGCATGGAGTATCCAAAAAATGGCGACGGTGAAGCAAAGAGGGAGGAATGGACAAGGAAAGAGGACCTGCCCAAGTCCCACCCACCTCCTTGAGAGCACATGCCCGACACAGGGGAAGCAATGAAAAGGGCATCACACCAGGCCGACCAAAAGAGCACCCATCCTGGTGCATGGAGGAATGCAACACAATTGTTGAAGGTCAGTTTTTGACCCACCAGTCTCTGTTCCTTCCTCCCCCCCCTTCCTTCCCCCTTTCCCATTCTTTTCAAACCCTCCAACCCCCTTCTATCACCCCTTTTTTTCTCCCCCCTTTTTCTTCTTTTTTGTCATCCCCCCCTCCCTTCTCTCCTTCCCCTTCCTTCCTCCTTCTGGTACTTCACTCTATGATATTGTACCTTGCTGTATATTACATGAATATGCTGCTGTGTTTAATTGTAGAAGTAGACAGACCTTTGGCTCATTTCTCCTCCAGGGGAAGTGGTGTAGGTTTTAACTAAATAAATGATAGCTGACCATTTTAAGCACCCCTATTAATGTTAATTAGTTTTTCCTAACCCTCTATCTTCCACTTTTGCTGCACAGCTTGGTCTATTAAAAGGAAGGTGAAAAATAGCAAAAGAATCAACATATTGTATAGGGAGGACTGTACCTCATGCTCAAGTTCCTCTATTTCTGAGGAAACTTGAATAATTACCTGCAGACTAGCTAAGGCTCCGAATTATATTTATTGTTGCATATATGTGTATGGGAAACACAATGTCCGCCCTCACTGTATTCCACTTTCTATAGAGTCCTTCTCTGCTTATACAACCCCTGGCAAAAAGTATGGAATCACTGCTCTTGGAAAATGTTCAATTGTTTAACCACTTGCCTACCAGGCACTTATACCCCCTTATTTACCAGGCCAATTTTCAGCTTTCAGCGCTGCCGCACTTTGATTGACAATTGCGCGGTCATGCAACATTGTACCCATATGAAATTTTGATCATTTTTTTCTCACAAATAGAGCTTTCTTTTGGTGGTATTTAATCGCCACTGGGCGCTTTACTTTTTGCGCTATAAATAAAAAATTGCCAAAAATTTGAAGAAAAAAAAAAAAGTTTCTTTGTTTCTATTATAAAATTTTTCAAACAGGTAATTTTTCTCCTTCACTGATGTGCGTTGATGAGGCAGCACTGATGGGCACTGATAGGCGGCACTGATGGGCACTGATAGGCAGCACTAAAGGGCACTGATAGGCAGTACTAATGAGGTGGCACGGATAGCCGGCACTGATAGACAGCACTAATGAGGTGTCACGGATAGGCGGCACTAATATGCAGCACTGATAGGCGGCACTGATAGGTGACACTAATGATGGGTACTGATAGACGGCACTGACTGGCATCACTGCTGGGCACTGACTGGCGGCACTGACTGGCACAACCGCTGGGCACTGACTGGTGGCACTGACAGGCAGCACTGCTGGGCTGCACTGGTGGGTGGCACTGGTGGGTGGGCACAGGTGGGTGGCACTGGTGGGCACAGGTGGGTGGCACTGCTGGGCACAGGTAGGTGGCACTTCTGGGCACAGGTGTGTGAAATTGCAGAGTGGCACAGGTGGGTGCACTGCTGGGCACAGGTGGGTGCACTGCTGGGCACAGGTGGGCGGAGCTAGTGGGCGCACTGCAGGGCACAGGTGGGCGGAACTTGCGGGTGGCACTGCTGGGCACCGATCATCAGGGCACTGATCATCAGTGCCCTGATGATCGGTGCCGATCCCCGCTCTGACAACTGCCGGTTCTCGGCAGTACTTTCCTCACGATCTGACAGCGTGAGGAAAGTGCAGCCGAGAACCGGCACTTGCATTTCCCTCTGATCAGCGTGTCATTGGACACCGCTGATCAGGTGGTAAAAGGCCGCTGTGATTGGCCTTTTACCACATCACGTGATCAGCTGTGTCCGTAGGACACAGCGATCACGGAGATCGCCGGGTGCGTGCCCCCTGGGGCGCGTAGGAGAGCGCGTTCTGGGGGGACGTCATATGACGTCCACTCAGAACTGGCCGGCCGCAGTGCAGCCGTCATTCGGCTATCTGCGGTCGGCAACAAGTTAATTGTTAAGAAAAAAAAAAATAATAACAAGCATGCCTCGAAACTATGTTCATTTAACATTCCAACCTTTTGGCTTTAAGAAACACTTAAAAAATAAAAAAAAACAGAAAAAACTGTAGCCAGTTGCAAATGTTTTTGCAGATCAAGCAGAGGAAAAAAAATATGAAATCACTCAATTCTAAGGAAAATATTATGGAACCATGAAAACAAACACTACACTACAGTACACCAATAGTACTTTGTTGCACCACTTCTGGCTTTTATAACAGCTTGAATTCTCTCAGGCATGGATTTAACTATCGACAAACAGTATTCATCATCAACTTTCTCTTATTGCAGCTGCCAGATCAGCTTTGGAGGTTGAAGCCTTGTCATGGACCATTTTCTTTAATTGCCACCATAGATTTTCAATTGGATTGAGGTCTGGACTATTTGTAGGTCATGCTATTGAAATTATATGTCTTTTTTGAGGGAAAGTTTACACAGTTTTTGCCCTATGGCAAGATGCATTATCATTCTGAAAAATGATGTCATCATCACCAAACATCCTTTCAATTGATGGAATAAGAAAAGTGTCCAAAATATCAATATAAACTTGTGCATTTATTGAAGATTTAATGACTTTCATCTCCCCTGTACCTTTACCTGACATGCAACCCCATATCATCAATGATTGTGGAAATTTGCATGTTTTCTTCAGGCAGTCGTCTTTATACGTTTCATTGGAACAGCACTAAACAAGAATCCCAGCATCACCCCCCTGCCCAATACAGATTTGCGATTCATCAATGAATATAACTTTCATCCAGTCATCCACAGTCCATGATTGCTTTTCTTTAGCCCACTGTAACCTTGTTTTTTTCTGTTTAGATGTTAATGATGGTTTTCGTTTGGCTTTTCTGTATGTAAATCCTATTTCCTTCAGGCGATGTCTTACAGTTCGGTCACAGACATTAACTCCAGTTTCTGCCCATTTGTTCCTCATTTGATTTGTTGTGCATTTTCTGTTTTAAAGGCATATTGCTTTAAGTTTTCTTTAAGTTTTCTATTTTGACGGTTTGTTGTCTTCCTTGGTATACCAGTACGCTTCCATTTTACAGCCTTCCCATTTGATTTGTTTTTGGTCCAGATTTTAGACACAGCTGACTGGAAACAACCAACATCTTTTGCAACATTCCATAATGATTACCGTATTTTTCGCTCCATAAGACGCACTTTTTCCCCCCAAAACAGGGGGGAAAATGTCAGTGCGTCTTATGGAGTGAATGTAAAGCGGCCGGTCCGGTATTTCTGCAGCCACCATATCAGAATATCGGGGCGGCCGCTCAGCTCTTCTCTCCTGCGGGGCCTTACCTGTTCCTCGCTCCAGCGCTGCAGTCTTCCCGCGGCGGCTTCTGTGACAGCCGGGTGCCCACTGCGCATGCGCAAGAAGCGCTGCGCTTTGTGAATGGTCCGGTGTCTTCTGGGACACACGACAGGTCCCAGAAGGCTCCGGGCCTTTCACAAAGCGCAGCGCTTCTCGCTCATGCGCAGTGGGCACCCGGCTGTCACAGTAGCTGCCGCGCGAAGAAGGAACTACAGCTCCGCAGAAGTGGGAGCGGGTACCTGTCAACTTCAGGTACCCGCTCCCCCTCCCTCCCCAAAGGTCCGCAGTCTCTGGTCATCCCCTGTACTGTGTCCGCAGTCTCTGGTCATCCCCTGTACTGTGTCCGCAGTCTCTGGTCATCCCCTGTACTGTGTCTGCAGTCTCTGGTCATCTCCTGTACTGTGTCCGCAGTCTCTGGTCATCCCCTGTACTGGTCATCCCCTGTACTGTGTCTGCAGTCTCTGGCCATCTCCTGTACTGTGTCTGCAGTCTCTGGTCATCCCCTGTACTGTGTCTGCAGTCTCTGGTCATCCCCTGTACTGGTCATCCCCTGTACTGTTCTATCAGGAACTACAGCTCCGCAGAAGTGGGAGCGGGTACCTGTCAACTTCAGGTACCCGCTCCCCCTCCCTCCCCAAAGGTCCGCAGTCTCTGGTCATCCCCTGTACTGTGTCCGCAGTCTCTGGTCATCCCCTGTACTGTGTCCGCAGTCTCTGGTCATCCCCTGTACTGTGTCTGCAGTCTCTGGCCATCTCCTGTACTGTGTCTGCAGTCTCTGGTCATCCCCTGTACTGTGTCTGCAGTCTCTGGTCATCCCCTGTACTGTCTGCAGTATCTTGCCATCTCCTGTACTGTGTCCGCAGTCTCTGGTCATCTCCTGTACTGTGTCCGCAGTCTCTGATCATCTCCTGTACTGTGTCCGCAGTCTCTGGTCATCCCCTGTACTGTGTCTGCAGTCCATTGTTTCAGAATATTTTTTTTATTGTTTTTCTCCTCTAAAACCTAGGCACGTCTTATTGTCAGGTGCGTCTTATGGAGCGAAAAAATACGGTACCTTATTGAAGAAGTTTTATAATCCTCTCCTTTGTTTCAACTGACATCTATAGTGTTGGAGCCATGATTCAAGTCAATCAGCTTGTTGCAATAGCTCACCAAGGTGTGCAAACACTCTTTTTGAACTGCAGACTAATTAGCAGATGTATTCTGATGCAGATGTTTGTTTTAGAACTGCAAAGTTCATGGTGATTCCATAATATTTTCCTCAGAATTTAGTGATTCCATATTTGTTTCCTCTGCTTGATCTGCAAAAACAATTGCAATTGACTACAGTTTTCTCTCTTTTTTATTTAAAGTGTTTATTACAGCCAGAAGGTTGCTAAGATAAATGAAAATAGTTTTGAGGCCTGTCTGTGATTGTTTTTTTTTTTTCTACACAGTCAAACAATTGAATGAAGAGTGATAATTCTATACTTTTTTCCAGGGGTTATACAGCCCTTCTTATCAATAGCAACAGATCACATTAAAGGACCAAGGCAGACACCCCACCTAAAATGTCACACATGCCTACTGGCACAGTTACAATCTAGATGTGTTTGTCATTTGCAATAAACAACTTGAAATATATGACGTTATGGATAGAAGAATATCTGATAAAACAAAATGGAGTATACATAGCCATCTTATAATATTCTATATACAGTCAGGTCCATAAATATTGAGACATGGACACAATTCTAACATTTTTGGCTCTATACACCACCACAATGGATGTGAAATGAAATGAACAAGGTGTGCTTTAACTGCAGACTGTCAGCTTTAATTTGAGGGTATTTACATCCAAATCAGGTGAACGGTGTAGGAATTACAACAGTTTACAGATGTGCCTCCCACTTGTTAAGGGATCAAAAGTAATGGGACAATTGGCTTCTCAGCTGTTCCATGGCCAGGTGTGTGTTATTCCCTCATTATCCCAATTACAATGAGCAGATAAAAGGTCCAGAGTTCATTTCAAGTGTGCTATTTGCATTTGGAATCTGTTGCTGTCAACTCTCAAGATGAGATCCAAAGAGCTGTCACTATCAGTGAAGCAAGCCATCATTAGGCTGAAAAAACAAAACAAACCCATCAGAGAGATAGCAAAAACATTAGGCTTGGCCAAAACAACTGTTTGGAACATTCTTAAAAAGAAGGAACGCACCGGTGAGCTCAGCAACACCAAAAGACCCGGAAGACCATGGAAAACAACTGTGATGGATGACTGAAGAATTCTTTCCCTGGTGAAGAAAACACCCTTCACAACAGTTGGCCAGATCAAGAACACTCTCCAGGAGGTAGGTGTATGTGTGTCAAAGTCAACAATCAAGAGAAGACTTCACCAGAGTAAATACAGAGGGTTCACCACAAGATGGAAACCATTGGTGAGCCTCAAAAACAGGAAGGCCAGGTTAGAGTTTGCCAAACGACATCTAAAAAAGCCTTCACAGTTCTGGAACAACATCCTATGGACAGATGAGACCAAGATCAACTTGTACCAGAGTGATGGGAAGAGAAGAGTATGGAGAAGGAAAGGAACTGCTCATGATCCTAAGCATACCACCTCATCAGTGAAGCATGGTGGTGGTAGTGTCATGGCGTGGGCATGTATGGCTGCCAATGGAACTGCTTCTCTTGTATTTATTGACGATGTGACTGCTGACAAAAGCAGCAGGATGAATTGTGAAGTGTTTTGGGAATATTATCTGCTCATATTCAGCCAAATGCTTCACAACTCATTGGACGCCGCTTCACAGTGCAGATGGACAATGACCCAAAGCAGACTGCAAAAGCAACCAAAGAAGTGGAATGTTCTGCAATGGCCAAGTCAATCACCTGACCTGAATCCGATTGAGCATGCATTTCACTTGCTGAAGACAAAACTGAAGGGAAAATGCCCCAAGAACAAGCAGGAACTGAAGACAGTTGCAGTAGAGGCCTGGCAGAGCATTACCAGGGATGAAACCCAGCGTCTGCTGATGTCTATGCGTTCCAGACTTCAGGCTGTAATTGACTGCAAAGGATTTGTAACCAAGTATTAAAAAGTGAAAGTTTGATTTATGATTAGTATTCTGTCCCATTACTTTTGGTCCCTTAACAAGTGGGAGGCACATATGCAAACTGTTGTAATTCCTACACCGTTCACCTGATTTGGATGTAAATACCCTCAAATTAAAGCTGACAGTCTGCAGTTAAAGCACGTCTTGTTCATTTCATTTCAAATCCATTGTGGTGGTGTATAGAGCCAAAAATGTTAGAATTGTGTCCATGTCCCAATATTCATGGACCTGACTGTATGTGTGATTCAGTAAGGATCATAGTTATCCCTATACATAATGCCCTCTTTTGATCATTACTGATCACAAGCAATCATTCCTTATACACAGATGTGTTAAGGAAGGCACAAACTCTTCAGTCTTTTAAACGCATGGTCTTCTGCCAGGTTTCTTTGGAGCCTGGCAATCCCGTGCCATGTGGCCAGGTTTGCCACAGTTGTAACAAGTCAGTGTAGGATGGCTTGTTCTCTCTTTTATCACACTGGACCCATGTGGGGTCTCACAAGCTAACATTACCCTTTGTGGCTTCTTTGCCTCCGTGTCATCCATATTGTTTTGTAGATGTGTGGTTCGTTTCTTTCCGAATCAAATTTCGGCCAAATGTTTTTGTTATTCGTAGATTTGGATGTGTCAAAATTCCAAATTACAAAAATAACCAATTTAAACGATTCCTGAAATAATGACATTAAATTTGTCCAAAATTCGATTCAAAACAAATTAGAATTCAAAAACAAAATCGAACAAACATTCGAAAACCAATTTAAAGCGGAGCTCCACCCCAAAGGGGAAGTCCTGCTTTAAGGACACCCACTCCCCATTAAGGATTGGCACCTTTGGGGAGCAGGTACCCGCTCCCACTATTTCTGCGATCACCTAGGCAATGGGAAGCGGAAGTTATCCTCCCTCCCCGTAGTCTTCTGGGACACATGTTAGGTCCCAGAAGACTATGGGACCATTCACAAAGCCCAGTGCTACTCGCTCAAGCGCAGTGAGCAGTGAAGCCGCAGGCGGTCACAGCCAGGTGCCCACACTGAAGATGCTGGTGCCAGTGAAATGGGCTGTGGGACACACACACACACACCACAGGATCAAGGGACAGGTAAATGTCCATTTTTTAAAAGTCATCAGGTACAGTTTTTGTAGCTGCTGACATTTTTTTTTATTTTCAAATCTACATGTGTATGGCCAGCTTAACTTTTCGAATTCGGTTGAACTTTTTTGAATTCGGTTTAAATATTTTCGGTTTCAAATGACGTTTCGAAATTTGTTGAACCAATTTAAAATGTGAGCGAATTTTTGAATTTGGTCAAAATGTTTTCAAATTGAATTTGAATTACCAAAACGAATCCCGAAAATGAATTGAATGAATTTACCAAATCCAGCTACACAAAATTTATTAGATTTTGAATCGAAACAAAACAAAAGTTTTTGTTTTGCACATTGTTTTGTATATTGGAAGCCACAGAGGTTAAAGCTTGCAGATTCTTCGTTTTCCCCTCTGGATAACAGACGGGTAACTTATGCTGAATGGCTTTTCTGAGTCCCATTCCCCACATTGTGACTAACATGGGAGCCAGGGCAGCAGAATCTGTATTCTGCCCTTTCTCTGTGACAGCCACTTTGAACCTATCTGTATATTTATGTACTTCTTCTTTGGCTCCCTTTGCCATTGAACTTACCTTTTTTCAAGAGGCTGCTGGGAAAAATATGTCCTATGGCAGCCTTCAGCTTTTCACGTTTTGACACGGCGACGTCTGGAGAATGCTGTGGGCCAAGGCATGTGTTTAACTCATCTAGCTTATACAATCCTGCCTCAGGTATCATTAACTCAAAATCACTTATACCTGTTTCTCGTTTAATTATTCTCAGCATGTCTTCACAGTTTGCCCTGTAGCTGATTGCAATATTACACAGCTGCTGAACAAACAAGTGAGGCTGTGCCTGGGCTTCGGCAAAGTATTCAAGAAAGTATTCATTTCACCTGGAGTCTAAGGCACATGATGAGTTATTGTTCCTGTCAGCTGCTGACTTTCATTTATGCTCTCTGTTCTCTCACAGGGTACAGCCTTTATTTCTGCTTTCTATCCTTTCTAAGATTATAATTAGGTTCCCTTGCCTCACCCATAGTGGTGTCTGGAGCATCCTACTTATCCCACTTATCATGAGGCAACGGGGGATACTCATAGAGAGGGGGAGGTGATGCTTCCCCTGAGGGGCTATTCTGCATACTTACCCCCTTAGGTGATCCTATACTGGAGCTTCCTGCTGTACTACCTTCAGTACATTGCGGAGTCAGCACCTGCGGAGAGGTAAACTCTTTCAGCTGTGCTGATGCCTTTGGTGATTCGACATATGAGGATAAAGTTCCATTGTATGATGGAGGTGGAGGTCTCCCACTGCTAGACACCCCATCTTCTATCATGGGCCTACTAGGATTTCTTATGAGTGTCTTTTCCAACAGGTGAGTGCTCATAATCATTTCCTATGACATTTCACCTTTTTCCTCTGACTCCTTGGGCAATACTGCCATAAGGATTTTAGATGTTTTCAAGTAGGCCTCCTTGGCCCATCTTGCCCAAGCCACTAATTCGTTTGGTTCAGTCATTTTACTTTTAAAATTGTGACGCAGCGCAGTCCAGACTCTGACATTATACTGTAAGTCCCCTGTATAGCACAGGGTAATTAGTGACCTGTGCCAGTCTGTGCTATTTCTTAAGGTATTTAATCACCCATTTACCATATCGAGCCCTTAGTTCTTGACGAGGGGTCGAAGGAGGTCCTTTAACTTTAGTGCTTCCACCCAGCTGATTCCTCATATTGTCAAATCCCTGGATATTCTGTTTTCCCCTTTTCTGAAGTTGAGTATTATTATTATTATTATACAGTATTTATAAAGCGCCAATAGTTCGCTCAGCACTGTACATTACAAAGGGGGACAGAACATGTGACAGAACAATAACAATACAATGCAAAACATGAGGGGATTGAGGGCCCTGCTCTTTCGAGCTTACAATCTAGGAGGGAGGGGGTGGTGGCACAGGAGGAGATAGCTGTGGGGGATGGAGTGGTAGGAAGAGTGGAGGAGGTCGGCAAGTTAGCAGGGGGTGGGGTAGGCTTCCCTGAAGAGATGGGTTTTCAGGGTGCGCCTAAAGGAGAGGAGAGTAGGTGATAATCTGATGGGTTGGGGCAGGGAGTTCCAGAGGATGGGTGACACCCTGGAGAAGTCCTGGAGGCGGGCATGGGAGGAGGAGACCAGGGAACTAGAGAGAAGGAGGTCTTGTGAGGAGCGGAGTGTGCGTGCTGGGCGGTACTTGGATATTAGGTCAGTGATGTAGTTCGGGGCAGTATGGTGGACAGCTTTGTACGTCAGCATTAGGATTTTGAATTCGATCCGTTGCGCAATTGGAAGCCAGTGGAGGGATTGGCAGAGGGGGATGGCGGAGACAGAGCGGTTGGAAAGGTGAATGAGTCTGGCAGCCGTATTCAGGATCGACTGAAGCGGGGATAGCCAGCGGCGAGGCAGGCCAGTGAGGAGGGAGTTGCAGTAGTCGAGTCGTGATATGATGACGGAGTGGATGAGCTGTTTAGTGGTTTCTGGGGTTAGGAACGTGCGGATTTTGGCGATGTTGCGGAGGTGGAGTCTGCACGAGTTTGTTAAAGATTGGACTTGGGGCTGGAAGGATAGGTTGGAGTCCAGAATGACACCCAGTACTCTGGCCTGCAGGGCGGGTTTGATGGTAGCGTTGTTGGACGTGATGGAGAAATCAATGGGGGGTGGTGTCCGGGCTGGGGGGAAGACAAGAAACTCGGTTTTGGAGAGGTTCAATTTAAGGAAGTGGAGCGACATCCAGTCTGATATGTCGCTCAGTAGGTGTGTGATTCGGGCTGAGACCAAGGGGGTGAGGTGGGGGGTTGAGAGATATATTTGTGTGTCGTCAGCATAGAGGTGGTAGTTGAAGCCGTGAGAGTGTATGAGTTGGCCAAGGGAGGAGGTATAGATGGAGAAGAGAAGGGGCCCGAGGACAGAGCCTTGAGGGACCCCAACAGAGAGGGGGAGTGAGGGGGAGGTGGTAGCATTATAGGTAACGCTGAAGGAGCGTTGTGACAAGTAGGATGAGAGCCAGGAGAGAGCAGAATCTCTGAGGCCGAGGGAGTGTAGTTTTTTGAGGAGGAGGGGGTGGTCGACTGTGTCGAAGGCCGCAGAGAGGTCAAGGAGTAGGAGCACTGAATAGTGGCCATTAGCTTTGGCGGTTAGCAGGTCGTTGGAGAGTTTGAGTAAGGCAGTTTCGGTGGAGTGTAGGGGACGGAAGCCGGACTGTAGGGGATCGAGGAGGTTGTTGTCGTTGAGGTGAGAGCATAGGCGGGTGTAGACTAGGCGCTCGAGGAGTTTAGATGTAAATGGGAGCAGGGAGATGGGTCTGAAGTTGTTCGGGTCATTGGGGTCCAGGGAGGGCTTTTTAAGTATGGGGGTGATGTGTGCATGTTTCAGAGGGGAGGGGAAAGTGCCTGAGGAGAGGGAGAGATTGAAGATGTGGGTGAGGGAGCGTAGGATGGAGGAGGAGGAAGGTCGTAGGAGTTGTGAGGGGATAGGGTCGAGGGGGCAGGTGGTGAGGTGGGCATCAGAGAGGATCTTGGAGACTTCCTCGATGGTAGTAAGGTCAAAGGTGCGGAGTGTGGGGGGAGCTTCAGTATGAGGAATGTAGGGTGGGGTGGAAGAGGAGGTCAAAGCAGTGGTGGGGCCGTGGGAGAGGGGTGATGAGGGGGTAGCTGAGTGAGGGTGAAGGGGGTTGGAGAGAGTTTGAGCAGCGACGAAGTCCCTGCGGGTTATGTCGAGGGGGAGGGGGGATAAGGGGGTAGCTGTGTGAGAGGGGACGGGTTGAGAGGGCGTGTGAGTTGCGGCAATGTCCTTGCGAATTGTGTCAATCTTGTTTTTGAAGTGATTGGCAATCTCAAGGGCAGTGAGTGAGGTGCTGGGTGGAGGTGGGGGTGGAGAGAGTAGAGAGCTGAAGGCAGAGAAGAGTCGGCGAGGATTGGAGGAGAGGGCCTTGATGAGGGTCAAGAAGTAGGCCTGTTTGGCAGCATGGAGGGAGGAGGTGTAGGTGCGGAAGGCAGATTTGTAGCGGGTGAAGGCTTGTTGGGATCTGGTTTTGCGCCATAGTCGCTCCAGGGCATGGCTTTGTCGTTTGAGGGTTTTGGTGTGATCAGTCTGCCAGGGCTGGAGCGGTCGGGGTCTGATGTTGCGTGTGGTTAAAGGCGCTAGGGAGTCAAGGGCTGTTGAGAGCGCATTGTTGTAGGCGGTCAAAGCCAAGTCGGGGCAGGACAGGGGGAGGATGCGGTCGTGGAGTTGATCAGCTGCAGAGTGGAGGGAGGCAGGGTTAAGGTTGCGGAGGTTACGGCTGGTAGTAGTGTGACATTTGGAGGGGTAGGCGTTGGAGGACGAGGAGATAGAGAAGGTGATCAGGTTGTGGTCAGAGAGAGGGAAGGGGGTGTTAGTGAGGTTGTGGGGAGCGCAGCGGTTGGAGAAGACAAGGTCCAGGATATTTCCGTCGGAGTGGGTGGTGGATTGTATGCACTGTGCAAGTGCAAAGGAGGAGGTTAGGTGGAGGACACGGGCTGTGTCTGGGTTGTCGAGGTTGACAGGGATGTTGAAATCCCCGAGGATGATGGTGGGTAGCTCAGAGGAGAGGAAGAAGGGTAGCCAGGAGGAGAAGTCATCCAGGAAGCGGGGTATGGATCCAGGAGGCCGGTATATCACAGCAATCTTCAGGGGGGTTGGGGAGAATAGTCGGACGCAGTGGGCCTTGAAGGAGGAGAAGGATAGGGAGGGGGGGTTTGGGAGGACTCGGAAGGTGCTCTGCGGTGACAGGAGCAGACCAACCCCACCACCTTTACGACCGTTAGGCCTGGGTGAATGGGTCCAGGTGAGACCTCCGTAGGAGAGTGCAGCAGGGGAGGTAGAGTCAGTGGGCTGGATCCAGGTTTCCGTGATCGCTAGGAGGTTGAGGGAGCGGGAAACAAAGAGGTCGTGGATGGCGGTAAGCTTGTTGCACACCGAACGGGCGTTCAGGAGTGCACATGAAAACGGGGGGGAGATTTTAGGGAGCAGGGGGACAGATACTAAGTTGTGGGGGTTGCAGTAGGACGTGGAGGTGGGAGGGTGTTGAGCGGGTGAGGGATGTGGAGGGCCAGGATTCGGGGAGATGTCCCCCACGGTTAGGAGGAGGAGAAGGGTGAGAAAGGTGGCATGGGAGCGGGATGTGCAGGAGTAGGCAGAAGCCTGGCCAAAAGCGTCTCCTTTCTATTTTTACACCTTTCTTCTAAACAAAAGGTGTTTCCCTTCTGCCACCAGGACAGAACACTCAACTTCCCTTGTACCTCCTGCACTTCCTACTTGAAAGAGGCACTTTCTCACCCCCCGGTTGGTGAGACACAAAGGGTTGGCTGCTCAGATTCTTTGGTTTTCCCATCTTTTGTCTGCTAGGTGTATTTCTTCGTGCATGATGCAGAACCATATTAGGTTCACGATGAACCTTACCCTCCCCCGGCTGCTTCCACTCTTCAGTTAGTGTAGTCTTACACAGCTACAGTTATTCACTCACTCAGTGCACTGTGGTTTCACAAAGATTAGAGAGGTTAGCCTTTCCTTCACTACTGAGACACTTTTCCCCCGCAGCTTTTTCCTCCCCCTTCCTCCTAACTGGCATAGACGTCACTCGCCCTTTTTACATAATAGTTAAGATCACAAATGGCAAAGCCTTTTTGTCTGTCTCTCCAGACTTTAAACACCACAATCAAAGGAAATAAAACACAATAACAGATAAAGAAGGTGTCAACTATTACTCCTGATTTTTCACAAGCATTATAGATCACCAGAGGATAGCATGACCTGGTTGCTTTGTCTGGATACATCAGCAAATGTTTGTAATCCTCCTTCTGTCCCATGAGCACTGTCTGTGACATGAGCCAGGGTGGGGGTCTGTCTCTGTTTTAACACAATTATTGCCAATAGTATTCATGCAATGACTCTCAGCACTATTACAAAAATATCAAATATGAATAAAGATGTAGTACTTTTACTGTATGTGTTATTCATTAATTACTTCTCTTACAACTCTATACAGAACTGAAGATCCTTTACTTACCCTCCTGTTTCTAATGTATGATAGTATTGACAGAATTATACATATCAGAAAGCTTACAACTATTAAATCAATTATCATCGGCAACTATATTAACATGTAGTTCATCTTCTTAATATTGGTGCATAGGTCCTTTAAGCACACAGAGCTTTTAAGTGCTTGTTAGAGGCATACATACAGTCTAGACCAGGGGTGGGCAAACTTTTTGACTTGAGGGCCGCAATGGGTTCATATATTGGACCCGGGGGCCAGACCAAGAGTAGATGAATGATGTGTATGTGTGAATTAATATAAATTAAATTAAAATTTGTAACATTAAATGTTTAGATTAATTTAAGGTAGAAAAGCATAAAAAGAGTTATTTTACAAAACGTTTATGCCGCCCACTAGCTGCTGGCCGGCCCAGCCACTACCATGCCATCCATAGTAAGGATAGTAATAATCCCCCATAGTAAGCATAGTAATTAATCCCCCATAGTAATTCATCCCCCATATAGTAATTCATCCCCCTATAGTAATTCATTCCCCATATTAATTCATCCCCCATATTAATTCATCCCTCATATAGTATTTCATCCCCCATAGTACTATTACCCCCCAAGTAGTAAGCCAAGTCCCCCCTGTGTCAATTTACTTACCTTTGCTCCGCGCGTTCCTCTCGCCGTGTTCCCGCGCCGTTCCGGTCTTCAGGGCGGACTGTGAGAGGAGCCTAGCTCCCCTCACGTTCGTCACGCTGCCCCACCTACACACATCCTGACAGCCAATGTTTGCCTGCCCTGGCTGTTTTTTTTTTTTTATCACGCTCCGCGGGCCGGATTAAAAGGTCCGCCGGGCCGTATACGGCCCGCGGGCCGTAGTTTGCCCATTGCTGGTCTAGACAAGCTGCCAACACTTTCAGCATCAAGATGGTACATGTATCAAATAACACATAACCTCACCCTAGCAATGAACCAGGGCTCTCCAGCTTACAGCATGGCTCTGCAGGTTAATGTAATCAATTATGGGAGAAGAAAAGGGATGACAGAGCAGGATAACACAGGTAAGTAAATTTTTTATAATTTAATATTTTATTAATTTTTCAATTACCATTTCTTGTATACAAAAGTCAATAAAACAAACATACACATATAAATATTCTCAATTTTGTGTATCCTTGTATCAAAACATTACCATTCTTCTAGTAATCTATTTACCCCTTCCCCTCCCGCCCTATTTCCTGAACCTCCCTGTGCCCCCCGGTCCTGATTATGCATTTACCAACTCTTTCAATACTTCCTATTCTGAAGTTGATTACTTTAATAATACAGTTATTGCACATATTCTAGGTATAGGTTTGATTTTAAAAAACTTTCCCACTTTATACGGAAAACCTTAATTTGATCCTCATCTGTATGATAAAGTTTCTCTATTCTATATGTCTTCTCTACCCTATCCACCCAATCTTTTATTTTCAGTACTTGTTGTTCCCACCAAAACTTGGGTATCAAGCCCTTCGCTGCATTCAGGTAGTACAATAATCCAGATTTTTTAACTGAGAGCTCCGTGCCATAAAAAAAAGACAGTATTCTTGAATTTTGTGACATTCCCACCAAATGTAAAACATTGTGCCTCTCCCTCCGCATCCACGTCAAGACAAAAGAGAATTGTCTCCACTTATTCTATGTGCTACACTCGGTGTTATATACCATCTTACCAAACACTTGTAATTCATTTCAACCTCTCTCATATTTACATTTTCATGAATGAAACTATACATTTTCTTCTGCTTTCCCTCATCAATTTTTATTCCTATATCCCTTTCCCATTTCTCTATAAGTGGTGGTCCTTTAACCGTGACTAATCCTGTGAGAATCGTATATATTTTTGAAATCCTGTGCTTCCCATCTCCCCGTGTATCTACTAAGTGCTCAAAGGGGTTCCAATCCTCTTTTTTTCTTAATGGCTTTGGGAGGTTCCCTATAAAATGTTTTAGTTGACCATATCGCCATTCGTCCATTCTCAAAAATATTTCCCTCTTACTTTCTAAAAATATTTCCCTCTTTCTAATTTGCTAAGTGAACATATTGCCTCTCCCTTCATTATATCTCCTAATTGAATATCTTTCTTCCTTATCCACTTCTCTGTGATACTTTCTTTACCTGGTGGGAAAAACTCTGTGGATCCTAAAGACATTAACAATGAATTGTATTCCCATCCTACTTGTTTATGTAAGGCATCCCAAACTCTTAGAATATTACGTGTGAACCAACTTGTGTTTTCTGTTAATCCCGATATTGAGGAGGTAACCAAATAATTCTACTTAAATTTGTGTAACCTAATGTGTTTTCTATTTTTACCCAACTTTTCTCCTGTGCATTAAATGTTCAAACATAAATTCTCGGCAAAATTACTGAGTTATAATATCTTTTCAGGTCTGGTACTCCCAAGCCACCTTTCTCTTTATCTCTACTCAAAATTTCATAACTTATTCTAGGCTTCTTGTTTCTCCATATAAATCTTGTTAAAATCTTTTTAATTATTCTAAAATACCCCTCTGGTAGCTTAATTGATATCATTTGAAATTTGTATAGTATTTTTGGAACAATTATCATTTTTATCAGGTTTATCCGTCCCACCGATGACTGAAAACCCCATCCTAGTTTCTTTATTTCATCCTTAATCTCGTTTAATAATGGGATATAATTTATTCTATATAAGTTCTTTAAAGATACTGTTAATTTTATACCAAGATATTTTAATTCTCTCTCTCTCCAAACAAAGGGGAATTCCTCCTGTAACTTTTTTTTCTCTGCGAAGTGAAACAACAAGAAGCGCACCAACCTTGTGCATTACCTCAATAACCAAAATTTATTAAATGAAGGAAAGGTACTCACAAACAGCGAATAAAAACAGGCATGTAAGTCCACCCAGGGACTTCAAAGGTAAGAGGCCAGCGCGAATCCCATCATGGGTGTAGGCACTCAGTCCAGCTGACGCGTTTCGAAGGTCATGCCTTCTTCCTCATGATGGGATTCGCGCTGGCCTCTTACCTTTGAAGTCCCTGGGTGGACTTACATGCCTGTTTTTATTCGCTGTTTGTGAGTACCTTTCCTTCATTTAATACATTTTGGTTATTGAGGTAATGCACAAGGTTGGTGCGCTTCTTGTTGTTTCACTTCGCAGTTTGTTCGGGCTTCCCCAGTCTTGGTTTGGAGCTGCACGACCTTGGATACTCCGGTGGTTGCTTCTCCTGAGTTTTTAATCCTAATTCTACCTAATTCCACCTACTCACCACTGGCCTGGGTCCCAGAGCAGGAGAAATCGTTTTCACTTTTTTTCTCTGTCTGTAGAAGGTTTATGTTTAAGATCTCTGTTTTAGTTGGATTAATTTTTAAATTTGACACCTCACCATATTCTATTAAAGATTTCATTAAATTTGGCAATGTTATCCTTGGGTTTCCTACATAAAACAACATGTCGTCTGCATAAGCTGCCACCTTATGCTCCATTTCTCCTACCCAGATTCCTTTTATGTCTATATTATTCCTGATGGTAGCCAGGAGCGATTCCAGAGATAATACATATAACAGTGGAGACAGAGGGCATCCCTGTCTAGTTCCATTCTGCATCCCAATGTATTCTGATAACTCCCCATTAACAATAACTGCTGCCGAAGGTTGACTGTACAGTTTCCTTATCCATTCTCTCATTCTAGATCCCATTCCCAGCACCTCCAAAGTATCTAACGTAAATCCCCAGTTTACTCTATCAAATGCCTTTTCAGCATCGATCAAAAGAACCACCATGGGGGTTTTCTCCTTCCTACTTTTCTGTATAAGAAACAATGATCTTAATCCATTGTCTCTACCCTCCCTCCCTGGGACAAATCCTACTTGATCTATATGTATCCATTCGGGCATTAAGTCATTCAGCCTATTTGCCAAAACTTTTGCATATAGTTTAGTATCTGTATTTAATAAGGAAATCGGTCTGTAACTTGAACAGAGAGTGTCATCTTTGCCTTCCTTATGTATGAGTACCACATGAGCTTGTAGGGATTCCTTTCTCATTTCCATCTCTCCTCCCAATGCATTCATATATGTCCTCAATTTGGGTATTAATATTTCTTCATATTTTTTATAGTATCTCACTGTATATCCATCGGGTCCTGGACTTTTCCCAGCAGCAGTACTTTTTATGCTAGATGTATTTCTTCCTGCGTTATTGGTATTTCAAGGGATTTTAATTGTTCTTCACTTAATTTCGGCAAACCCGCCTTTTTATTTATGCCCGTCTTCTGTTTTTTTTTTAACTTCCTCCTCACCTATGGTACCATGAGCTCAATATTATATACTGTAGCTTACTATAGTATTCGTTAAACACTTTTACTATATCTTTAGTTAAATACACTAATTATCCTTTATTATCTCTTATTTTCTCTATAGAATTCCTAGATTTTTTCTTCCTCTGAGCCCTCATTAAATACTTTCCTGGTCTATCACCCCATCTATATCTCTCACTTTTCATTCTATTATACACTCTCCTCTTCTCTTCTTCCAGGAAATTATTTAATTCTTCTCTTTTATATATTATCTTCTGCATAGTCTCTTTTGTTACTCTATTTTTATGTATCTGCTCTAGATCACAAAGTTCTCCCAAAAGCAAGAGCATGATCAGAAATTGACATGGTTTCAATATTTACTTTAACCAGAGACTCAATAAGTCTATGGTCCAACATTATGTAATCCAATCTTGAATACATCTCATGTGCAGGAGAGTAGAACGTATAGTCTCTGTCCTTGAAATGCTTAATTCTCCAAATATCCACAAGTTGGTATTGAAATATAATTTTTTTTTAACTTTTTCAAAGACCTACTACTCTCTCTCTACACCGGAGAGGCAACATCTATCTGTGGATCATTATAAAAATTGAAGTCTCCTGCCACTATCAAATTACCTTTTTTAAAATCCATTAATTTCCTCAGGATATTTTTTAAATATATTACCAGTTTCTTATTGGAGTCTGCTGGGGAAGAGAAATAATACTGTCAGTCAGTATGACATGCAGATGAGTGCCGTCGATCTTAGAATCACCGCACACTTCACTCATTTGGGCAGTCACGGGGCCAAAACCAGAGTGTGGAGCCACAGTGTGGCGGTGGAGGCAGCAGCAATGGGAGGCCATACAGCACCCTATGACAAAAATGGAAACCACCAGCAGTGTGAGGAGACCTGAAAGTGGCACATGGCAGAGTGTGGCAATGGAGACAGCAGCAATGGGAGGCCGTACAGGGACCAATGACACACTCTGGACCTGGCAGCAGCATGAGGGGGCGGTACAGGGGCCCATGACAGATTACGGGCCTGGCAGCAGCATGAGGAGTCGGTACGGGGGCCCATGGCAGATTAGGGGCCTGGCAGCAGCTATGGGAGGACCGTAATCTGCCAGCACCCTATGACAAAAAATGGAACACACCAGCAGCAATGGGAGGCCATACAGCACCCTATGACAAAAATGGAAACCACCAGCAGTGTGAGGAGACCTGAAAGTGGCACATGGCAGAGTGTGGCGATGGAGACAGCAGCAATGGGAGGCCGTACAGGGACCCATGAGAGACTCTGGACTTGGCAGCAGCATGAGGAGGCGGTATAGGGGCCCATGGCAGATTAGGGGCCTGGCAGCAGCTATGGGAGGCCCGTAATCTGCCAGCACCCTATGACAAAAAATGGAACACACCAGCAGTGTGAGGAGACCTGAAAGTGGCACATGTTTGGGGCATGATTCATGGCGGATTTAGTCAGTTGTGTCAGGAACTGGTGGTTTGAAATCCAGACTAATCCACGCCTGATTCATTTTCACAAACGTGAGTCTCTCCACACTTTGGGTGGACAGTCGTGTCCTCCGCGGAGTTGCAATACCTCCTGCCGCACTAAACACGCGCTCCGATGCCACGCTACTGGCCGGGCATGACAGCCTATCAAGGGCAAATTCAGCTAGTTGGGGCCAAAGGTCAAGTTTCGTTGCCCAGTAGTCAAGGGGATTGTCTACCTCGGTTGGCAGGGTGCTGTCCAACTAGCCCTAAGCCTGTTGTTTGAGGTCCTGCTCCAGGTCCACCTGATGCTGCTGGTGGAGCTGCCACTGCTCCTACCACCCCACCCCTCCCCTGCTGCCATGGCAGCGGAAAGCAAGCGCACAGGGCCCACAGTGTCTGAGGATGGACGTTGGCGCAGACAGGCAGAGACCAGCTGACTACATAGGTGGTTTTTATAGTACGTTATTTTGGCCTCCCTCTCAGCAGGTGTGAAAAAGGCCACCATTTTTGAACGGTAGCGAGGGTCCAACAAGGTGGACAGCCAAAAGTCATCCCTCTGTCTGATGGTTATTATTCGGCTGTCGCTACGCAAGCAAGCGAGCATGCTATGGGCCATTTGTGCCAAGGAATGCGAGGGACTCCCTGCCTCCATCTCCACAGCATACTGCCACGGTGCGTCTGGGTCCTCTGTCTCCTCTTCCTCCTCCTCTACCAGATGCTCCTGCTCCTCCACTCCTGTCCGCTGAGTGGAAAAACCACCCATTTCACTCAATAATTCCTGAGCACCAATGTCCTCCTCTACCTCCTCCTCTTCTTCCTGTCCTGCCCCCACAGGGTCATGTGGCGTTAAGATCTGTGCGCCACGTCTACCGCACCCTGACCAGCCATTGTTAACAGCATTTGTTCCAGGACGTGCAACAGAGGAATGACATCGTTCATCCCATAGTCCTGCCGACTCACGAATAGCGTGGCCTCCTCAAAGGGCCTGAGCAAGCGCAGGTGTCACGCATGAGCTGCCAATGGCTGACATCTAAGTTACACAGGGAGTACCTTTATCCGCTTTTAACATCAGGAAATCTGTGATGGCCTTTTGCTGTTCGTAAAGGCGGTCTAACATATGTAGGGTTGAATTCCACCTTGTTGCAACGTCACAGCATGAGGAGTCGGTACGGGGGCCCATGGCAGATTACGGGCCTGGCAGCAGCAATGGGAGGCCCGTAATCTGCCAGCACCCTATGTCAAAAAATTGAACACACCAGCAGTGTGTGAGGAGACCTGAAAGTGGCACATGGCAGAGTGTGGCGATGGAGACAGCAGCAATGGGAGGCCGTATAGAGACCCATGAGAGACTCTGGACCTGGCAGCAGCATGAGGAGGTGGTATAGGGACCCATGGCAGATTAGGGGCCTGGCAGCAGCTATAGGAGGCCCGTAATCTGCCAGCACCCTATGACAAAAAATGGAACACACCAGCAGTGTGAGGAGACCTGAAAGTGGCACATGGCATGAGACACTGTGGACCTGGCAGCAGCATGAGGAGGCGGTATAGGGGCCCATGGCAGATTAGGGGCCTGGCAGCAGCTATGGGAGGCCCGTAATCTGCCAGCACCCTATGTCAAAAAATTCAACACACCAGCAGTGTGTGAGGAGACCTGAAAGTGGCACATGGCAGAGTGTGGCGATGGAGACAGCAGCAATGGGAGGCCGTACAGGGACCCATGAGAGACTCTGGACCTGGCAGCAGCATGAGGAGGTGGTATAGGGGCCCATGGCAGATTAGGGGCCTGGCAGCAGCTATAGGAGGCCTGTAATCTGCCAGCACCCTATGTCAAAAAATTGAACACACCAGCAGTGTGAGGAGACCTGAAAGTGGCACATGGCATGAGACACTGTGGACCTGGCAGCAGCATGAGGAGGCGGTACAGGGGCCCATGGAAGATTAGGGGCCTGGCAGCAGCTATAGGAGGCCCGTAATCTGCCAGCACCCTATGACAAAAAATGGAACACACCAGCAGTTTGAGGAGACCTGAAAGTGGCACATGGCAGAGTGTGACGATAGAGACAGCAGCAATGGGAGGCCGTACAGGGACCCATGACAGACTCTGGACTTGGCAGCAGCATGAGGAGGCGGTATAGGGGCCCATGGCAGATTAGGGGCCTGGCAGCAGCTATAGGAGGCCCGTAATCTGCCAGCACCCTATGACAAAAAATGGAACACACCTGCAGTGTGAGGAGACCTGAAAGTGGCACATGGCATGAGACACTGTGGACCTGGCAGCAGCATGAGGAGGCGGTATAGGGGCCCATGGCAGATTAGGGGCCTGGCAGCAGCTATGGGAGGCCCGTAATCTGCCAGCACCCTATGTCAAAAAATTCAACACACCAGCAGTGTGAGGAGACCTGAAAGTGGCACATGGCAGAGTGTGGCGATGGAGACAGCAGCAATGGGAGGCCGTACAGGGACCCATGACAGACTCTGGACTTGGCAGCAGCATGAGGAGGCGGTATAGGGGCCCATGGCAGATTAGGGGCCTGGCAGCAGCTATGGGAGGCCCGTAATCTGCCAGCACCCTATGTCAAAAAATAGAACACACCAGCAGTGTGAGGAGACCTGAAAGTGGCACATGTCATGAGACACTGTGGACCTGGCAGCAGCATGAGGAGGCGGTACAGGGGCCCATGGCAGATTAGGGGCCTGGCAGCAGCTATGGGAGGCCCGTAATCTGCCAGCACCCTATGTCAAAAAATTGAACACACCAGCAGTGTGAGGAGACCTGAAAGTGGCACATGGCAGAGTGTGGCGATGGAGACAGCAGCAATGGGAGGCCGTACAGGGACCCATGAGAGACTCTGGACCTGGCAGCAGCATGAGGAGGCGGTATAGGGGCCCATGGCAGATTAGGGGCCTGGCAGCAGCTATGGGAGGCCCGTAATCTGCCAGCACCCTATGTCAAAAAATTCAACACACCAGCAGTGTGAGGAGACCTGAAAGTGGCACATGGCATGAGACACTGTGGACCTGGCAGCAGCATGAGGAGGCTGTACAGGGGCCCATGGCAGATTAGGGGCCTGGCAGCAGCTATAGGAGGCCCGTAATCTGCCAGCACCCTATGACAAAAAATGGAACACACCAGCAGTGTGAGGAGACCTGAAAGTGACACATGGCATGAGACACTGTGGACCTGGCAGCAGCATGAGGAGGCGGTATAGGGGCCCATGGCAGATTAGGGGCCTGGCAGCAGCTATGGGAGGCCCGTAATCTGCCAGCACCCTATGTCAAAAAATTCAACACACCAGCAGTGTGAGGAGACCTGAAAGTGGCACATGGCAGAGTGTGGCGATGGAGACAGCAGCAATGGGAGGCCGTACAGGGACCCATGACAGACTCTGGACTTGGCAGCAGCATGAGGAGGCGGTATAGGGGCCCATGGCAGATTAGGGGCCTGGCAGAAGCTATGGGAGGCCCGTAATCTGCCAGCACCCTATGTCAAAAAATTGAACACACCAGCAGTGTGAGGAGACCTGAAAGTGGCACATGGCATGAGACACTGTGGACCTGGCAGCAGCATGAGGAGGCGGTACAGGGGCCCATGGCAGATTAGGGGCCTGGCAGCAGCTATGGGAGGCCCGTAATCTGCCAGCACCCTATGTCAAAAAATTCAACACACCAGCAGTGTGTGAGGAGACCTGAAAGTGGCACATGGCAGAGTGTGGCGATGGAGACAGCAGCAATGGGAGGCCGTACAGGGACCCATGACAGACTATGGACTTGGCAGCAGCATGAGGAGGCGGTAAAGGGGCCCATGGCAGATTAGGGGCCTGGCAGCAGCTATGGGAGGCCCGTAATCTGCCAGCACCCTATGTCAAAAAATTCAACACACCAGCAGTGTGAGGAGACCTGAAAGTGGCACATGGCATGAGACACTGTGGACCTGGCAGCAGCATGAGGAGGCTGTACAGGGGCCCATGGCAGATTAGGGGCCTGGCAGCAGCTATAGGAGGCCCGTAATCTGCCAGCACCCTATGACAAAAAATGGAACACACCAGCAGTGTGAGGAGACCTGAAAGTGGCACATGGCAGAGTGTGGCGATGGAGACAGCAGCAATGGGAGGCCGTACAGGGACCCATGACAGACTCTGGCCTTGGCAGCAGCATGAGGAGGCGGTATAGGGGCCCATGGCAGATTAGGGGCCTGGCAGCAGCTATAGGAGGCCCGTAATCTGCCAGCACCCTATGACAAAAAATGGAACACACCAGCAGTGTGAGGAGACCTGAAAGTGACACATGGCATGAGACACTGTGGACCTGGCAGCAGCATGAGGAGGCGGTATAGGGGCCCATGGCAGATTAGGGGCCTGGCAGCAGCTATGGGAGGCCCGTAATCTGCCAGCACCCTATGTCAAAAAATTCAACACACCAGCAGTGTGAGGAGACCTGAAAGTGGCACATGGCAGAGTGTGGCGATGGAGACAGCAGCAATGGGAGGCCGTACAGGGACCCATGACAGACTCTGGACTTGGCAGCAGCATGAGGAGGTGGTATAGGGGCCCATGGCAGATTAGGGGCCTGGCAGAAGCTATGGGAGGCCCGTAATCTGTCAGCACCCTATGTCAAAAAATTGAACACACCAGCAGTGTGAGGAGACCTGAAAGTGGCACATGGCATGAGACACTGTGGACCTGGCAGCAGCATGAGGAGGCGGTACAGGGGCCCATGGCAGATTAGGGGCCTGGCAGCAGCTATGGGAGGCCCGTAATCTGCCAGCACCCTATGTCAAAAAATTGAACACACCAGCAGTGTGTGAGGAGACCTGAAAGTGGCACATGGCAGAGTGTGGCGATGGAGACAGCAGCAATGGGAGGCCGTACAGGGACCCATGACAGACTCTGGACTTGGCAGCAGCATGAGGAGGCGGTATAGGGGCCCATGGCAGATTAGGGGCTTGGCAGCAGCTATAGGAGGCCCGTAATCTGCCAGCACCCTATGTCAAAAAATGGAACACACCAGCAGTGTGAGGAGACCTGAAAGTGGGACATGGCAGAGTGTGGCGATGGAGACAGCAGCAATGGGAGGCTGTACAGGGACCCATGACAGACTCTGGACTTGGCAGCAGCATGAGGAGGCGGTATGGGGGCCCATAGCAGATTACGGGCCTGGCAGCAGCAATGGGAGGCCTGTAATCTGCCAGCACCCTATGACAAAAAAATGGAACACACCAGCAGTGTGTGAGGAGACCTGAAAGTGGCACATGGCAGAGTGTGGCGATGGAGACAGCAGCAATGGGAGGCCATACAGGGACCCATGAGAGACTCTGGACCTGGCAGCAGCATGAGGAGGCGGTACAGGGGCCCATGGCAGATTAGGGGCCTGGCAGCAGCAATGGGAGGCCCGTAATCTGCCAGCACCCTATGACAAAAAATGGAACACACCAGCAGTGTGAGGAGACCTGAAAGTGGCACATGGCATGAGACACTGTGGACCTGGCAGCAGCATGAGGAGGCGGTATAGGGGCCCATGGCAGATTAGGGGCCTGGCAGCAGCTATGGGAGGCCCGTAATCTGCCAGCACCCTATGTCAAAAAATTCAACACACCAGCAGTGTGAGGAGACCTGAAAGTGGCACATGGCATGAGACACTGTGGACCTGGCAGCAGCATGAGGAGACTGTACAGGGGCCCATGGCAGATTAGGGGCCTGGCAGCAGCTATAGGAGGCCCGTAATCTGCCAGCACCCTATGACAAAAAATGGAACACACCAGCAGTGTGAGGAGACCTGAAAGTGACACATGGCATGAGACACTGTGGACCTGGCAGCAGCATGAGGAGGCGGTATAGGGGCCCATGGCAGATTAGGGGCCTGGCAGCAGCTATGGGAGGCCCGTAATCTGCCAGCACCCTATGTCAAAAAATTCAACACACCAGCAGTGTGAGGAGACCTGAAAGTGGCACATGGCAGAGTGTGGCGATGGAGACAGCAGCAATGGGAGGCCGTACAGGGACCCATGACAGACTCTGGACTTGGCAGCAGCATGAGGAGGCGGTATAGGGGCCCATGGCAGATTAGGGGCCTGGCAGAAGCTATGGGAGGCCCGTAATCTGCCAGCACCCTATGTCAAAAAATTGAACACACCAGCAGTGTGAGGAGACCTGAAAGTGGCACATGGCATGAGACACTGTGGACCTGGCAGCAGCATGAGGAGGCGGTACAGGGGCCCATGGCAGATTAGGGGCCTGGCAGCAGCTATGGGAGGCCCGTAATCTGCCAGCACCCTATGTCAAAAAATTCAACACACCAGCAGTGTGTGAGGAGACCTGAAAGTGGCACATGGCAGAGTGTGGCGATGGAGACAGCAGCAATGGGAGGCCGTACAGGGACCCATGACAGACTCTGGACTTGGCAGCAGCATGAGGAGGCGGTATAGGGGCCCATGGCAGATTAGGGGCCTGGCAGCAGCTATGGGAGGCCCGTAATCTGCCAGCACCCTATGTCAAAAAATTCAACACACCAGCAGTGTGAGGAGACCTGAAAGTGGCACATGGCATGAGACACTGTGGACCTGGCAGCAGCATGAGGAGGCTGTACAGGGGCCCATGGCAGATTAGGGGCCTGGCAGCAGCTATAGGAGGCCCGTAATCTGCCAGCACCCTATGACAAAAAATGGAACACACCAGCAGTGTGAGGAGACCTGAAAGTGGCACATGGCAGAGTGTGGCGATGGAGACAGCAGCAATGGGAGGCCGTACAGGGACCCATGACAGACTCTGGCCTTGGCAGCAGCATGAGGAGGCGGTATAGGGGCCCATGGCAGATTAGGGGCCTGGCAGCAGCTATAGGAGGCCCGTAATCTGCCAGCACCCTATGACAAAAAATGGAACACACCAGCAGTGTGAGGAGACCTGAAAGTGACACATGGCATGAGACACTGTGGACCTGGCAGCAGCATGAGGAGGCGGTATAGGGGCCCATGGCAGATTAGGGGCCTGGCAGCAGCTATGGGAGGCCCGTAATCTGCCAGCACCCTATGTCAAAAAATTCAACACACCAGCAGTGTGAGGAGACCTGAAAGTGGCACATGGCAGAGTGTGGCGATGGAGACAGCAGCAATGGGAGGCCGTACAGGGACCCATGACATACTATGGACTTGGCAGCAGCATGAGGAGGCGGTACAGGGGCCCATGGCAGATTAGGGGCCTGGCAGCAGCTATGGGAGGCCCGTAATCTGCCAGCACCCTATGTCAAAAAATTCAACACACCAGCAGTGTGAGGAGACCTGAAAGTGGCACATGGCATGAGACACTGTGAACCTGGCAGCAGCATGAGGAGGCGGTATAGGGGCCCATGGCCGATTAGGGGCCTGGCAGCAGCTATCGGAGGCCCGTAAACTGCAAGCACCCTATGACAAAAAATGGAACACACCAGCAGTGTGAGGAGACCTGAAAGTGGCACATGGCAGAGTGTGGCGATGGAGACAGCAGCAATGGGAGGCCGTACAGGGACCCATGACAGACTCTGGACTTGGCAGCAGCATGAGGAGGCGGTATAGGGGCCCATGGAAGATTAGGGGCTTGGCAGCAGCTATGGTAGGCCCGTAATCTGCCAGCACCCTATGACAAAAAATAGAACACACCAGCAGTGTGAGGAGACCTGAAAGTGACACATGGCATGAGACACTGTGGACCTGGCAGCAGCATGAGGAGGCGGTATAGGGGCCCATGGCAGATTAGGGGCCTGGCAGCAGCTATGGGAGGCCCGTAATCTGCCAGCACCCTATGTCAAAAAATTCAACACACCAGCAGTGTGAGGAGACCTGAAAGTGGCACATGGCAGAGTGTGGCGATGGAGACAGCAGCAATGGGAGGCCGTACAGGGACCCATGACAGACTCTGGACTTGGCAGCAGCATGAGGAGGCAGTATAGGGGCCCATGGCAGATTAGGGGCCTGGCAGCAGCTATGGGAGGCCCGTAATCTGCCAGCACCCTATGTCAAAAAATTGAACACACCAGCAGTGTGAGGAGACCTGAAAGTGGCACATGGCATGAGACACTGTGGACTTGGCAGCAGCATGAGGAGGCGGTATAGGGGCCCATGGCAGATTAGGGGCCTGGCAGCAGCTATAGGAGGCCCGTAATCTGCCAGCACCCTATGACAAAAAATGGAACACACAAGCATTGTGAGGAGACCTGAAAGTGGCACATGGCAGAGTGTGGCGATGGAGACAGCAGCAATGGGAGGCCGTACAGGGACCCATGAGAGACTCTGGACCTGGCAGCAGCATGAGGAGGTGGTATAGGGGCCCATGGCAGATTAGGGGCCTGGCAGCAGCTATAGGAGGCCCGTAATCTGCCAGCACCCTATGACAAAAAATGGAACACACCAGCAGTGTGAGGAGACCTGAAAGTGGCACATGGCAGAGTGTGGCGATGGAGACAGCAGCAATGGGAGGCCGTACAGGGACCCATGAGAGACTCTGGACCTGGCAGCAGCATGAGGAGGCGGTATAGGGGCCCATGGCAGATTAGGGGCCTGGCAGCAGCTATGGGAGGCCCGTAATCTGCCAGCACCCTATGACAAAAAATGGAACACACCAGCAGTGTGAGGAGACCTGAAAGTGGCACATGGCAGAGTGTGGCAATGGAGACAGCAGCAATGGGAGGCCGTACAGGGACCCATGAGAGACTCTGGACCTGGCAGCAGTATGAGGAGGCGGTATAGGGGCCCATGGCAGATTAGGGGCCTGGCAGCAGCTATAGGAGACCCTTAATCTGCCAGCACCCTATGACAAAAAATGGAACACACCAGCAGTGTGAGGAGACCTGAAAGTGGCACATGGCAGAGTGTGGAGATGGAGACAGCAGCAATGGGAGGCCGTACAGGGACCCATGACAGACTCTGGACTTGGCAGCAGCATGAGGAGGCGGTATAGGGGCCCATGGCAGATTAGGGGCCTGGCAGCAGCTATAGGAGGCCCGTAATCTGCCAGCACCCTATGACAAAAAATGGAACACACCAGCAGTGTGAGGAGACCTGAAAGTGGCACATGGCAGAGTGTGGCGATGGAGACAGCAGCAATGGGAGGCCGTACACGGACCCATGAGAGACTCTGCACCTGGCAGCAGCATGAGGAGGCGGTATAGGGGCCCATGGCAGATTAGGGGCCTGGCAGCAGCTATAGGAGACCCGTAATCTGCCAGCACCCTATGACAAAAAATAGAACACACCAGCAGTGTGTGAGGAGACCTGAAAGTGGCACATGGCAGAGTGTGGTGATGGAGACAGCAGCAATGGGAGGCCGTACAGGGACCCATGAGAGACTATGGACCTGGCAGCAGCATGAGGAGGCGGTATAGGGGCCCATGGCAGATTAGGGGCCTGGCAGCAGCTATGGGAGGCCCGTAATCTGCCAGCACCCTATGTCAAAAAATTCAACACACCAGCAGTGTGAGGAGACCTGAAAGTGGCACATGGCATGAGACACTGTGGACCTGGCAGCAGCATGAGGAGGCGGTACAGGGGCCCATGGCAGATTAGGGGCCTGGCAGCAGCTATGGGAGGCCCATAATCTGCCAGCACCCTATGTCAAAAAATTCAACACACCAGCAATGTGTGAGGAGACCTGAAAGTGGCACATGGCAGAGTGTGGCGATGGAGACAGCAGCAATGGGAGGCCGTACAGGGACCCATGAGAGACTCTGGACCTGGCAGCAGCATGAGGAGGCGGTATAGGGGCCCATGGCAGATTAGGGGCCTGGCAGCAGCTATAGGAGGCCCGTAATCTGCCAGCACCCTATGACAAAAAATGGAACACACCAGCAGTGTGAGGAGACCTGAAAGTGGCACATGGCAGAGTGTGGCGATGGAGACAGCAGCAATGGGAGGCCGTACAGGGACCCATGAGAGACTCTGGACCTGGCAGCAGCATGAGGAGGCGGTATAGGGGCCCATGGCAGATTAGGGGCCTGGCAGCAGCTATGGGAGGCCCGTAATCTGCCAGCACCCTATGTCAAAAAATTGAACACACCAGCAGTGTGAGGAGACCTGAAAGTGGCACATGGCATGAGACACTGTGGACCTGGCAGCAGCATGAGGAGGCGGTACAGGGACCCATGGCAGATTAGGGGCCTGGCAGCAGCTATGGGAGGCCCGTAATCTGCCAGCACCCTATGTCAAAAAATTGAACACACCAGCAGTGTGTGAGGAGACCTGAAAGTGGCACATGGCAGAGTGTGGCGATGGAGACAGCAGCAATGGGAGGCCTTACAGGGACCCATGAGAGACTCTGGACCTGGCAGCAGCATGAGGAGGCGGTATAGGGGCCCATGGCAGATTAGGGGCCTGGCAGCAGCTATAGGAGGCCCGTAATCTGCCAGCACCCTATGACAAAAAATGGAACACACCAGCAGTGTGAGGAGACCTGAAAGTGGCACATGGCAGAGTGTGGCGATGGAGACAGCAGCAATGGGAGGCCGTACAGGGACCCATGACAGACTCTGGACTTGGCTGCAGCATGAGGAGGCGGTATAGGGGCCCATGGCAGATTAGGGGCCTGGCAGCAGCTATAGGAGGCCCGTAATCTGCCAGCACCCTATGACAAAAAATGGAACACACCAGCAGTGTGAGGAGACCTGAAAGTGGCACATGGCAGAGTGTGGCGATGGAGACAGCAGCAATGGGAGGCCGTACAGGGACCCATGAGAGACTCTGGACCTGGCAGCAGCATGAGGAGGCGGTATAGGGGCCCATGGCAGATTAGGGGCCTGGCAGCAGCTATAGGAGGCCCGTAATCTGCCAGCACCCTATGACAAAAAATGGAACACACCAGCAGTGTGAGGAGACCTGAAAGTGGCACATGGCATGAGACACTGTGGACCTGGCAGCAGCATGAGGAGGCGTTATAGGGGCCCATGGCAGATTAGGGGCCTGGCAGCAGCTATGGGAGGCCCGTAATCTGCCAGCACCCTATGACAAAAAATTGAACACACCAGCAGTGTGAGTAGACCTGAAAGTGGCATGATTCATGGTGGATTTAGTCAGTTGTGTCAGGAACTGGTGGTTTGAAATCCAGACTAATCCACGCCTGATTCATTTTCACAAACGTGAGTCTCTCCACACTTTGGGTGGACAGTCGTGTCCTCCGCGGAGTTACAATACCTCCTGCCGCACTAAACACGCGCTCCGATGCCACGCTACTGGCCGGGTATGACAGCCTTTCAAGGGCAAATTCAGCTAGTTGGGGCCAAAGGTCAAGTTTCGTTGCCCAGTAGTCAAGGGGATTGTCTACCTCGGTTGGCAGGGTGCTGTCCAAGTAGGCCCAAGCCTGTTGTTTGAGGTCCTGCTCCAGGTCCACCTGATGCTGCTGCTGCTGCTGCGGCTGGTTAGTAGTTTCCTCACTGCGCTGGTGAAGAAAGCTACTCATCATCGACTGCAGACTGAGGCAGCCGCTGCTGGTGGAGCTGCCACTGCTCCTACCACCCCACCCCTCCCCTGCTGCCATGGCAGCGGAACGTGAGCGCACAGGGCCCACAGTGTCTGAGGATGGACGTTGGCGCACAAAGGCAGAGACCAACTGACTACATATGTGGTTTTTATAGTACGTTATTTTGGCCTCCCTCTCAGCAGGTGTGAAAAAGGCCACCATTTTTGAACGGTAGCGAGGGTCCAACAAGGTGGACAGCCAAAAGTCATCCCTCTGTCTGATGGTTATTATTCGGCTGTCGCTACGCAAGCAACCGAGCATGTTATGGGCCATTTGTGCCAAGGAATGCGAGGGACTCCCTGCCTCCATCTCCACAGCATACTGCCACGGTACTTCTGGGTCCTCTGTCTCCTCCTCCTCCTCCTCTACCACATGCTCCTGCTCCTCCACTCCTGTCCGCTGAGTGGAAAAACCACCCATTTCACTCAATTCCTGAGCACAAATGTCCTCCTCTACCTCCTCCTCTTCTTCCTGTCCTGCCCCCACAGGGGTCATGTGGCATTGAGATCTGTGCGCCACGTCTACCGCACCCTGACCAGCCATTGTTAACAGCATTTGTTCCAGGACGTGCAACAGAGGAATGACGTTGTTCATCCCATAGTCCTGGCGACTCACGAATAGCGTGGCCTCCTCAAAGGGCCTGAGCAAGCGGCAGGTGTCACGCATGAGCTGCCAATGGCTGACATCGAAGTTACACAGGGGAGTACCTTTATCCGCTTGTAACATCAGGAAATCGGTGATGGCCTTTCGCTGTTCGTAAAGGCGGTCTAACATGTGTAGGGTTGAATTCCACCTTGTTGCAACGTCGCAGATCAGGCGATGCTGTGGAATTCCGTTCTACCGCTGCAGCTCAAGGAGGGTGTGCTTTGCGGTGTAGGAATGGCTGAAATGCATGCAAAGTTTACGTGACATTTTAAGGATGTCTTGCAGTGGGATGGTGGATTTTAGGAACCGCTTGACAACCAGATTGAACACGTGAGCCATGCATGGCGCATGGCACAACCTTCCTTGACGCAGAGCAGACACCATGTTCTTTCCGTTGTCGGTCAACATGGTTCCGATTTTGAGTTTGCGCGGAGACAGCCATCTGTCGATTTCTCTGTTCATTACACTGAGAAGTTCCTCCTCTGTGTGACTACGTTCGCCAAGGCATACCAGGTGCAGCACAGCGTGACACCGTTGCGCCCTGCACATGTGATATGCCGGTCGGGTAATGGGACTTGGCACGGGGGTGGCGGCTGAGGACACGAAGGAAGAAGAGGTGGTAGAGGCGGACATCTTTTGTGGACCAAGGACGTGCAAACGTGGAGGCAAAAGCGGCGTGACCTGTCCAAGTTGCTGGTGCGGCTGTGACGGCACCACGTTCACCCAGTGGGCCGTAAATGACATGTACTGTCCCTGACCGTAGTTACAGCTCCACACGTCGGCGCTGCCGTGCACTTTGGCAGAGACCGACATGCTCAAAGACTGGCCCACCATCTCTTCTACATGTGAATGCAGGGCTGGCACTGCCTTTTTGGCAAAGAAATGACGGCTTGGCACTCTCCACCGCGGCGCGGCACAAGCCATCATTTCTCGGAAAGGTGCTGAGTCCACCACTTGGAAAGGGAGGGACTGCAGCACCAGCAACTTGGACAGGAGGACGTTCAGCTTTTGCACCGTCGGGTGCGTGCTCGCAAACTGTTGTCTCTTGGAAACGGATTCCAAGAAAGACTGCTGACGGAATCCGTGAAGAGGAGTAGCAGGAGAAGGAGCATCTGAACGAGCGGAAGATGGCAACGAGCGACAACTCCCCTCAGCAGAGGTGTTGGAGCCTTGACTGGCTGATAGAGGGCGATTGACGTCGGGTGATGGAGCAAGTAACGGAGCGGGTGATGGAGCGGGGGCTGGGGCGGGCAGAACCGCCGTATCTTTATCACGGTTTTCCCAGGCCACCAAATGGCGATGCTGCATATGCTGCCGCAATGCTGTAGTCCCAACATGGGCCCCCTGGCCACGCTTGACTTTCTGGCCACATAGTCGACATACGGCTACGTTTACTTCCTCGGGCGGCTTGACAAAAAATTGCCACACCGCCGAGTAGGAAACTTTGCCCCCGATACTCCTCACTGGCCGACTGCTGCTTCCTCCGTGCACACCGGCACCACTACTGGCCGTGGTGGTAGGCTGCAGTGGAGCTGGTGCTGTACTCCGTGGCCGTTTGCCTCCACTGACACTGCTGCGACCCTGCTGCCTCCTGGGCAACCCACCGACTGTTTTGCTCGCTGCCAAGCTGCCACCCTCTTCTCCTGATGATGCGGAAGCAATAGCCTGATGACGACGAGGCTGCCAAGTGTGATCAGCCTCATCATCATCAATTAGGGTCTCCGCCTCACTACTAGCCCCCTCGGCTGCGTGTGGGTCAGGAGACAGACCTGTCTCTAGACCGGCTACCGAGCCACTCTCCTCGCCACTACTTCTTCGCCTGGCTGCTGAAGAGGCGGATGTCTCCCCCCGTTCCTGACCGCCCTCTGTTTGCTCTTCCTCACTGTACAGTGGGGCTGAGCCCACAGCATGCGATACTTCGCTTGGTGAGGGAACACCAAAGGACAGGGGCAGGTAAAGGACACGTGATTTCAGTGGGATTGGTCCCGGGCCATGCCAACTAACGGTTGTGTCTGACGTACCCACGGACCGTTGGCTGTAGGTGTCAGAGATGACCTGGGAAGAGGAAGACGACCGAGCCAACCAATCGATGACGGCAGGGTTGTCTGTGGAGACACGACCGCTGGATGACACCGGGAGCACTGGCCTCTGGCTGCGAATAGTGCTGCCTCGACCCCTTCCTCTGCTGCCACATCTGCTCGCTCCTAAACCATTGCCTCCTCTGCCACTCCTCTGCATGTTGTCTGACATACTCTTTAATTCAACGATTCTGTGTCCCTGAGTAACAATTCTGTGTCTGTCCCTGAGTAACAATTCTGTGTCCCTGAGTAACGTTTCTGTGGCCCTCAGTAACAATTCTGTGTCCCTCAGTAACAATTCTGTGTCCCTCAGTAACAATTCTGTGTCTGTCCCTGAGTAACAATTTTGTGTCCCTGAGTAACAATTCTGTGTCCCTCAGTAACAATTCTGTCTGTCCCTAAGTAACAATTCTGTGGCCCTAAGTAACGTTTCTGTGGCCCTAAGTAACGATTCTGTGGCCCTCAGTAACAATTCTGTATCCCTCAGTAACAATTCTGTATCCCTCAGTAACAATTCTGTCTGTCCCTGAGTAACAATTCTGTGTCCCTAAGTAATGTTTCTGTGGCCCTAAGTAACGTTTCTGTGGCCCTAAGTAACGATTCTGTGGCCTTAAGTAACGATTCTGTGGCCCTCAGTAACAATTCTGTGTCCCTCAATAACAATTCTGTGTCTGTCCCTAAGTAACAATTCTGTGGCCCTAAGTAACGTTTCTGTGGCCCTAAGTAACGATTCTGTGGCCCTCAGTAACAAATCTGTGTCCCTCAGTAACAATTCTGTGTCTGTCCCTAAGTAACAATTCTGTGGCCCTAAGTAACGTTTCTGTGGCCCTCAGTAACGATTCTGTGGCCCTCAGTAACAATTCTGTATCCCTCAGTAACAATTCTGTCTGTCCCTGAGTAACAATTCTGTGTCCCTAAGTAACGTTTCTGTGGCCCTAAGTAACGTTTCTGTGACCCTAAGTAACGTTTCTGTGGCCCTTAGTAACAATTCTGTGTCCCTCAATAACAATTCTGTGTCTGTCCCTAAGTAACAATTCTGTGGCCCTAAGTAACGTTTCTGTGGCCCTAAGTAACGTTTCTGTGGCCCTAAGTAACAAATCTGTGTCCCTCACTAACAATTCTGTGTCTGTCCCTAAGTAACAATTCTGTGGCCCTAAGTAACGATTCTGTGGCCCTCAGTAACAAATCTGTGTCCCTCAGTAACAATTCTGTGACTGTCCCTAAGTAACAATTCTGTGGCCCTAAGTAACGTTTCTGTGGCCCTAAGTAACGATTCTGTGGCCCTCAGTAACAAATCTGTGTCCCTCAGTAACAAATCTGTGTCTGTCCCTAAGTAACAATTCTGTGGCCCTAAGTAACGATTCTGTGGCCCTCTGTAACAAATCTGTGTCCCTCAGTAACAATTCTGTGGCCCTAAGTAACATTTCTGTGGCCCTAAGTAACGATTCTGTGGCCCTCAGTAACAATTCTGTATCCCTCAGTAACAATTCTGTCTGTCCCTGAGTAACAATTCTGTGTCCCTAAGTAACGTTTCTGTGGCCCTAACTAACGATTCTGTGGCCCTAAGTAACGTTTCTGTGGCCCTGTGTAACGTTTCTATGGCCCTAAGTAACGATTCTGTGGCCCTAACTAACGTTTCTGTGTCCCTAAGTAACGTTTCTCTGTCCCTAACTCTCCCCTGCATACAGCCAGGTCTGCCTCTGTTGAATGACTGGAGGCAAATGGAGAATTCTAAAATGGCCGCCATTTATAGCTCGACCATTACACTGTGCTGGCTGGCTGCTGATTGGCTAATGCGATCACATGTCATGAATGAATGCATTATGGGTCAGCGCGCCTTGTCTGCGCGCCTTCCCAGACATCCCCGCTCCGTCGCCGCACATGTCGCCGCCATTTTAGGAAAAATTTTGATTTGCGCATCCGAAGTCTGCTTATTTTTGGATTCGACGCTGTAGCAATATGTTATATGCTGTGTTTGGCCTCTAGGGGTCTCACTACTTAGATACTGGTACAACTGTGTTATTGCCTCTCTTTGGTTGTAGTTCTGGGGCAGACACATGTATAATGGCAGCTAGAAGCACCTAATAAAATGTCTCCTGTTAACTACAGTGTGTGAGCATCTGAGCAGGATCCACTAACAGAACATGGTGGCAGCTGGGCACTGAACCTCTGAATAGCAAGTCTTCTGTCTACAAATACAGATTGTGTGACACTGGAACTGTACAGAGAATCAGCAACTGTAAGTACAGAGTCCCTATCAGACTGCACTGTGGAGAGTGGCCTGAAACCCCCTCAGAGACTGGATGTCACTTCTTCCAATCTCTCACAGACATGGAGACACTGGAAGGAAGAGTTTACTCTGTATGTGGACCTGACAGTGGCACCCAGAGATGAGCAGAGGGAAGTAAAGCTGTTTTATTACTTGATTGGGGAAAAAGGCAGAGAACTAGCCGAGACCCTGCTCACAGACAGCATGGCACTGACAGACATACTGCAAGCATTTGATAAGCACTGTGACCCCAAAAAGAATGAGACGGTGGAGAGATACAAGTTCTTCTCAAGGAATCAGGAGATTGGGGACAGTGTGGACAGATATGTGACAGAGCTGAGGAGACTGGCTGCAACCTGTGGATTTGGGGACATCAGGGACTCCCTTATCCGAGACAGGATAGTGTGTGGCATCAGAGACTCTCACCTCAGAGAAAGATTACTGAGGGAGGAAGAGCTGGCGCTGGAGAAATGTATACAAATCTGCAGGGCTGCAGAGCTGACTAAAGACAAGCTGAAGATGATGGAGGGCACCAGTGATGCCTCAGTACATGCAGTATCTGTGAAAGGCAGAGCAAGGTCCAGGCTCCCTGTGAGCTCAGTCCAGTGTAAATACTGTGGCAAAAGACATGAAAGAGACAAAGAGAAATGTCCAGCGTATGGGGAGTCCTGCAGGACTTGTGGCAAGATGAACCACTTTTCAGCTGTGTGCAGATTCAAAACCAGCAAACAGTACAGACAAGTCCACACAGTGACCCAGGACACAGACGAGGACAGCACAGAGGGCATCACATGGCTGCAGCTGCAGTCTGCAACAGAGAATGTCAATGTAGTCAAACAGCCAGTAGCCAATGATGCAAAGCAGCTCTTTGCCATATTTATGGTGGATGAACAGCCCATAAGATTTCAGCTGGATTGTGGAGCAAGTTGCAATGTCATTCCATTTACTCTGCTTAACAAACAGGTTCCCATTGAGCCCACTGATAAGGTACTGGTCATGTACAACAAAAGTGTTCTGAAACCCATGGGAACATGCAAGCTAAAATTAAGAAATCCACGTAACAGAAAGAGCTACAGAGTGGAGTTTACTGTGTTGCAGGAGGACGATCACATTCCTTTGCTGGGAGTTAAAGCAGTTCAGGCTATGGACTTAATAAAGGTGCAGTCCCATAACATCATGGCTCTGGAAGTTTCTGACAATACTCAAAATCCTACACAAAAGGCAGAATACATTTTGGATTTTCACCACATAAAAACAGAGTATGCTGATTTATTTGAAGGTGATGGGTGCCTGGAAGGTAAATACAAACTTGAAATTGATCACACAATACAGCCTACCAGACTGCCTACAAGAAGAGTACCTGTAGCCTTAATGCAACCGCTTAAAGAGGAACTGCAGGATTTGCACAGCAGAGGTATGATAGCACCAGTACAGGAAAGCACAGACTGGATAAGCAGTTTGGTGATAGTGAAAAAACCATCAGGCAAGTTAAGAATATGCATTGATCCTAAGCCACTGAACAAGGCCCTTAAAAGAAATCACTATCCAATGCCAACAATAGAAGATATTCTACCAGATCTATCAAAGGCTAAAATATTTTCGGTATGTGATGTGAAAAATGGGTTCTGGCACGTGGAACTGGATAAAGAATCAAGTTTATTAACAGCATTTTCTTCCCCATTTGGACGCTATAAGTGGCTTAGAATGCCAATGGGAGTAAGCCCAGCTCCAGAAGTGTTCCAACAAAAATTGATGCAAGCTTTGGAAGGACTGTCTGGAGTAAAAATAATAGCAGACGATATACTAATAGTTGGGGAAGGTGATGATCTAGAATCCGCAACAAAGGATCACGATAAAAAGATGATACAATTCTTAGACAGATGTAGAAAAAAACAAATCAAACTGAACCTGGAAAAATTCAAACTAAAAATGACAGAAGTACCATATATTGGACATCTTCTTACCTCAAATGGTGTTAAAGTCGATCCAGAGAAGGTGAGGGCGATACAGGACATGCCGACACCTACAGATATACGTGGAGTACAACGATTCCTGGGCATGGTGAATTATCTTTCCAAATTTTGCAAGCATTTATCAGACATGTGTGAGCCACTGAGACAGCTAACTCACAAAGACGTACTCTGGGAATGGACAGAAAGCCATGAAACTGCTTTTCAGTCAGTGAAAAATGCTATTGCAGACGCAGCAACGCTAAAATATTTTGATCCAGATCAAGCAGTGGTAGTACAATGTGATGCCTCAGAAACCGGCCTTGGAGCCACACTAATGCAGGATAAACAGCCAATCACATATGGAAGCAGAGTGTTAACTCTAACAGAGCAAGGATATGCTCAAATCGAGAAGGAACTACTAGCGGTAGTATTTGGGTTAGAGAAATTTCACCAGTACACCTACGGTCGACAAGTGGTGGTGCATTCAGATCACAAGCCTTTAGAAAGTATTACAAAGAAGCCACTACTGAATGCCCCAAAAAGACTGCAGCGTATGCTGTTAAGGCTTCAGAAATATGATTTTAACATTTGTTACTGTCCAGGGAAGGATTTACTGATTGCAGATGCCCTAAGCAGAGCTTACTTACCCATCACAAATGAAGAAGAAAAAGACATTGAAAGCATCAATATGTGTGAATATCTGTCTGTCTCAAAAGACAGACTGAAACAACTACAGACCTGCACAGCGGAAGATAAAACTCTACAGATCCTATCGACTGTCATCTTGAAGGGATGGCCAAAACACAAGCAGCATGCTCCAATGGAGGTTTCTCCATTTTTTCACATAAGAGATGAACTCTCTGTGCAGCATGGAATCATCTTTAAAGGAGAAAGAGCTGTCATACCACAATCACTTAGAAGAGACATTATAGAAAGATTGCACTCGACTCACTTAGGTGTAGAAGGATGTCTACGTCGTGCACGAGAATATGTTTATTGGCCTGGAATGAATGACCACATAAAAAACTTTATAGCACAGTGTGAAATATGTGCATCGTGCAATGATAAGCAACCGAAAGAGACGCTGCAACCACATACAATTCCAAACAGACCATGGTCAAAAGTAGGAACAGATCTGTTCACGTGGAACGACAAGGAATATCTGGTAACTGTGGACTATTTTTCCAACTTCTGGGAGACAGACTACTTACAGGACACAAGGGCCAAAACAGTAATTAAAAAACTCAAGGCCCATTTTGCCAGATATGGCATTCCGGATATTGTGTTCTCTGACAACGCCGCTCAATTTACATCGGAAGAATTCAAAAAATTCAGGGAGAGGTGGGAATTTGAGCACCAGACATCATCTCCTGGATATCCGCAGAGTAATGGTAAAGCCGAGTCAGCAGTAAAAACAGCCAAAAGACTCATGCAAAAGGCAAAACAGGCAGGTACAGAGATATACCTGTCTATACTGGACCACAGAAACACACCCACACAAGGCCTAGACACCAGTCCAGCACAGCGGCTTATGAGTAGACGTACAAGGACTCTCCTACCAACTGCAGGTCAACTACTAAAGCCAAAGCTTGTGGGCAATGTTAAAGCCAAACTAACGAAGAATCAAGATAGGCAAGCTTTCTATTATAATAAATCTGCAAAAGATCTGCCTGTTCTTCAGAGCAATGACAATGTACGGATTCAGTCAATAGGGAAATATGACAAACACTGGAAAAAAGCGAAGGTTGTACAGAAATTGGGACCACGGTCCTATGAAATTATAACAGAGGAAGGAAGAAGATGGAGGAGAAATCGGAGACATCTGAGAAAAACACAAGAAGGAGATGATACAGGGCCCTGGGAACAGTATATGGACACTCAAAGCGATGAGACTATGAATACCAGCAACAAAGAAACAGGAACTGCTGAGGAGCATAGGGAGGTCTCTAGGCAGAGAGAGACAGTCCCAGAAAATAGACTGCCAGAATCAGAAGAAACCTCATATGTTACGCGAGCTGGCAGAACAATCAGAAAGCCGGCTCACCTCAAGGATTATATCTAATTTATAGCTATGTTCTACTTCACCATTTTGTGTGTGTTATATTTCATTGTTCTTTTATTTAAAAGAGAAAGGATGTAGCAATATGTTATATGCTGTGTATGGCCTCTAGGGGTCTCACTACTTAGATACTGGTACAACTGTGTTATTGCCTCTCTTTGGTTGTAGTTCTGGGGCAGACACATGTATAATGGCAGCTAGAAGCACCTAATAAAATGTCTCCTGTTAACTACAGTGTGTGAGCATCTGAGCAGGATCCACTAACAGAACAGACGCGAATCGAAATTTTCCTAATATTCGAAACGAATTCCACTTCGCCTACTTCGATTCGCTCATCTCTACTTGTGACCTTATAGCTAAGATAGGTGGGTTCACTGTTCACCCGACTGGCTGCCAGGATTTCCTAGCTTTTGTTAAGGGTCAGTGTCCACCACAATCCAAAATAGTTAAGGACTTGAACAGAGAAGCAAATTTCTAGACGTTTAACAGGAGAGGAGAAAAGAGTTTCAGTTTTGTTCTGTTAGTACTCTGCGTTCTAAGCACAGACTTATAAACACACTCTCTTTCTCAGGCACTCGGCAAGTAGGTATACATACCAAACCACCTCTTGTCCACAATTTCTCACACACTCATATCCCCTCCCTTGGAGATAGCATCTGAAATAGAGCTATCCCTTAAAGCAGGGGCGTCAAACTCCATTTCATCATGGGCCACAACAGAATTAGGTTGCCTTCAAAGGACCAGTTGTATGTACAGAGTGCAGGGTTTTAGGGGTGCACTACATACAGAGTGCAGAGTTCAGGAGTGTGCTGTGTACAGAGTGCAGGGCTTAGGGGTGTGCTATGCACAGAGTGCAGGGTTCAGCCCTCTTTCAAGGGCTGTCCACATTTATTTACCACCTCTCCTTCTCAGCTACTTTCCGGCTAAAAAAAGACCTATGTGTGAGGGCCACATAAAATGGTTTGGTGGGCCAGATTCAGCAGTCAGGCGTTGTTTTTGACACATGTGCCTTAAAGTGTTACTAAACCCACAACAGTAAAATCAGTCTGTGTATGCAGCAAAACATGTTTGTTGTACTCACTGTGGAACCTAAGGGGTTAGCCTTTGCATTGTTTCACTGAAACCAATTAATTTGCACATATTGGGATTTTTTTAGCAAAGAAATGCAGCAGAACACATTTTGGCCTAAATTTATGACGAAATTTGATTTTTAAAATTTTTTTACTGGACATGATTAATAACAAAAAGTCAAAAATATTGTTTTTTTTTTCTCAAAATTGTCGGTCTTTTTTTTTATAGGGCAAAAAATAAAAAATGCATACTCGATCATATACCACCAAAAGAAAGCTCAAATTGTGGGAAAAAAAGGACGTAAATTTCATTTGGGTGTAGCGTTGCATGACCACGCAATTGTCAGTTAAAATAACTCAGCTCCGTAATGCAAAAAATGGCCTGGTCAGGAAGGGGGGTAAATCCTCAGGAGGGCAAGTGGTTAAACTTCGACAATAAAGCCTCGAAGTTGATTGGTTACTATCCACAGCTGCACCAGATTATGTGTGCTCCAGTTTTAGTACATCTTCCCCTATGGGTTAGAATCTTGAAGTTGCCATGCTTAACATAATATCTCTAATAAGGGTATATTATATAAGAGACTTGACTAAGGATATAGGACATGACAACTAAGTCCTACTGTGTGAAACATGACAGGTTGGGGGCTGTTATTGTAGTACTTGTAGTTGTTTTATACAATAAATGTGGATTCCAATGATGCCCCAGAGTTCATGAGTGTGGGTGACTCAGTTTGAATTCCAACATTTGAGTGGCAGCAGGGAAGAGTGACCTGGAGTAGAGAGGAATCTGTGAATGTCATCCAAGAGTATATGCCAATTACAGAACACAGCTGGGACTAGGACTGATGGAGAGAGCATGTCTGATTCCATGGGACAGGCTAAGAATGGGAAAGGAAAGAATAGGGAGAGAATTGGAGAGTCAGGAAGGAAAGTTAGAATGAGAGATAGTAATTTTACCATTGGTCTGATCTAGCTGGGGCTGTATGTCTTTTATTAACCCCTTCCTGCCCAGGCCAATTTTCAGGTTTCAGCCCTCTCACATTTTGAATGACAATTGCGCGGTCATACAACATTGTACTCAAACTAAAATATTATCATTTTCTTCACACAACTGGGGCTCTCTTTTGGTGGTTTCTATTTACTGCTAAATTAACAAAAAAAAAGACCGAAAATTTTGAAAAAAAACACTGACAGCCAATCTAATTTCTTGAGGTCCAAGAATGTCAGAACAGTACAGATATCCTCCAAATTACCCCTTTTTGCAGAGTAGACAGTCTGACGTACTTCATAAGAGGCATGGCGAGTTTTTTGAAGTTGTATTTTTTTGTCATAATTTTTGGGAAAATTAAAAAAATTATTTTTACAATTTTTTTTACATACTGTCACCAGTGCAGTACAGCGTCATCATATAACTGGCATGGCAGTGATCAGGGACACTGACTGGTGACAGTATGAAAAAAATAAATATTTTTTTTCATTTTTTTAATTATTTTAAATTTATAAAAAAAAAATTCATATTTCACTATGACCAAAGTAGTACAATGTTACCATAGTAAAATTGTACTACTTGGGGAAGTGATCAGTATTTTTTTTTTTTTACACAATTTGCTTATAGCAAAGAATTACTTTGCTATAAGCAAGCATTTACTTGAATGACATCGATTCATTCAGGGTTTTTTTTTTGTGCTTAGTTGTGATTTGGCCAAGGCTAATCACATGGCACAGCTGGGCTGTGATTGGCCCAGCTTGTGCATGTGATCGCTGTGACCATTCACAGCTAGACACACTAGTATACAATTGATGGCATGAATGAAGCCATCCATTGTATACAACTGTCATGTGACCTGCTGTGATTGGTCACGGCAGGTCACATAGTACCGGTACACGAGGTACATGGCCAGTGACAGATCGCGCTGCTGCGTGGCTCTGCAGGCGTGCAAACTGCGAATGCTTAAAAGGACGCCATATGGCGTCCACCCGGAAAGGTGAGGGTTTTTGCTGGACGCCATTCGGCCATAGGCTGGGCGGGAAGAGTTTATCTTTGACTTTTGGTTGATTCTCAAGATCTTTTTCAACTTGATTGTGTTGAGACACTTACCCAAGCCCTGAAGATCTCCTTTTAATTTGGTTGTAATGGCTTTGGAATCTTTGCTTAATTCATACTGGAGAAGGGAGGAGACCTGAGCTATTAATACAGCAGCTCTTGAATATGTAGGAGAGGGGACCTCATAAAGTTCTGGAGCAGAGCAGGTAGCTTATAGCCTTCTCTGCTATGTTTCTATCCATAGATGAAGCTGTAGACAGCTAAAAGTCTAAGGTGCCCATTGGAGAAGCTGATCAAGGTTTTCTAGAATGGTGCTCACCTTCAAAAAGGTCTTCCAGCTGCTAAGGAAACTATAGCAGGGAGGCTTCTTTCTAACAAATTTTCATTCCCTTGTTCAAGACTATGCTGCTGCTTCTGTTGGGACCACAGTATATTTGTGGTGCAGAGCCCGATCACTGCATATTCATTATTGAGGCTGCATGCGTACACTTCTATATGTTCTAATTCATCATTATATCAAGTGCACAGTGTATAATACTCAATTCCCTATCCTGCAACTTCTCTGCATTGAGGCACACTGTCCTCATGCAAGAAACCTTCAAATTATGTTCAATAACCATCAAAATCAATGTTGCATTTTTAGAAAATATGCTTTACCTCACATTATAATATTTCTCTGCATATGGCTGGCCATACATTATACAATTATCTTCCAATTTTCTACCCAATTTCCTTTAGATTTACCTTCAACTGTGTAGTGCAAGGACCTGCCTAATTGGATACAACTGAAAGTGTTGTTTAGGTTTGTCCTCCTATTATATGGTTTTTGGTAAATCTAAACCAAAAATCTCCAGATAATTGTATAATGTATGGCCAGCCTCTTTTCTAAGGGAATGTAATGAAATTAGCTAAAATGCACATAAAGTGCATTTTTCATAAATAAAACTACAAGTAAATATAGAAAAAAGGTTTGTTACAGCAATGTGACTGAGAAAAAATACATACATAAACAATGATAAAAAAAAATATGTAAATGTCCATGAAAAATGTACATTTATGTATTCAAAGTGTATGATAATGCACTCTAAGTATACAAATATAATGATATACTATGCATATAGACCATTGTGAGCTACTGCTGCTTTGTTACTGAAAATGACCAAACCTCTACTGGACCTGCCAAAAAAAAAAAAAAGTAGTAGTGAGCACCTTTTTGTTGAAAATTTTTTTTTTAAATGTGGTTATGGAAATCAAGATATTCACTACAATTGATTTATATTTAGTCAGTCTTCTGTTGGTCTCAGCACTAGAACACATTAAGCAGCATGTGGCTAAACTAATTTCACAGCTTTAGATAGCAGTATCTTCACATCTCTGAAACAGATGAAAGCGCACCCAATTTCATGGTTGAAAGTTAGGATTTATGATATGTTGATGCAACACCTCACTGTTCTCTTTATATACACTATGGACAAGTCCTGGAATACATGGAGCATTCAAACAATCAAATTTACATACTGCATTATTAAAGCAAAACCTAATAGTTTTTTTTCTTCAGTTCCTGATAAATTGAGAAGGGACTACAGCCTGTGTCAGGTATTTATTGCTATCTATACCCCCCTCTGAAAATAAAAGATTTTCCCTATGAAGTCACAGGGAAAGGAAGTGAAAGTAAGTCTCTTCTTTTCTGACATAGAAAGAAGTCTGAACCATTGTTAAGCTAATATTACTGTGTTCCTGATGGAGAGATACGTCACATTTTTTATGGGGTATCCAAGACAGGATCAGGAATAAAGACAGTAATAATTACCAGCCAGCATAACCTAACCTTTTCATGCAGTCTAAAAATACGTTTTTTTATGCTATTAAAATATTTGCTTGAGCACCACATCCCTAACTACAAGAAATTTTGCACAAAAAAAAAAAAAGATTGGATTTTTATTCATATAGATACATTTCACAAATCAAGCAGTTAAAAACAAGAGTAAGAGTAATACTCTACATTCTAAATATTTGTAACACTAGTATATTGTAAGCGCCTTTAGTGGCCAGCCATAGATGTAAATAATAGAAGTATTATAATTGACGGGAAGGTATCTATTCATCAAAATGATAACAGACAAACCCAGTTACAGAGAGTTTACAGTTTTGCTGAATATGGGCGGGACATAAACTCTATTTCATATAGCTGTCAGGAGGATAGAGGTGCTGTTAGGTAAAATCAAAGATGTCAAATTTAAAATACGTGCATACAGTATTACATGATTGTAACATGGATAAGTAAGATATGAAGATATCCTAAACAGGCTTATTAAAATTTACCTCTTAGATTAGAGTGTAACCCAGGGGTATTGCCATGGTCCAACAAGGAAGAAGGGAGAGCAAGAAACCCAAACCACCCCAATTGGGTTGACCCACTAGAGGGGTGAGTAAGGAACACTCAAATTCCCATACATAGTGGTCTGTAAATGAATGAATACCCAGTAGAATTATAACTAATAAAAGGTCCTGAGATGCAAGGAATATAAGAGTACATTATGAATATATGAAATGAAAGAGTGTATATTAAAAGTTGAGTTAATAATGGGCCATTGCTTATATTAAATACACCTCAAAGAATGGCTCCTAATGGGTACTACGCAAATAACATCATGTCACAGATGTATATCATCAAGAGTCCTCAACAGACAGCATTAAAAACATATTTTTAATATAATCCTTATTTAAGGTTTTCAATACAAGTACAAACAATGCACATAGTTTATTAAATCTAGAGGTTACATACAACCACTTTCAATGGGCATGTGTTCTCTGGAGAGAGAAAAGAAAAGTCTTGTGAATTACAAGGTTACGTACTTCTGCCATAATTGAACTGATGGAGAAATTATTATAATAAACTGAACAGCTGGTATTAAAGAATAACATACACTATATTGCCAAAAGCATTGGGGCACCCCTCCAAATCATTGGATTCAGGTGTTCCAATCACCTCCATGGCCACAGGTGTATAAAATCAAGTACTTAGGCATGCAGACTACTTCTAAAAACATTTGTGAAAGAATGGGTCGATCTCAGGAGCTCAGTGAATTCCAACGTGGTACTGTGATAGGTTGCCACCTGTGCAATAAGACCATCTGTGAAATGTCCTTGCTACTAAATATTCCAAGGTCAACTGTTAGTGATATTATAACAAAGTGGAAGTAAAATGACAGAGCGGTGTCAGCGCATGCTGAAGTGCATAGTTCGCAGAAGTCACCAAATGTCTGTAGAGTCAATAGCTAAAGACCTCCTAACTTCCTGTGGCCTTCAGATTAGTACAACAACAGTGCATAAAGAGCTTCATGGAATGGGTTTCCATGGCTGAACAGCTGCATCCAAGCCTTACATCACCAAGTGCAATGCAAAGCTTCGGATGTAGTGGTGTAAAGCACACTGCCAATGAACATGGAGTGGAGACATGTTCTCTGGAGTGATGAATCACTTCTCTGTCTGGCAGTCTGTTGGACATGTCTGGGGTTGGCAGTAGCCAGGAGAACGGTACTTGCCTGAGTGCATTGTGCCAAGTGTACAGTTTGGAGGAGGGGGGATTATGGTGTGGGGTTGTTTTTAGGGTTTGGACTTGGCCCCTTAGTTCCAGTGAAGGAAACTCTTAAGGCATCAGCATATCAAGACATTTTGGACAATTTCATGCTCCCAACTTTGTGGGAACAGTTTGGGGATGACCCCTTCCTGTTCCAACATGACTGCGCACCAGTGCACAAAGCAAGGTCCATAAAACCATGGCTGAGCGAATTTGGGGTGGAGGAACTGACTAGTCTGCACACAGTCCTGATCTCAACCCAATAGAACACCTTTGGGATGAATTAGAGCAGAGACTGCAAGCCAGGCCTCTCATCTGACATCAGTGTCTGACCTCACAAATGCGCTTCTGGAAGAATGGTCAAACATTCCCATAGGCATACTCCCAATCCTTGTGGACAGCCTTCCCAGAAGAGTTGAAGCAGTTATAGTTGCAAAGGGTGGACCAACTCAATATTGAACCCTACTGACTAAGACTGGGATGCCATTAAAGTTCATGTGCATGTAAAGGCAGGCATCTCAATACTTTTAGCAATATAGTGTATATGTAGCATTTAGTCATCCAGTGACCGACAACAACATCAACTTTATAATAACAGAGACTAAAAAAACCTTTATAAATATGAAAATGAAGCAAATGAAATGCAATCCCATACATGACAAGAATGGCCCTTAAATAGTAGTAGTTGTTAAAAAAAAAAGAAAAAGGAAATAAAGAGAAACACGTTAAGGTCAAACAATGAACAAAAGATTTTGTCACAGGACAAGGATAAGAGTCTGGGCAATAGAGAAAGAGTGGTATGTCTATATCATATATGCTTTTAATTTTGGTCCTTAACCACTTCAATACCGGACACTTTTACCCCCTTACTGCTCAAGCCAATTTTCAGGTTTCAGCGTTCTCACACTTTGAATGACAATTGCACTGTCATGCTACACTGTACCCAAACGAAATTTATATAATTTTGTTGACACAACTAGAGCTTTCTTTTGGTGGTATTTAATCAAATGCTAAATTAACCAAAAAAGACCAAAAAGATTGAAAAAAATTCTTTGTTTCTGTTATAAAAATTTGCAAATAAATAATTGTTCTTCATAAATTTAGGCCAAGATGTATTCTGCTACATTTCTTTGGCAAAAATAACCCAAATCAGTATTTATTATTTAGTTTCTAGGAATATTATTGAGAGTTCACAAACTATGGGATATATCTGAATATTGATCAGTCCTGAAGTACTGACAGCCAATATAATTTCTTGAGGCCCAAAAATGTCAGAACAGTACAGATATCCCCCAAATGACCCCTTTTTGCAAAGTAGACAATCCAACTTATTTCATAAGAGGCATGGCGAGTTTTTTGAAGTTGTAATTTTTTTTGGAAAATGAAGAAATTGTAAAAACTTATTTTCACATTTTTTTTTTTTTTTTTTACATACTGTCACCAGTGCAGTAGAGTGTCATCATATAACTGGTGTAGGGATTATTAGGGACATTGACTGGTGACAGTATGAAAAAAAACTGATATTTTTTTTAATTTAATTTTAATTTTGTTTTTATTTTTTTATTAGATTTTTTACCTTTTAAGATTTTTTTCATATTACATTATGACCAAAGTAGTATAATGTTAACATAGAAACATTGTACTACTTTGGGGAAGTGATCAGTATTTTTTTTTTTTTAACACAATTTGATTGCTTACAGCAAAGAATTTCTTTGCTATAAGCAAGCATTTAACTGAATGAAATCGATTCATTCAGGTTTTTTTGTTGTGATTAGCTGTGATTGGCCACGGCTAATCACATGAAACAGATGGACTCTGATTGGCCCAACCTGTGCATGTGATCACTGTGACCCTTCTCAGCTAGACACACTTGTATACAATGGATGGCATGAAAGGAAGCATCCATTGTTTACCACGGTCATGTGACCTGCTGTGATTGGTCACAGCAGGTCACATGGTACTGGCAATGGGGCCAGTACATAGATCTGTCATTGGCCTTGTCCAAGGTACACAGCCGGTGACAGATCCTGCCAAAGCACAGCCTTACGGGCACGTGCAAAGCGCTATCCAGGAAGGTCGTCATATGACGTCCTCCCGTTTTGACGAGAGTCCTGCCCGGCTGTCATTTTACTATAGGCCGGGCAGGAAGCGGTTAATGTCAGCCACAATGCATGGATCTTGTGGCATTCCTGCCATATATGGAGAAATATGCCCGTTGTCCACAATTCATCCAACAGAAGGCCACAACTGAGGGGAACATTAGTGTTAATTTCATGGGTACATAGTACCACTTAGTTAATATGTTGTAATTATTTTCTCATGTCTTAGGCAGCCCGTAGATGATGCAATTTTCTTTCCTGCAACAACAGGTTTCAGAAAAGAAAATCACTTGATTCCTCCACCAATACAGTCAGTGTTGATGGGTGAATCCCTCCCATTGAGCTATTGTGTTCTTCTGGTGGGGGGGGGGTGGTGGGAAAGAGTCACCCCTGCCAGGAGAACACAAAGAATATTGCTAATAATAAATAGAATGTTTTAAAGTTTAAAAAAAAAAAAAAAATTATATATATATATATATATATATATATATATATATATATATATATATATAAATTTTTTTTTTTTTTACACATACTGCCACCAGAGTAGTGCAGTGTCACCATACTGACACTGTACTATTTTGGGAAGGTGATCTGGATTTTTTACACTATGGTTGCTTGTACAGTGATGATTACTGTAAAAGCAATCATTTCATTCATGACAGCTTGCTTCCAATTGTGATTTCTGTGATTGGCTACAACTATCACATGGTACAGGGCCACTATGAATGGTCCTGTACCGTGTGATCACTGTGACTGATCACAGAGATCACAATAGTAAGCAAGTTGTCATGAATGAAAGCCATTTATGACAGTTGTGTTTAATTGTTATCCTGTGATTGGTCACAGCGATCACATAGTAACTGGGCCAATCACACCCTGGAGGTTTGCTTTGAAACCTTTAGTTCCAGGCTGGTCGGAAAACAACTGGAGGATACTCCTGTGACCGCTGATCTTGCCTTCAGTTCTCCAACAAACAGAGAAGACAGATGCTGCATCATCCTCAGGGGTCCCTGAAACTGGGCTTTGCTGCAAACATTCATCTGAAGGTATTTCTCCTAGTATTTATATACATATATTGGATGTATGCACTATTATTAATGTCTTTTTATATAAAGCTTGAATTATGTCTTTACTGGTGTGCATATTTATACTTATAGTTAATGTTATATGCTGGTTGCAGTAGTTCTTCTACTCCCAATTACTTGTTTAGATTATGGATTAATTTCCCAGGGATGGACTACCCTCTGATCACAGAGGTCCTGCTCAGAGGCAATGCCAACTGTATTATCAAACACACTAGGCCATTTAGAGAAGGTTCTGGCTCTACAGGTTTAGCGCAATATCCTGTTTGGGGAGGGCTATTTCTCATGACCCCCACATATGTTTGCTCTGTTCTGTTTTCTTATACAAACTTGGGAAAAAAAAACATCTTGAGCATTGTCTGTTTTCAGATGACATTAATTCAGTTTATGGAAGAATAGTTCTTAAACTAACAATGTTTTAAATAATATAACATTTTAAACATCTATTCAAAGTCTTTCATATTAAAAAGAGAAATTTGTTCATGAAACACATTTTAGGCCTGTGAGCAAAATCTTTATTACTGTTTTGTTTGTCTTTTGAGATTTGTACACCATATGTTTTAGTAGCATAACAGCATGTTCTAGTATATAATGAAATGGATCATTTTCATTTTGGTGCTATCCCAGTAATGGCAAAAATTGAGATTTTATTCCATTCAGATTTTACTTGTCATATGCAAGGTTACACAGCCTGATGCCTAAAGCTATGACTATTCCATTGGTAGAATAAAAAAAACAAGGGTACTGTATTTGTCACTTCTATGCTCCAAGTTCCAAAAGACTTGATACTGGATGTTATGTCTTTCAAAATATCTTTGGTTTTCATGTCTGAAATATTGGAAGAAAATATTTCTGGGAAGAACTAAATGATTGCTCACAGTTTTTTCATGGTATAATACTGAAAAGTACAAAATTGTTTACTTGGTAAGTAAGGATCAACACCATATGTTCAGATGTTAAAGATCTCTGAATTAGATTTAATAATGCAGTATATAAAGTTTAAACAGTCTGCACTCACAAAACAAGTATTTAGATATTTGGAGGATAAAAGTTTGATTTCTTTAAGTTCAGCCAAAACTAATTTTTAGTTTTGAATAGAGGTGTGGGGATTAAAACTACTGTTCGGGCTTTATTTCTAGCTAGAATTCCTCATTTATTGTCACCAGAATGCAGGGTCATAGATATTTTTTTCCCGGGGGAGGATTCAGCCTTGGACACAGGGAAGAGAATAATGAGGCACATGCACTGTGCACATCAAAGTGGATTTTGAATCTGGCAAAATTGCGTTAACAGTGGGATTGACATAACATTTTGAGCTTACTCACTGTGTACAAGATCACATTTGGCACAGTCCTTATACCAACAAAATATACTTGAATTTTCTGCCACAAGCAAGAGTCTAACAGACATGTACAAACTTCAGCACAATCATTTGAAAAAAATGAAACTCTTCTATTACATTTGCTTTTCTGCACGCAGTCTATATGACCAGGCCATTTTTTGCTATTCGGCACTGTGCTATTTCAACTGGTAATTGCGTGGTCATACAACAATGTACTTAAACAAAATGTATGTCCTTCTTTCACACAAAGAGTGCTTTGTTTTGGTCATATTTGATCAACACTGGGTTTTTTATTTTTTGTGATGTAAATGAAAAAAAGCTGAAAATGTTGAAGAAAAACTATATTTTCTACTTTGTTATAAAAATATCCAATAAACTCAAATTTAGTCATAAACTTTGGCCAAAATGTATTCTGCAACATGTCTTTGGTAAATAAAAAAATCTCAATATGTGTATATTAATTGTTTTGTGTGAAAGTTATAGAGTCTACAAACTGTGGTATATATATTGGAATTTACGCAGCTTTTAATTTCTGACTGCGGATCACATTTCTTGAGGTGCTAACATGTCAGGGCAGTACAAAACCCCCCAAAATGATCCCTTTTTGGAAATTAGACACCCCAAGGAATTTTCTGAGAGGCATGTTGAGTCCATGGATGATTTTATTTTTTGCCTCACATTTTTGGAAAATATGAGAATTTGTTTTTTAGAAGTTCATCTCCAAAGTCACAGGAAAATAAAGAATTTTTAATTGCTATATTTTCCTCATGCTGTTACCAGCTGATGAAGAAAAACAAGCCCTTCAATACATACACTTGTGTCTTCTCTTGTATGTAGATATTCAATTTGACTCCAATGTGTCTCTCTCCCACCATGTACAACATGTACATCGCATATAGTGTAATCTCTTAGGATAAATGAGCTATTAAAACCAAATAGTCATGCTCACATAAAAAACAAATTAATATGCCAAACTTATCTCCACCACGTGAAAAACCCTAGTGTCCACCACCTTTACCCTTACCTTCAGTCCAAGCAAATCTTGCGCTTATACAAATTATATCCCTACACTATTCTCTTCTGGTTGATCTCCTCATCAGATGGATTCCCCAAAAAAAGAAAACGCTCATATATAGTGTAGTAATTTGTATTCCTAGTTACTTGTTAGTAAACAAATTCCTTTAGTTAAATACACTCACATTCTATATATGAATTAATCACCCAAAATGTGCAACCATCCACCTGGTCATCCACCACCACTTCTCTCCCTTCAGACCATGCATCTTACCAGATTCCTACAAAACCCTTGTATGAACTCCAAGGACCACTCTCTTCAAGCCAACACCATCACATGTCCTCTATACCCCAATATTTTCAGAAGCCATGTGGAATTGAATAGAATAAACCCATAGTGCAGTAGTATCTGAAAAACTCTTTATTTGCTAAAAAAAAAGCTGCTTACAGTGTAAAGATGAATGCTATCTTACCAAACCTTTTTCAAAATCCAAAATCCATTGGCAGATTGAAGGGTATGATTTGCTTCAACTTCTGGTGAGAGAATGAGGAGGATAAAGCAATTAAAATTTTAAATATTTCCTGTGACTTTGGAGATGAAGTTCTAAGAAACTGTGGACTGTACCTTAAGTGCTGGTTACCTATGTAATATAGATCTTACCTACCCAGGGTGGTAGTATACATATTTTTTTCCAGCAGCTGGGAAATCTCTTTAAACTCCTCAGGCGCTGATTAATTATTTGATCTTAAATGACATATTGCTCACACATGCCATGGGTATATGTGGAACAATATCCCAAAACACATTATGCTATTTCTCCCAAATATGTGGATACCACATGTGAAAGACTTTTTAGCAGCCTGGCCACATACAGGCCACTAAAATTCAAAGACCACCTTCAGGCTATCAAAAGGCATATTTCTTCATGTCACTTCCTCACTATTTTTATAGTTTCAGAGGCCCAGGGTAGTGCAAATAACCCCCCCCCCATGGATCTCCAAAGCTGGCTACATCCCCACCCCGTCCATGCAAGAAGCAGCCAAAACCAGGGCCTGAAACTTCTGGAGTAAGTCCTCCTTCCAACAGATATTGCAGCCTGCACTGCTCTGTTCTGAGTGGTAGCAGTAGCAGTGCCACTCCTGTCATTCAGGTTGCTGCATAACTAGGTTTTCCCACTACTCAACAATGTTTACCCACTGTCATGGTAGCCTGTCACCTGACAATCAGAGGTGAGTGGGGGGAGGGAGCACTAAGACGCATCTACCCTGTGTGCGTTTTCAGATGGACCATCAGCAATGGGGGTTAGTAGAATGTCCATGTGGAGGTGGTATTTAAGTCCATCTGTAGTGGGGGGCTTGTAGTAGTATGGACTTGTCCGAAGGAGGCAGCCGGCTGTAAGAGCTTGTAATTACTCCTAATGCAGGTAAAGAAGAGAGACAGCAGCGCCACTCTAAGTGTAGATGGCTTAAATCAGACAGATTTAATGGTAAAATTGCACTCACATAGATAGGTAATAGGTAGGCATGTCAAGTGATGGAGGTCCAGTGGGAGCATCAGGTCCTTTGGCCGCGCTCTAGGTGTTTTTCCGCCACTCCGGTGCTGTACAGGACTCGGAGAGTAGCAGAGGGGCTCAGCGAGACTCTCAGGGATGATGTCACCGCATGAACCAGGTTTCCAAGATGGCGTGCGTTCGGAGCATGCTCATTCCTTCATCACCTACAATGTTGGTGTTGTGTCTTTATTTACTTTAAATTCTATTTGGGAATAGGTAATGGGTATTACTTTACTAAATTGCTTATTCCCCTGTGGGGATGAATATCTGAAGCCCACTTAATATAAAAGGGTCTTCTAGATTTATTCAAGTCCCCCACATCTTTTTCGGGCATTGGATGTAAAAAAGAGACCTCTCCCTTGCAAGGCACCTTGTCCCAAAGTTAAGGGACAAGGGCCTCTTCCCCACATCCGAGGCTCCAAATGGGTGTGGGGGTTTGTAGGGTAGAACTAATAGGAATCTGAAAGCTCACTTTATAACGAGGCTCACTGATGTCTTCTCACTACAAGGGAATGAGTACAGAGAAGAGAGCTCTTATGCATTCCCACAGAGTTAAAAGCAAGTAAAGACACCCACAAAAAAAAAACATTCTTTATTGTCCAAAAAATGTAAATAATGTCCCCAATATAATAATATTGTCAATCACATTATCCGCCAATGCCGATCTATCTTTAGTCATGACAACCCACTGACAACCCACTGACTGAAGATGTTTCTCTGCCACAATGACAACCCACCACCCGACAATGTTGTCCTGGTGTTATATGACAGAATCCCTGATGCTGTTGTAATGTAAACAACATCCTCAAGGAATCCTGGATGATGTAATTGACTAAATACGGTCATGGGATCCCTGGCTGCTTTGTTTACCTTCTAGAAACTGGAAATTCGGGTGGGCAAACTGGTCAAATGTGGCCAATCTGTTTAGTGGTTCACAGAAACATGGATAGGCTGGATTGAGGTTTAACTGGAATCTCATCCCTATATCCCATCTATAGGTCCATGCAGTGTGTGTTCAAAGAGGAGTAAACACATCATGTAATTCCTCAGCCAAAAATAGGCTGCCAAAAGACCAGGTGGTCCACCGAGTCTGCCCCCATTTTGGATATATTTTCGCTTTTTTTTTTTATAAAGTATAAATTATTGTCCCAAGCATGTTTGAATCCACTTACTGTTGACTGACAAAATACAATGATGTTTCCAAAATACAATGTACTGTATAGCATTAAGACATACCTTAAAACTGTTATTTAAACAATTTTCGATTTCACCCTTGAGGCTGTATGAACAGGATTCTGTATCCACAGTAATTTTAATATTTTTTTACATTGCCACAGGTTCTCCATGGATGTCCCAAGTTTCATTCATTGGCACGGGCAACTGACCCCAGTGCAAATGACAGCAGCAGGAATTGCTGCTGATTTTGCCACCTGTGTGTAACTAACTGTAACCACTGAGCCCTGTACGCTTCACTAACAGGTCACTGGAAGTTGGTGGCCACAGCTGCAGTTTGTGTGCATCCAGCAGTGATCACAGCTAGTAATAGTTGGCTGTGCAGACAGCGAAGGATAGCTGCGGCCATTGGTGACCTGTCATTAAAGCATACTGTATATGGCTTGGTGGACACAAATAGCCACTCACAGGTGGCAAACACAACAGCAAGAATCAGCAGATTCCTGCCGTTGTCATTCGCATTGGGGCTAGTCATCTGTGTGATTGTAGTTTACCTATAAAAAAAAAACATGTCTTAAAAATGGCTAGAATTTTAGGAAGAGCAAACCAGGCAAAGTTATGTTTGTAAGATGTTCAGCTAAGCCAACATTAAAAATACACGAATCCCTTAAAAACATGCTTTCCTAGATTGTAAGCTCCAAGGAGCAGGGCCCTCTTATCCCTCTTGTATTGAACTGTATTGTTGCTGTATTGTCTCCCTTTATATTGTAAAGCGCTGAGCAAACTGTTGGTGCTATATAAATCCTGTATAATAATTTTAATGGACGTGATTCATGCACCTGTAAAGCCAGTCACTTCTACAGGCACCATAATGTACCACTCCACCGTGTGAGACCCCCGACGATGTACCCTATAATCCACTGTCCCTCTTGCAGAGCAGCAGGGTGGAGGGAGCTCAGTGAACATCAGTTCATTGGTCTGATGAATTATCCAGGACACAAGGTATATTATGTGACTTCCTGGTTCAGAGCTGTCATTCCCCAGTAGCTCTGGCCAAGTTAGCAGCCAGTGGAGCATGATCTGTGCTTCATTAGCTGCATTGGTGTACAGAGGAGACATCTAATAGACCCCTGATGTGTGATTAAAGAGAACCTGTCACAATCTATATGCTATCATATAGGGGGCTACTAGCAATGTAAACAATTAAAAAGACAACCACATTTTTAAAATCCCCTCTGCCCCCATGTACATGCATATGTCGGGGCACCCATGTACAAAAACAATGACCATGCTACCAATAGTATATATTGCAGTGCACTCTGGGGTGGGAGAAATAAATCTAGTGTCATTATTTAAAGTTAACTGCAAAGTATTGACCTCTAAGGGACAATTTTGGGCACCAAAGTTTGTCACCTTTTTAAAAGCACACAATGTTAAGGTTATTGTGGTTGACTTGAATGCACATCGGGGGCATTGTATTTTTTTTATTCTTTTTTTAATGATAAAATACTTTTATTCATGACATGAGTGTTTTTATTCTTTCATGGGTGTTCTGTTGCATTCTTTTGCCTAAAATATATTGGGGGGGGGGGGTCTGAGGGGAATGTATCAGACTCTGGAAGCCCCCTTTGGAATACATATTACACCTTGTTACCTACTATTATTTAAATAGTAAATAAAAACACCAACACCATCTAAAAAGATCTTTATTAGAAAAAATAATGTCCTCAATGAAGACCCGCTAATCCCATCACAAATGATCAATTCTGGC